>NC_134483.1:80267426-80608676 GCF_040206685.1 Ascaphus truei
AGCCATGGGGACCCCCCCCCAGCAATGGGCAGCAGCCGTGGGGACCCCCCCCAGCAATGGGCAGCAGCTGCAGGGACCCCCCCCCCCAGCAATGGGCAGCAGCCGTGGGACCCCCCTAGCCTACATCCCGCCCCGGGCAGCAAGCGGGGATCGGGTGGAGGGAGGGGGGAGGGGAAGGGGCTGACCCAGAGCTGCCCTCTTCCTCGCGTCAGGCCAATCAGGGAGGGGGATTACTTACTTATTTATTTATTATATAAAAAAAAAAAATTGGCGCGAGCAGGGGAATTCATAGAGCCGCAGCAGCGGCCTAAATCCACTCGCCAGCGGCCTAAATCCACTCGCCAGCGCATATATATTTTGATAGTCTTTTATATGTGTTGTTTGTTTTGGGTCTAGATACTGGTTTTCTTTTGTTAGACAACTATGATCTCTTTCATGGCTCATCAACATGATTAGTTGATTGCCTACCACTGATTGTGATTTTTTTAAACCAATCACTGAAAGAGATCTGCCTACAAAGGAAACCCGTGTTGAGAGGCTTTTTACTCTTTGATAAAGTTCCACAACGGAACGAAACGCGTCAGAGGTGCTCTCTGTGATGTGCAGCATTCAAGTCTAATAAAGCTGATTTTATTTATCTCTGGCTGAGTTCCGTTTGCAGTGACCGCCTATACACTTTTTCCTCTACTACTACTATTTGGCTGGAGCACGCAGGCAACTACTTCCTGACTGGGGAGCCCTGTCTCCCTCACAGCGTGGGCGCCTGGGGCCGCCCCCCTCTGGGACTTCAAGGAGCGCTGGAGCGCACAGCACGCTGTAGCTAGTCCCAGCATAACAACTTATTCCCGGCGATTACGTCATCCACAAGCGCGGCTGGTACCGGCAGGACTACACGGGCAGTGAAGACACCAGGTCGGGTAAGGGCAGCAGGTGATAGTATCCGTGAGTACACGAGAGGGGCATCCCATGGCTGCTTCTTATCCTGTCTCTATCTTCTGCTCACTAGCCCCCCACCCAGGTATTTAGTCTGTTTCCCGTTTTACTTATGACATTTATTCTCATATTGCTTCAGTGTCAGCAGAGGTGCTACTTCACCATTGTGTTGGTCAGATACTGCTTATTTATATAAACACCCAGTCGTGTGTGTGGTTGTGGAGCACCGGACATTATGGGGTTCATTCTCCTTGCTACACAACTCTGGTTCAAGCCACATTTGTGCCATGAAATATATATAATAATGATATTTAATAATATATTATTAAATGGTCGTTTTGTCAACTATCATCAACAATGAACTAAAGGTTTTAAGAGGCAGGGACATTAGATAAGCCTCAGTTTGCAATTTGATGGGAAAGCGAAATAGGGTCAGAAATTACCATAGGGAAATGCTCTCTAACATATGGGAGGTGACAAGCTCATCTTCGATAGCTGCAAGAATAATTGAAAAATCATCTAAAATACGATATACAGTAAATGGTATTATAACATTGTTATACTACTGCTGCGGCCCCTTTTAACCTCCAACATCCCCGAGTTTTTCTCCGATGTTTCTCCGTATGCCAAGCACTTTCACGCATTCAGCCACATTCAGCGCTGAACGGCTAGACGCGCTAATAGCGCTAAACAATGACTAAACAATTAAAAACGCCCGCGGCGCCTAAAACGGCCGGAACACGGCCCGGAACATGCCGCATCTGCCCCAAAGGTTTGAATTTTGCGCCGAAACTGCCGCAGCAGGCTAAAGGCGGCCACCACTGTACATTTCCTATTTCCAGAGTTCTTAAATCTTTGCTGGAGGAATTTGGGTAATAAGGGATCACTGAAACATATTTTATGGGATTGTCTATTAATACACTTTTCTGGACAAAACTTATTGGGGGAGATCTATCAATCTAAAGAAAGTGCAAATAGAAGTTTGTTTTGACGCATTGCTTCATTTTCTGCTCTCATTAGCGCTAAATGTATGTTTCTTACATCTGACGCAAATTGTTGGCTAGAAATGTTAACATTACCTCAAACCTGGCAGATGTTGTGTTTGTACTGTATAACTCAAAGTTGATTGAATTTTTCCGTTTGATGCAAATAGAAGATAGAAGACACAACAGTGATTCAGGGAGACACTGAGTTTGCTACATCTCATTATATATAATCTGTACATCATGTAACTTCTCCCTAACTCCTCCTATTTTCACTCCTCAGAATGCAAGTTAACACAAACGGAGCAAAACTTGGAGCAAAGACCCTGATACATTGATGCAAAGAGTCGGAAGAGACCCAGTTTTGCACAAAATTGGCTATGATACAGTACATCACCCCCATAGAGTTGATAACAACGATCTCGATGTTACTGTCCTTAATGACTCTTGGATTCTATTATTAAACAAGGACTGCATTCAAGATTACCCCCCTTAAAGGAGCAGGCACATGTAGCTGGCCTAACCATGCTAATTTGACTGCTTTAATTTTTTAATTACAAGTTCTTAGCCTGTAAATTGTTTGTCACTGTATATGAGAGACAGAAGTCTTCACAAAACCAGGAACTGCAAAAGAGTGCAGTATACAAATTACATTAGTTTACATATAAAAGGAATATTTTACCTTATCCATGTCTTAAATGATATGTAGAGATGACCACTAGAACGCTGAGAGCATTTTCAAGAACATATTTATGACATTAAAAATTGTAATCTTCTTTCCTCAGTTGGAAGACATTGGAAACATGAACATAATTCTAATATGAGAGGTACATGTATCATGGGAATAGAAAGGATAAATCCAAGAGATTTGGAAAATATGCTTGAACGGAGAGAAATTAGATGGATTTATACTTCGGGAACTAGGACTCCGAATGGCATGAATGAAGATTTCCACTTTAATGTATTCCTATAGATCCTTTCATTTGGGTATAGATGTTGTCATGCTATATGTACTGTATGTAACGGGTGTTCCCTCTGGCCTGACCCACCCAATCTCATATTGGCCCGTGTAGTCTAACCAGTCCCCCATTACAAGGCATGTGTGGTGGTGCACCTGCAAGTAACAGGACTCTTGAGTCTCCCGCTTGGTGTTATTAGGGGATGTCATCAGGACAGGTAGCTGAGGTAGTGGGTGCGAGTCCAACTTACATCATGTGCAGCGCCTCCACCTCATCAGGATCTATGCTTCCGCAGGGAGATGGTCCTGGTGAGGAACTCCTTCTTGGTGCCATCCACTGTCGAGTAAGCTCACACTCACACAGTGGGGTTCTTGTTTTCAAGGACATCTTTATTAAGTACAGGGATGAAGCAGACTGCCCCATGCAGCTGCCAGCTCTAGCCGCACATCTCTGCGTGATGTCCCTTTGCCAGGTACGCCCTCCAATAATGAAGTGGGATTCCCTTTCTCCTAGGGAGATCACCACTGTGCCAGGTCCCTGGACACAGCGTGGCGTAAACGCACTGGAATTATCACTATGCTCCCGCTAGTTACTGCACTAGGGTCACAAAAGTGTTCTTGCAATATCTGTATCTTCGGGTTACTCTCTGCTCCGAACAACCACTAACTGTCAGTGTTGTGCCCTTTATACTCCAGGGGGCAGGCGCATCTCTGAGGTCACTATCCAGGGACTCAGAGCATACAGCCACTCCCATCCTTACACAGGGCACCACACTTGGGTGTGAGGGAAAACCTCCATAACTACTGTGGGCAGGCCTGTATATACCAGGACTTACTGCCAACAGAGAAGACGTATGCAGTCATTATTATGCATGGCTACATACTCCCCCTGGTGAATACCCACCGTCCCGGCTGGGACCTAAATTTGGTGTACCTTGCGCCAGGAAACACTGCAAAAGAACACACAAATAACACAGCAACATCATTACATAACATAATAATGAACGCTCAGTACACTCACTGACCAGCAGGGAGCGCAAAAGAAACAACAGACCACTCTATTGGACACTCAATAGTAATGCCGAGGATCTGGCTTCTTTACCTCTCGCCCCGCGGCATCATGCACAGTCACACTGTATTCCCGTGGTACTCCTCTTTCATTACAGTACACCACCTTGTGCATATGTACACTGCGCCCAATCTTCCAGACCCGCATCAGTTGAGCTACCCTCTGCTCGGCCTGTATACCTTTAATGGCTCCCCCTCTCTCAATGATATAATACTGAATATCATTCTTGAGCCATCTCTCCCTATTCTCCTCTATCTCTGTCATTAGAGGTTCAGGGACATAGGGGTAATCAAGCCCATGGGACTTCCTGTACTTGGCAATGATAGCTCGCTCAGCTCTGCAAGCCCTAGTTAAACTGGTTTGACCAGCCTTCCCGGGCAACACCCATGATAGGGGCTCATGTGTCTCCACCGGATCATCTAACCCTGCGGACCCCTTAGGAATAATTAGGCCTGCCTGTATACGGTCCCATCGTACCCTTAGAGCCCTAAGGTAGGATTCATCATCAAAATCCCCGGCAGCCCACCAGTGATCAACCACCCCCTCTCTCTCTAAAATAAAGCGGGTGCGGTCAAACCACGAGACATACCCCTCGTACAAGGGGGCCCACCACCTAGTCTCCTTCCGTTCCTCGGAGCTAGAATCTGCATTTTCCTCTAGGGACTCCTCATCAGGCCCACCAGAAGACACTCCAGATGTACCCTCAGATCTGGTATTAACTCCCTTACGGTGAGAGGTATTCCTAACAGTAATACTCATCCCGCTAGGACAATCACTCGACACCGACACTTGTCGGGACATGCTCCCTCCTCCCTCCGACCCATCATCCGACGTACCCAAGTCCAGGCTCCCAGTCCGATCATCAAAAGGACCCCGTGACTCCCCGGACAACCCTAAACTGGAACTAGATCCAAATAGGATAGGGACGGGTACAGGGGCTTTAGCGAGGGCCGTAGGACTAACCTTGGGTGTGGACGGGGTGTGGGGACGGGACCGAACAGTAGGTACTGACAGGGTTTCGACCTGCTCTCCAGCGATACCTGTCTTGACGTCGCCACAAAGTCCATCTTTATTCTCAACAGCGGAGCTTCTGGGGTTGCAGTTCAAACGTCCATTCCCCTGGATAATAGGGGATCGCTTCCCGCTGCTCGATCGCAGAGGCGGCACCATCTCCCACTCGGGGCCTCCCTGGTTCTCCGGCACCACTTCCGCACACGCACGTGCTGCGACGCCATCTTGCGGTGGATTCCCAAGCGGAATCTCTTCCTCCACAAGGATCTCCTCCAACGCCATTCTGCCACGCGATCCAGTCTGGCTCTGGACTCGCTCCTCTGGATCTTCCACCTCCTGGGCCTGCGACAGACACCGTGTCTTAGTCCCGTGCAGGGTAGGTGTAGATCTGCCTCCGTCCGATCCACTAGTCACCACGGCAGTGGGACTCCGGCGATCGGATGGTCGTGGTACGGGAGACATTCGACTCCGCGTCTCCATACCACGAGGAATTTCATCCCTCCATGGCGTACCAATGGTATGACAGTCTCGTCTGATGACTGTCTTACTCGCCAGCCTTGCACACTCCTCATCCGAGGATTCCAGTTTGCAGTTCGGGCGAGGCATCCCAGTAGGAGACCGGCGATGGGCTCCTCGGTGATCACCTCTCCGATAACTCGGCTTCTCTGTCGGAAGCACCACTCTTGACTCTGACTCTGCGGGACTTGGGCTCTTATTCCCGAGAGCTCCCGGATGCTCTTCTGTCGCCACCGGTACATTTCCGGTCATCCCCGTAGATTGTACAGGTACGAATGTGGTCATGGGCCACATGTACTGCAGTCCACAGTGGGGGCATCGGGCTTCGCTGCCCACGGCTCCGCCCGGCAGTCTGCACTGCAGGCACAGACACGCCACAGTCTCTACACCCTCCACCCGGATCACCAGGAAGCCTCCTGGAGCCGAATAAGGGTGCGTGGAAATCACAGGACCTTGGTCCACTTTATCAACAGCCTCAGCCATTTTTATCAGCGGAGGTACTCTGCTCAGAGGTCGATACTGATCAATGGCTCTTCGCAACTGAAAGGCATGGGCTGATATAGTCACCCTTCCTCCCATTTCCTCTTGCGACATCCGGTGAGACCGCAAACCACTCCCCCTGGTTGAAACTAGGGGGATGTCTCGTAGACTTGTAGGCTGACCCAGCACAGGTGCGGAGTGAGTCATAGTCCATGAGGGCGCGGCTCCAGCTTTCGCGCCAAACTCCCCATCGGGGTGGAGTTTCCGCGTTGGCGCCAATCCTGGCCAACATTTAGCAGACTGCAAAGTTGCAAGACCTTTTGCAGCATGCCCACGCGGTGTCCCGGGAACGCGGGAACCGCCATCTTGGTAAGCATTGTCTTTTCTTTCACTGTCTTTTCTCTCACTGAAGGCAACGTCTGGCTGTCTGTTAATTGGGGTATAACAAAGTCCATTTCGTTCCTCCCATCGAAGCACACTGTCCTGCTCATTATTCTCAGGGGTATCATCCCGAGAACAAAAACACGACAAACACGGCGCAGCCACGGCTTTCACGCCATTCCATAACAAACTCACAAAAGTCTCTTCTGTAGTCTGTTCTTCACATGACCGCAATCCTGGACCTTCTGCTCTATGCAGATCCTCCATTCTTGTGGTTCTCCTTCCCTGCCATCCTGGACCTTCTGTGCTGTACAGATCCTCCATTTTGACAGGTCTCCCTGTTTCTTTGGGTGAACACCGATTCTCTGTACGTGGAGCTCCGCTCTGCGGGGCAGCTACCACATCTGTACAACAAACATGCCTTGTGCACCACCTTGTGTACCTAACGTAGATCTGACTCGTGTGTGCACTACCTCAGGCTAGGCTCACCCTTCCTGTGTCTACCGTAACACGTTCCTCCAGTCTGTGCTCCTTGGTAAGTGATCTGGAATGGGGACTAGAGTACTCTGGCTCTTCCATGCAGCACTTTGGGCGTCGACCTACTTTTGGCTAGCCTAGTGCGGACCCTTCCAGAATTCCTGCTCTCAGTTACCAGTTTACCCCTTCAGGCGTCCCCCGCTAGCGCTACCTCAAGGCGACTAGAACAGCAATAGCCCCCGGCTCCAGACTCACTAACCCCTTACGGATCCCAAGGCGTCTTTGCGGCATGCATATCCAGCACCTCCCTGACTACCCCTGGCTCCGTCCCTCAAGCACAAAGTGGCAGCAGACACTTTCCTTAATTCCTACTGTGTGCCTAGCAAAAGCCTGTCCTGTTGACAGGTATCTCAGCAGCGCCTCCAATTGTAACGGGTGTTCCCTCTGGCCTGACCCACCCAATCTCATATTGGCCCGTGTAGTCTAACCAGTCCCCCATTACAAGGCGTGTGTGGTGGTGCACCTGCAAGTAACAGGACTCTTGAGTCTCCCGCTTGGTGTTATTAGGGGATGTCATCAGGACAGGTAGCTGAGGTAGTGGGTGCGAGTCCAACTTACATCATGTGCAGCGCCTCCACCTCATCAGGATCTATGCTTCCGCAGGGAGATGGTCCTGGTGAGGAACTCCTTCTTGGTGCCATCCACTGTCGAGTAAGCTCACACTCACACAGTGGGGTTCTTGTTTTCAAGGACATCTGTATTAAGTACAGGGATGAAGCAGACTGCCCCATGCAGCTGCCAGCTCTAGCCGCACATCTCTGCGTGATGTCCCTTTGCCAGGTACGCCCTCCAATAATGAAGTGGGATTCCCTTTCTCCTAGGGAGATCACCACTGTGCCAGGTCCCTGGACACAGCGTGGCGTAAACGCACTGGAATTATCACTATGCTCCCGCTAGATACTGCACTAGGGTCACAAAAGTGTTCTTGCAATATCTGTATCTTCGGGTTACTCTCTGCTCCGAACAACCACTAACTGTCAGTGTTGTGCCCTTTATACTCCAGGGGGCAGGCGCATCTCTGAGGTCACTATCCAGGGACTCAGAGCATACAGCCACTCCCATCCTTACACAGGGCACCACACTTGGGTGTGAGGGAAAACCTCCATAACTACTGTGGGCAGGCCTGTATATACCAGGACTTACTGCCAACAGAGAAGACGTATGCAGTCATTATTATGCATGGCTACATGTATATATACATTTAACCCATCTATCCCCACCCAATCGCAGATCGGGCCCCCTAAGGTGTTCTGGGGTCTGGCTATATGTCTCTGTGTGGTGCATACCTGCTGGCAACAGGAGGGCCTGCGTCTCCCGCGACGACATGGGGGACAAAAGGAACAGGTTACTGGGGTGAATGCCTTCGTTCTCGTTCAATGGTGTAGCGCCTCCATCTGTAGTAAGCCCCAGGAATTCGGGGTGGAATCCCTACCACAGAAATCCCCCTCCCAGGGATGAGAGATTCCAGTCTCACAAAAGGTTCTCTTTAAAGCAGCAGTCTCTTTATTCTCTTGGCAGCAGCAGCAGCCGACAGGTACAGTTGATGCACAGTTCACTAACTGTTCTCCCTTGTGATGGTCCCTGCCGCCACTCTGGACCAAAGGGCATCCAGAGTGGGGCTAGCTCTTCCCTCACCCCCTAAGCAGGTTGAGAGTTATTTGGTCCACCTCACTAACTATAGCTATAGCAGCTCTACTCCTGAGCTGCTCCTCTCCTCACTAACACACTCTATCTCAACTCTGACACACTGCCAGACTACTGTCAGAACTCACTAAATAGGAAATGCACTGCTCTTTATGATCTCAGCAGGTACCGCCCTTGTGTCTCTTGATTGGACACAGAGTCAGGTGACCTACCTCCAGAATTCAGGGCAAGTGCTTGAAGTGGGGGAAACCCATGAAAACTCCTGGCAACCTGCCCTTTTCAGGAATTATACCAGGAGGAGGATAGAACTATAGCCCCATTTCTTACCAGGGCCACACTCAGGTGGAAATCCAATGGTCCCCACTTGGACCTAATTTTCTGGACCATCCTGCAGGTGAACAATCTGTGAACATACAAAACATAATTAGTAATATTGTGTACACGAGACTGTAACACCCATAATGGCGACATAACACAGTGGGAAACTCCCAAAATGGAGAACCCTAACTCAATAGTAATGACGGAGATCAGGCTTCTTCACTTCCCGCCCATTGTGATCCACTATCTTAACAAAGAAGGGTTGTACAGGCCCATTCTCCGGTCTGTACAGGATGTTGTGCATAAATATGTTCCTGCCTGTACTCCAAGATTTCATTACAGAACATATTTTGTCTTCCCTTATGTAGGCAGTGCTACCAAACTTAATTCTTAAGTGCTCAAGGACTGCATCTCTGAGCCAGGTGTCTCTCTGGTCCTTGATCTCCTGCATGATCGGCTCTGGCACGTATGGAAACATATATCCATGAGATTGCCGGTATCTCGCCGCTATGGTTCTATCTGCTCTACTTAACTTAGTAAGGTTCCGGTGCCCAGCCTTTCCTGGCAGTACCCACAACTTTGGCTCCTCAGGCGCAATATCATCATACAAAATAGATGAGCCTTTGGGGGTGATTACTTTTTGCATAATGTCTCTCCACCTGTTATCTAACTCATCGGCAACCTCCGGTGGAGAATAGGTGCCTGCGTCCCACCAGTGATCTACAATATCTTTCTTTATTAATACAAATCTGGTGCGGTCCATCCCCTCATGATACCCTGTGAATAACGGTGCCCACCATTTATCTCGGTGCTCATATGAGGATGACACACTCATACCTTCCTCAGACTCTGCTCTGGAGGATACACCAGATGTCGCTGCCTCTGTAGAGTGCTAGCCTTTACGCCTCCCTCTAAGGACATTCTTGTAAACTGTGGGATTCATCTTAGGTGGTTTGGGACTTACGGGACCCGCTTTTGCAGGATTGCCATAGTCCATTACAGTGTCTCTGAGTCGGGCGATGCCACGACCGGTAGGTACTCTCTTACTGTCTATTACTGCAGCGCTTCGTGTTCCCTGCTTGGCTACTTGGGCCTTAAACTCCTCGAACTCTGCTTCCAGCCCAGCTCTCCTTATGGAAGCAATCAAAGCTTGTCAAGTATGACATGAATAAAAGTAGACATGCCTATCCTTTACAGTACTAATATAAGGGGTTTGATCTAAGATCCTCCTAAAACTGTTAATTCTCCCGGACGGGATCTACATAGTAGAATCTAAATGCATAGGAGGTTACAAAATACTAGGGGCAGATCGCCTCTTCTTGATCAATCAACCTTGAGATGCTTCGGGTTGTTCACTTTTAAATGTATATGTTAATTAAGTTTACTGTCTATAAACAACCATGTGATGTGAATGTACCCCTGTCAGAAAACAATAAAAATGTTTGAAATAAAAAAAAGTAGACATGGCCTCCTCCAGTCCTGGAGGCATGACACCAGCTTCCTTCTGACGCACCTTCCTCTTCAGGTCAGAGAATCTTTTTATGCAGTTCACCGAGAACCTTCTTGTGACTCCTATGGTGAGGACCCGGTCACAAAACTCCAGCCACAACTGTTTGTTTTACTGAACTCTTAGACTTGGCTGCAGATAGAAGCACAAATGTTGAGATGTTGTTACTATAGGTTACTTTAGGTGTAGAGAGTGAAATGATTATGGAGTAGGAATGTCATAACTAATCAAACATGTCTGAGCAGTGTGGGGTTTACAGTCCTCCCCCCCCCCCCAATTTATTATATTTACTAAAGTGTGGCTTCCTTAAATGTGACATACCTCCTAATTGTGTGTCCTCCCCTGTGCTACAGCATATATTTTACATATAATAAGGCTGCGCTTATAGTGCCGGCGACGCGACGGCGATGCTGACATCACGCTGCGGTCACTGGAAAAATCAAATTGAAGTGACTTCCAGAGATCGCGACCAAGCCATTGCGCCGTCACATCGCTCCTACTATAAGAGTACGCAACGGCGTCAATACATTTGTTTTGACGCAACATCGCGTTGCTGTCGCCGTCACTATAATGAGAGTGTAATAATGTAGGCTTCATGTTATTGTCAATATTTCTTTGTATATATCATTCTTAGTTGGGACACTGCACTTCTTCTATTCTTAACGACGAAGCGAACAAACAACCGATCATAGTGCTTGACCACTTAATCAATGGGTACTTCTTTCTCCTCATGGGAAAAGCAGATGCGGCACACCCCTTCAACATGGTGCCTATGTGCTACAGTAAGTGACTCATCTGCCGAAGTGTCTACTCCTGAGGCTTAAGCAGTGTGCTGCTCACTTGCCCTCTGTTCCTGTATGCTTCACCCAGAGGCCTTTTGCTGCCCCTGATCCAGGGAGTTCCTGCTGGACTCCCCTACCTCTACCCTTACCTGTGCTCCTGTAGGCCTCCTGACCTCCCCCACTCCTCTCACCTCCACTCCTCCCACCTCCACTCCAACTCACATGCCCACACTCGTGGCCACTCCCGCTCCATGTCACTCACTCCCCAAACACACACAAAAAACACTGAGGAAATAAATACAATTTTTTCATAAAAGAACAAGAAAACTTTCCCACTGACAATACCAAAACATGTTAAAGGAAAAGAGAAGACTTAAAGACTACTCACTCAGATATCTCTCTCAAGCTCACTTATTTATTTAGGTACCTATGTATTTGTTTTAAAATCAATTTATGTATGTGATTTAATATTAAAATGGTGATAGTGTGTCTTTGACACCTTAAATTCAATAAACAAATGTGACAGCTTATTAATGTTGCTGACATTAAAGAATCATGGGTACCCAAATATCCTTCATATTCTTTTAATGCACATGAAATGTAGGGTAACAATTAAAAGCATGTCAGCCAGCAGAATTCCTCTTTCATCTTTCACTTCAACAGTTTCTGTAATTTGGTCATGTACTTATAAGGAACGCTTAAACTAATCACAGTTTTGACTATGAAATCTAACCACTGACCAACTATGGAAGAAAAATCAAACAAACATGTTGCTGTTATTAACCTTTTTGTCTACACTGTTGAGCTACAGAAGCCAGAAGGTCTCTTGGAACATGTACACAGCTTTGGTAATTGCATTCCATGACTCCAGAAAATGCCACAAAGCTTCAAAATTTCCAAAATAACTATTTAAACAATGAAAAGTACTGGCCAGAAATACTCAAACACTGCAGGTTTTTGGCTGGAAAAGTAATGGCAACCCAATAGGAATACATATAAATATTCTGAATACACAGTACATCAAACTTGTGAATGCTGATGCTAAACCTTTGCTTGCCTCCTTGTTGCCAAAGTTTTTTTCCCCCCAATATTTATTACAGAACAAATAAGACTGTAGTTTCCATTCTAATTTATGACATGATTTGGAGCAATGGTAAGGCTGATACTTAAGAGGCATTAAAAAGAAAAGAGACATATTATGTATCCCCACTGTACTGTAACTCAAAATGGTTCTCTGATTGTTACTGAAAATGGATGAAGTAGAAATGCTAGACTATTGGAAGATACTAAAGCATTATATTACTATGGATACAATTATCACGGTTTTATCTGCGCAATAGAAAATTGTAAATGTTCTAACTATAATTGACATCAGCTCATTATTGTGGAATAGTGTTCAAGATGTATTTACTAAACGGCTATATTTAAAATACACATAACACAATTGTTAAACTCTTCTCCTGTCCGAGGGGCGTGCTGGGCCTTCTGGCAGCAAAGAGGTTAAAGTCTACTATAGTTAGGGAGTATTCACACTAAAGCAACCTAGAAAGCTCTAGCAGAGTCTCTCAGGGAGCGATGGTTGAAACTGACCCTATTGGTGCCTTGATATGGGGCAACAACATTTTTATTTGGACGCAATGTGTACTGTATCAAATATATAAAAGATTGAGGGCACGTTTAAGGCAGCTTTAGCTTTAAACGTTGTTGGTGGCTTATAAATCAGTGAAGTGATTTTGTAGAGTGTTCTGAAGCCTGGTGATTTGGACCACAGCAATGTAGTTATTAGGGTTATATAATGACGTTTCTTATTTGGAGGATGGTGCGTGGGTGCACGAAGGTTTGCGCAATTAAACTTGTAAATTATATTTTGTGTTCATTGGAGAACCGACAGATGTCTACAAAATTTCAATTCCAGTGGAATTTGAAATGATGTTTGGATCATTGGAGATTTTGTTCAAGGTTTAAGTGAAAGTGAGATAAATAAATTGGTTGTTTGGAGTTTAAACATTTTCAGATTTATGTTTATCCTCATTAGGTTGTGTCATTTTCTGGTAATTATTTTTTCTAGGTAAGACCTCTGCATTGATGTGGATTGTTGGGCACTTGTTAATTTACTAGGCTGCCCAGAGAGCAGAAGACAGGCCTTATTGGAGAGACATGGGTCTTCTGTTGAGTAAGGTCTGGATAAGTTGGAGATGGATACAAGGATTAAAATGAGTTCAGGTATCAAAATAGCTTCACATAGAAAAAAAGCTTGTCTAAAGCGGGAGACAGATCTGTTGGCCAAACTTGCAAAGCTAGAGGCTGTAAACAAACATAATAATACCTCAGATTTGCTGATCAAAATTACACAGGTCCGAGGAGCAAATCTATGCCTTTCAGTTAAAACAGAGCAAGCTTTGTGCTGAGTATCCCAGAAATGTTATGAAAGAGGCAATAAGGCCCATACAATGCTGGGCAGGTATCTCAAAAATGCAGCAAAATATACAGGCAATACGCCTAGTGGATGGAACATTGACTCCTGAACTGGTCCAGATAGTGAAGCAGTTCCACAGTTTCTGCCAAACGTTATATGATGGGAAACAAGTTGGCCAATTGGGGAACGATATAAGCTAGATAAATATCTAAATACCTGCCACCTACCCAAGCTGTAACCAAACCGCATAACAACACTAAATAAGCCAATCTCTAGAGAGGAGGTAGCCTTAGCCATCAAGGAACTAAAAAACTAAAGTTCTCCAATCCGGGACGGATTCTCCAGAGTCTATTATAAAAAAATTGCAGGTATCCTTATCCCGAACCTGGTAATCATGTTCAATACATTTTTAAAAGGTGAAATAGTTCCACAAACAATGGCTATAACTAAAATTGTACTTATACTAAAAAAGACAAAGATCCCACGAACTGTACTATCGCCCAGCTTCTCTCATAAATACTAATATTAAACTGTAAGCCAAGATTCTGGCCAACCGTCTAAAACACTATATGATGTGTTTTATCCCCTCAAGACATGCCCCAGACAATGTACGTAGGGCCCATAACCTAATCCACAAGGCAGATGTTGAGAAGGTTCCTGCATACTACTCTCGATAGATGCAGAGAAAGTTTTTGACAGGTTAGACTGGCAATATCTGTTCGAAGTACTGACAAAAACAGGATTCTTAGGGGACTTTTTCAAAGGTTTACAGACCCTATATTATGCCCCATGTGCCCAGGTTAGGAATGCACGGCTTTTGTCAGACACTAAATACATTACAAATGGCACATGGCAGGGTTGCCCCCTTTCGCCACTTTTATTCACGCTCTCTATGGAATCTTTGGCGGACACTCTCAGGTCATACCCTAATGTGTATGGTATATGGGTTGGGAACACAGAATATAAAGTGTCATTGTTTGCTGATGAAATACTAATGACAATATCTAAACCACTCACCACTCTTCCTAAGGCTGCGGCCATGCTAACGCTGACCACGCTCATGCTTGAGAGCGGTGACGTCACCAGCTCTCCAACCATGAGCACTGGGTGTCCTGCCTATTCCGCAAGCGTGCGCCGGGGGGGCGTTGTGGGTAAGTTGAGCGCGGTTGAAAGTCTTTTTTTTTGTTTACGCAAGCACTAAGCGTGGGTGAGCGTCCGTGCCCGCGTACGAGCACCACTTGAGTGGGGACGGGACAATTTCACTTGCCGAAACTAACCTCGGCAAGCACCGAGCAGTCAGCACACTCAGTGCTAGCGAGGCCACAGCCTAACCTTTTCCAAACACTGGGACAATTTGGCAAAGTGTCAGGCTTTAAAATCAACCAATCAAAATCATTAGCTTTAAGTATAAATCTGCCTCACAACCTGGTCAAACTCCTTAATATTAACTTAAATTTTACATGGAGAACAAACTATATACCATACCTGGGCATAAACCTTGCAAAATCCATACAGACACTCTAGAAGTGTAATTACCACCAATAGATTTGTAAGATTAAGAACAACTTGGAAGAGTGGGATAGATATTGTATTTCCGGGGTTGGTAGGATAACAGCATGACTCTCCTTTCCAGGTTGATGTACCTTTTCCAGACTTTCCCTATCCAGGTCCCTAACAAAGACCTGATAGATTTACAGAGGTATATTGCTGGGCTCATATGGTCAGATAAGAGATCTAGAATTAAGAGCACAATTCAACAGACCCTCTAATTTGAGTGGTCTCGCTGTTCTTAATCTGTGGAAGTACCTCCAGGCATTCCAGTTTTGTCCATAAACCAATCCAGAGAGAGTATGACGCACAGCCAAAAGGAGTGGGTCCACAAGATCATAAAAAATAATAAGTCCTTTATTCGTCTAGTCTACTCCCTCTAGGTGGTGGGAGGGCCATGCAGGTATGGGATGCATGGCGTACAGGCGTCCTCACGTAGGCAGGGGGGCGGCCATGTTTTGTCACTCCCCCAATGGCGTGAAAACGGAGTGGTGGTAAGTGTGCTATTTAAGGGAGGGCAGCATATGTGTTTGGTATACTCCTTGATAAAGTGCTGGGGCACGAAACATGTAGGAGGTTTATACTTCTGTTTCTGCATATAGACGAATAAAGGACTTATTATTTTTTATAGATCTTGTGGACCCACTCCTTTTGGCTGTTTGTCATACTCTCTCTGGATTGGTTTATGGACGTTGCAACAGTGACAGCACGCCGGAGCACGGATACAGGATGGGGGCACTTCTGATATGTGAGTTACAGTTTCCATTATTTGTGTGGTTCAGCTATATCCAGGGATCATCCTAATGAGGGGCGTTGTGGTGGGTTCATTCCCGGTACCTTGCCCCTTCAGGGATTATTGGTCCCCATAAAGACAGCAGACCACTGAAGAACTGTGTTTATCTATTCTGTAGCCCCCGTACCAGTGCTGTGAATTTATACAATAAAGACTTATATAATAGATCCATCACTTGAGCGCATGCATCACTGAACATTCTCTATATATGGATTTCAGTTGAGTCAACAACTGCTGTGGATCTCAGCACTTGATACAAGGGCATGGGTTGATATAGAAAATCACATCTGTGCTGGACTCACTGCTATAGCTGGCTAAACAAGATAGACCACTTGGGGGGGTGTCATATCCAATGTTCATGCACTCATTGTCTTTATGGGATCAATTTAAACATAGGTTCAAATTCACCAACAAAAATTCTAGTATTGTCTCATTGTTCCAAAGTCCCCAGTTTGGTCTGGGGACGGAGGAGGCCAGTTTTTCAGCCTCTAGGGAGTAGCGGGGGGGATAACTCGAATCAAGCATATGCTGTCCGATAAAGATGTTAAAAGTTTCCCTGAGATTCAGGAAAGTACAGGTCTACAATCTGGTGACGTGTTTAGATATCTCCAATTAAAGCATTTTACTATGACGATTAAAACTGGTTTATCCCTAACTGCTACATCCTATTTCGAAGAGCTCTATGACTCAAGATTCTTGGATAAATGGCTAATCCCCACTATCTAACAAATGCTTTTAGATGTACATTTTAATCAAAGATCTACAGTTGTGTGAAAAAGAAAGTACACCCTCGTTGAATTCTATGGTTTTACAATCCTCTGTTCCTTAGCAGGTCTAAAAATTAGGTAAATACAACCTCAGATGAACAAAAACACATGACATATTACACCGTGTCATGATTTATTTAACAAAAATAAAGCCACATATAATTTAATGGGTGCACGGATTATATGCTCGTGTCAGCGTTCCCTTATGGGTATATCTCTTGTCAGATACAGCGCTCGTTGCACTGTTAGGTCATGTTGGCTTCCAAAAAATTTTTCCAAAGCTTTAACCCTTGCTAGTAGTGTAATGATGATATTGTATCTGTGTATTCACGCTGCGTGTACGTGTTGGCTTGCCGATTATGTAACACTTTGTTCAGCCACAAGTTTATTCGCAATAGCAGCTGTTCCGGTGACTGATCCTAGTGCTTAGATGAACATTGAGGTGCTCTTTTAAGCGTTTTTGCTTGAGGTGGTCATGATGGCTAGACTGTGAAACTCAGGACATATAATAGACCTACTTTGTATAGATAAATGTGATCCTGATTCTTCTCATAACATTTGAATACATTGGCTTAGCACAGAGAAATGCCAGCTAACCCGACATACGTTTCGTCGTACTGAGACTGACGACTTCTTCCGGGGTGGGCGTAACCGTATCCAAACCTGCCCTTTTGTAGTACTTGGTTATCACAGCAACCATTTGGATGCTTAGTGGAGCGGGTCCGCTAGCGGTTTCCTATGAGTACTGATATTGTGATATTTGTTAAATCCTCATAGTGTATAAACAAATTAAAACTTGAAACTGGAGCACGTTTGTAAGACAGTACAAAATGCTGACCATATTGTGTTATTGTAATATTCGCTACAATGATATTGAATTACTCTCAGATCAGTTGTGATGTCCTACTAATTGAAGTTTAGCTTTAGATTTGTTTACAGAATAGGTGTATACACAAACCCTTTGTTAATGGCAGAGGGGGACTGTGTGTGGAGTGTGTATATCCACTTAGCTTCTCGTTGGAGATGCTGCCAGTCCCAGTTACCATAGCGAATATTGGGTGCAATATGATCAATTCCTTGGAAGGTGAGTACAGTTGTATCCCCTCCATGTTGCTCTCGAATATGACGTGATATTGGTGTGTCTTGAGAATTTCTTATAGACCCTATATGCTCCAAAATCCACTGTCTAAATTCTCGTTTGGTATTCCCAACATATTTAGCTCCACATTCGCAAGTTAGGAGATATATAACCCCTGTTGTTTTGCAATTAATGAATTTATTTAGGGTAAATATTTTGGTGTTGTTCCAATTGGAGAACGTTTTGCTTTCCTTCATATGTCCACATGCCTTACATTACCTTATAGAGATCCTAAATTGCACAAGACTATGCATGTCATTAACATTGACTTAACATAGCTCTACAGCCATTGCTGAGCAAACAGCTGATCAACTTATTTTTCTCCTCCCACTACTGGGCATATGTATAATCCAATATGACCCTTTATGTAGTGGGTCCTGTGTGCTAGTCACCTTGCTAACACATAGCACATTTACTACTGTAAAGATAGCTGAAACGCTGTTTGCCTGTACAGATTTCAACCAACATCGACAGCTTCTGGCATTGTGACAGGTTACTAAACGGCAGCACAGGGGTTAAATTTCCCCGTGTCTGCCATGACTACCATCTGCTATAAATTGCGCATGCTCACAGTATGCACTCACCTTTGAGAAAGCGCGAACACGCGAGAAACGTACGTCAGGTGACCATACGGCGTGACGTCACCCTACAGCACGGACCACACTGACACGCGCTCCAGCGACTCCAGCTGCTCCAGCTATACTACCGCTGCTCCGTTGTTACATTTTAGCGCTGTCTCACGTCCCCCCACTCCTTTTGGGCAGCACAACTCAGCATTTGATACACCTGAAATGAAGCTAAGTGTACCGCTTTTATAGCTTTCTATGCTGACATTATGCTATTCTGCTCTGAGAGGGGGTACTCATGATTTAAAGTGTCTCTATGTCTGTAAGTCTGTAAAACCAGTGCTTAATACCTATTCACATCTGGTGAGTAGGTTTTCAATTTTAACCAGGCGGAGCAAACGAAGATATCTTGGACCAAGCTTCAAGTTCAAAGTTTGGGTAGTGCTTAGGCACTTATCCTTACCACCATCCAGTGCCTATGCACTGATTCATTCAATTCATTTAATTCAATGCATTTTAATCATGTTTGTTTAACCTTGCTTATCCATGGTCACTTGTGATATTAATTTTAATATTATATTTTAATTTTATAATAAATTGCTCCTTATAATAACTCTATTGTTATCCCTTGGTTAATACACTATTGCAGGCTTCCTGCATGTTTTTTCTTTTTCTCTTTTTTTTCCTGAAGTTCTAGTCCAATAGAAGAAGTTTCAAGCAAATCCCTCTACATCCTTACCTCAGCGCCAGAAGAGGTTGCCTTGCTCCACGAATCCAATTCTGGGTGAAAGATACCAGAACAATCTCCTCAGGCAGCTCCAGGACTACCACTTGGACAATTGTATCAAAGGTCATCTTTATTCTTGTTGTTTGCATAAGCGCTGATTGTACACCTATTTTTTCACCTATTACTAATTGATCTATCTGAGTACATTCAAGGGGGAATCTTTTGTTTGTTTGTTTGCATTATGTTCAGATGCGTTACAACTATGGCATTTGTGGCATCCTGTTGTTTTTAACCATGTTTCTTTCTGTTTAGGTCTCGAGATATGGCTGTGAACCAGGAGTCTGCGGATGTTTTTGGATCTCCTCCATACCAATGATGGTCTATCTTTGAGGACCGTTCTGAAGTCCTCGTCAAACGTGAGTAGGTGCCAATGTTTTCCTAGAATGGAATTAATGTCTTACCATTGACCATTATATGTTGTTATACATCTGATCTTTTTACTGTTATTCACCTTTGGTTTTTCCACAAGCAGACTTTCTCTAGTGGTTGTCACTGCTCTGTGGTATGCGATTTTTAATTGTGTTTTGGAATATCCTCTTGCTAGGAAGTTATCTCTCATTTCCTTGGCCTGATCTTTAAAGGTGGAAAAATCTGAGCAGTTCCATCTAATCCTGAGGAATTGACCCGTGGGAATTCCTCTGATCAGTGGTTTTGTGTGATAGCTGTCTGCCTTGAGATAGCTATTAGTGGCCGTCTGTTTTTTGTAGTTTGATGTAGATCAATGGCCATCCGGTGTTTTTATGATTTTAAGGTCCAGAAAAGTGATAGAATCTATACTTATCTCTGATGTAAGTCTAAGCTTATGATCATTGGCATTGAGGAGTTCCAGAAAGGTAACAAGTTTTTACTTCCTTTCCATAGCAGCATAATGTCATCAATATACCTTATTCATATATGCAATTTGTTTGGTATATTGATGCATCGCTTCTGAGAACACGCAAACCTCCTCCCACATCCTAGATAAAGGTTTGCATATGTGGGAGCGCAGGTTGTGCCCATTGGTTTCTTTCTCAATTTGGATACCTTTCAGACGTTTAAGAACGTCTTTTGTTTCCCTTACATGTGATGGTAGGGTGGTGACAAAACTTCTTAGGACCTTGTCAATATTGATGCTCGCGTTCTCTGTGAGTGAGCCGATGCCTGAGACAATCGGCCTTCCTGCTGGTTTTGCGGAATGTTTATGGATTTTTGGTATACTATAGAATGTTGCAGTGGTAGGATACCTGTTCATCATAAAGTCATGCTCTTGTTTAGAAATTACTTTAATTAAGCCTCCCTTTTCCAAAATCTGGCTAAGTTGTCTTTGAAAGACTGTTGTAGGGTCCTTATCTAGGATTCTGTAACACTTTGTATCACCTAGTAGATTGCGGGTTTCTGCAACATAGTCCTCAGTGTTGAGGAGGACTATGTTGCCACCTTTGTCCGCTAGTTTCACTGTTATCGCCGCCATGTCCATTATTTCCTTTAGGGCTTTTTGTTCTTTTTGATTTAAATTGTTTTTCCCTTTTCGGATATTTAGATGTTCAAGGTCCCTAGTAACCAGGTTCAGAAAAGTGGACACATTCTAACACGAGTCCTGATGTGGGGTGAATCGACTTTGTGGTTTTAGAGAGGTGTGTGGCCCATCTCCTGGGTTCCTATCGCTGTCAATCCGAAGAGTGATAAGATTCCTTAGTTGTTCTTGGTCTCTTTCATTGAGAGTATCATCGCCTGTGTCCGTGGTTCTGTTCTTTTCTCTGCATTTGAAGAATTTATGTAAGAGCATCTTCCGTGCAAATAGATTAATGTCTTTGACTTTGTCGAGAAGATCAAAATTGGCCATGGGTACAAATGAGAGACCCTTTGAGAGAACATTGGTTTGATCATCAGTTAAGGATATTTTGGATAAATTGATGACTGTGTTTGTATTTTCCTCTTAGGAAGTTTTTAGTATCGGCATCTCCTTGTTCTGTTAACTCGTTGGGACAAACCCCTCCGGCCTCTTGCTCCCCAGTTTCCTTCCCCTTCTCGTCTTTCTCCAGGTCCATAGTCAGTGCTCGGGTGGGGTACTTCTAAAAAAGTGACCTGGGACAGTGTTTGTTTCTTTTGAGATTTTGATCTTGATCTGGTTGTAATTTTATTCTTAAATTCGTGCTGTAGCTGGTGTTCTCATCAGTGTCTGACATCTTCCATTCTGTAGAAGATTCACTTTGCTCTTGTGCTTTGGGTTTGGATGTTTCAAAATGGTGTTTATAAATCTTCCCTTTGAAATTTTTAAAATCCCTCTAGAACTTTTTATTTTTTCGTTCCCTGATTCTTTGACATGTTTCTCAATATTTTTTGTAATGTGGTTTCATAAGTTTCAAAGTTCGGAGACTCATTCCATTTTGGTACCTCTGACTTGCACTTCTCTAATTCTATGTTGGCTTTTTTCATTTCTATTAGTTCATTTTCTATGAGATCCTGAGAACATTTTGTAATAATTTCATCCCAACTTTTTATAAAGGACTCTTCCTGTATGTGATATGATGGTGATATGTTTACCCTTCAACCCCTCGGTATGAGTTTGGATTTAACATATTTTTGTAAGCTACATACCTCCCACCAAAGTCAGGATTGGCGTCTGTAAAGTTTGTCGAGATGTTGGAAAAAAGGTTTTATATTGGAAACACTAGGTTCCTCTGGAGTAATTGTATCTTCAATATGGGGTCTTAAAATGCTATTGAGCGTTCTTTGGCTTTGGTTGGGGCGCAGACCATTTTAGATTTAAAATGGGTTTATTGGAGACAGGATGTCCTTGACAGAGATAATTGAAGAGACCAAGCTTGGCACCACAAGTCTGCTCAGGTCCCGGACATGAAAGCCTCAGAGGTTGCCAAGGTGTGAAAGCCATTTGGGCACCGGGGCTTGGCTCAAGTACTCACGTCTTGGGATGAATGGAGTCCTCGGACCCCCATTTGCCCCAAGCCAGACTGTGGAGCCTAACCCAGTGGGTGGCTTCTGACTGACAAGTGGCAGAGATGCCTAGTTTGTGCATGCCCTTGTCAGAATCCGAATCTGTGCTTGCCCGGCTTAGATAGACTTGCAGCGCTCTGATTGGCTGGTAGGATTTCGCCCACACTCGGATTGGCTGGAGTATTTCATGAATGAAGCTGAAATACTAAAAGAAAGCCAGCAGCCAATCCGTTCACGAGATTCACTCAGATTCTAAGCGCCAAAACAGCAGCGGCAAATTCGAAATCACCAAAAGATGCTCTGAGAGAAATACCAGCAAGCCGGCTTCAGAAATTTCAAGGCGAGAAATTTTCTAAGTCTCAAGCCGAAAAGAGTACCAGGGCATTTGGTACTATATCCCGGTCAAGGGATTTTGGCAGCTCCAGAGCAGACACAGCGGTGGCATCAGGAACTTCATGCTGATTTGAGTTCCAAGACATTTCAGGGCAAGTCCCGGTCAACCTAAAGACTTTGTTTTACCCCTTATTTAACATAGGAAAGTATAGTTTTTTTAGCCCAGACTCCCAGTAAGTGTGTTTTTCTCTTGTATTTTGTAATCCACCGTGTGTACGCCTGTTTCAATGAAATAAATGACAATTTATTTTACTAACTTGTTTTGCTCAGTGAATGATCCCGGTAAAAATGTGTAAATACCTGGTCTCCCGTGACAAGCGTCCATTAGGGATTTATTTCCTATCTATTACTTATGGTGTATAGATCTTGTATACGGCATTTTGGTCAGTTGTTGGTACTGGGGATTATGAGGTTCGTCTACTTTTTGTATGTTGTTTATCCTAATAAAGCTGGGGCTGTTCTTTTTTCAAATCTTACAGCACTGTATGTGTTCGCTGTCTTATTTGGAATTTGAAAGCATGGTTGGGTTTTAGGGCTAAGGAGGAGTCTGCAGTTATACTCTTCCCTAAAGCCGGCATGTTGATTACAGATGCAATGTTACATATACAGTATGCTGTACATCAATGTTAGATCTATTTTTTCTAACCTAAACGCAATATTAAGCTCAGTAAATTTGGCAAACGTTTTACTAAAAACTATGGCCCATGTTTACCAAAGGGTGCTAAGCTTTAGCACGTCCTAACCTCAATTTATTTAAATAGAAGTTAGGGCCTGCTAAAGCGTGCCACGTTTTTGTGAATATGGACCTACTGTATTTGGATTAAAAATGCACATTACAATGCAAATACCACTGTTTTGTGAATCTGGCCCAAAGCAATTGCCATATATGGGTCAGAAGGCTTAACTTACTTGTGAGAATGCTGTTTTTAAAGCAGATGAACCAAGTTAAATTCCCAGAAGAGCTCCATTTACAGTAGTAACTGTACTTGGAACATTGGGCAAGTCACTTTATGTCCCGTGCCTGAGGCACCAAATATTAATTTATATGCTCTTTGGAGCAGGGGGCTAATGTGCTTGCAAAATAATGAATACATTCTCAGTACTGTGTGAGAAGAACATATTATTATATTATTTTAACAACTTTTGTACTTTAATATATTGTATATTATAAGAAAATTACATCGATTTTAGAAATGGTCAGTAAACTGACATAATATTTACATAATCCCTGTACTGTGTAAAGGAGATTATGGCTCACAGCCTTAGTGCTACATTTTAGAAAATATACAATTTAGATAAACTGATTTTGTCTTAGCAGCCATGAAGTTATAACAGACTAATTAAAGATTCCTTATTTGGTATTGCACTAACAAAGATAAAGGGGGTTATGCACTAAGCTCCGCTAAGTTGTTTTTAGAATGCAAAGTGCTCTTAGAACGTGATGTTGCGCTGAACGCGATTAACAGAGACACGCAAACAGGCATTTTGCGTTCTAAAACTGACTTTTTTCAGGAAATTTTTCTAAGTCCAACTTTGCTCGTTCGTTACCCTGTCTGCGTTAAATTCTGCCCTTAAGCGGGATGCACTAAGCTACGCAACCTTAGCGTATGCGAAAGTTGCGCTCAACAAAACACGTCAGATCAAGGTAGACGCAAAAAAAGCTGGACTTAGAAAAATTTAATTGGTTACATTTTTGCATACGCAACACCCATACAACAGGCCGGCGGGTGTCCCCGGCTGACCCGCGGGGGTCCCCGAGGGAGGCCGGGGGTCGCGCAGGTGTCCCCGGCTGACCCCGCGGCCATCCCAGGGCCCCCGCGGGAGTCCTGGGGTACCCGCGGGCCTGCGGTACCAATGTTGTGCCTACAAAAATACTAAACAATATTTCTAACTAAATACACCCCCCTAACACATACAGTACAATAATGTGCAAAATAACTATTATCCAGATAAGGATAATAGATTATTTGCCCATTATTAAACACTGCATTAGCATACATAAATAAAGTAAATAAATACAGTTATACTTATCACAACAGCAGGTCCCTCTGTCCTCCGTTGCAAGAAAGCATATACATTATACAGTACATAATAAACACATTCTAATGGCCCCTAACCCCTTAATCACCTTAGAGGTTACTAACCGCTATAGTCATTAAGGGGTTAACCCACCCTGCCCCGATACAAACCCGGGAGGCCTAAGCACCCACCCCGGACTGACTATACCCACCCTGTACCCATTGAATAGTATAGTGGTACATCATACCCATATAATAATAATATGGGCATGATAAGCCTCTTTAGCACTCAATGAATGGGCACCCTAATTACAATACATTCATGCACCAGATACACAATAATAAAACATAACTCCAAAAAAACATACTTCACTAAATAAAAACAGTAGCCAGCTAATCCAATGAATGCAAGCAATAACTACATCAACAATGAATTAATTAAACCATTAACCAATCAAACCAATTAATTCCTAAACCAACTCAAAATGAATAGTAACACTAACCAATCAAATCAATTAAGTACTACAGCATTAATGAATTTAAACATTAAAATACAAAGAAATAAATTCAAACAATATCTGAAATAACCATAAAACGCATTAGCTAACATAATACAACATTAACTAAAAACGAACACCAATCGCAAACATTTTTTTAGCATTAAGCAGGAAAAAAACAAACAATGACATCCACATAAGAAACTGAAATTAAAAAAACCAACAGCAATACCAGCCCAGAAATGCCCCCCAAATATTGTCATAAAAATGTATTCATCTGTACCCTAAAGTGGTACAGATTAATATATTATCAGTCAATGTGCCTCCCCCCAAAAATAAAAAAACACATCCAATGAAAAAACCCGTTAAAAAAGACATTTACAAACATTCAATATATTACTTACCATTAGAAGCGGTGGCCCTCCGACTTCCGGGGAAACAGGAAGCTCACGTTCCTTGAAGGCCTCCAACAGCATCCGATGCCATCCGCCATGAAGATCCGGATCAGGTACCCAAATCTTCTTTTTTCTTTCTTTAATCACCTTCTTCTATCTTCATCTGTCACCATTTCTTGATCTTCTTTATCTTCTATCTTCATCTGTCAATCCAAAAAGCACCATGGTAAATCCCAACCGATGTTGTCTCGTCGTCTTCTTGGGCTCAAATGAGGTGTCACGGCCTTAAATAGGGCTTGTGACGTCACATTTAGCCTCAAAATGGTTAACAGCCACCTGATTGGCTGTTAAAACCATGTTCCGACTTAATTTTGTTTTCTTTACATGACGTCACTTAAAGGGAATGATGCCAGCCAATCAGAATGGCTGTGCTTCATTTGCCTTTAAGATGACGTCACTAAATCCAAGATGGCCGGCGTCACATGGTATTTCAGCCAATCAGAGTGTGGAATTGGTTCTCACGATCTGAAATACCCCCTGCACTTTCAAGCTTCCGCGTCACGTGACCGGGACATTTAAATTCTGCAGGGGATACCGGCACCCCATAACGGGGCCTGTATCTCCTGAAGTAGGGGGTCCTCGGACCTGAAACCAATGCGGTTCAGCAGTTTAATTAGTGTACGATCGCCTGTAACAGCCTTGCATGGAGATGGCAAATCTCCATGCAAATGTTACATGCGGCTTTTTTTTCTATCAGCTAGCGTACGTGAAGTTTTGAGCACGTACGTTAAAAAATGGGCTCATGGCCTTAGTGAATCGCGTCCCCGGCCTCACTTTTTAACAGACGTGCTTTTTTTGAACATCCGAACGCAAACCCATTGAGCTTAGTGCATAGCCCCCAAAGTCTTTTTTGCAGCTGGAAGACTTGGATAAATGTATCCCTTCATGTCAGTAGGGATATTATCTTATGCATGATGCATTTTACTTAACACCACTTAATAAATGGCTCCATGCAGTGCCCCAGGAAGCCTTGGCAGTAATTGTAAAGTAGAATAGAGAACAGTTTGCGAAACAGTAATAATTAGGAGACCTCATTTACTCCACAGTTTCTGGTATATCCTACTTAGCGCCATATAGTATATTATCTGAAGTAGCAACTTTGGCAGTTTTATCTAAAAAAAATTAGAAAAAAAATGCTGTAGCCCTCTAATCGTCATTTTATATTCGGTGAAGAGATACCGGAGCGCCGAGAAAAAACAAAAATTAAAGCATTTTTACCTAAATGGAAAAGTTCCATTTAAGGGGCTAGCTTTGCTAAATTATCTCCTCACCATTTATTTTATTTACTCCAAGGACAGTTTATCAGTTAAAATATCTGAACACATTTTCTGGCTGGGTCACGGAGAAATAAGCACAAATGTAACGAACAATAGGAAAAAAGTGCCAAAATGAACTAAGAAATTGGTGAAATAGTTGATGTAGTTCCATGAGTTCTCGCTCACCAAATATATATATATTGTGTTATCTTTTAAAAGCCTGTTCAGACATGAGGTAACATTTAGGAAGAGGAGTCCCTGCTCCGAAGAGCTTACAATCTAATTGGTAGGTAGGAAGAATGTACAGAGACAGTAGGAGGGCATTCTGGTAAGTGCGTCTGTAGGGGGCCAAGCTTTATGTATCATGTGTATAGTATTAGCCACGGTGCTACGCATACACTTCTTTAAGCAAGTGTGTCTTAAAGGTGGGTATTGAGGGGAAGGGCATTTCAGAGGTGTGGGCAGTCAGTGAGAAAGGTTTAAGGCAGGAGAGGGCTTTAGATACAAAGGGGGTAGAGAGAAGACATCCTTGAGCAGAACACCAGAGTTGGAATTGTGCAAAGCGAGAAATTAGGGCTGAGATGTAGGGAGGGGCAGAAGCGTGTAAAGCTTAGAAATGCAGAGGAGAATTGAGTGTGAGATACAGGATTTGATAGAAAGCCAGGAGAGGGATTTCAGGAGGGGAGACGCGGAGACAGATTTAGGAAAGAGTAGAGTGATTCTGGCAGCAGTGTTTAGGATGTGTTTAGGATAGATTGTAGGGGAGACAGGTGAGAGGCAGAAAGGCCGGAGAGCAGCAGGTTACAGTAATCAAGACGGGAGAGAATGAGGGCCTGTGTCAGAGATTTAGCAGTTGAGCAACAGAGGAAAGAGCGTATCTTTTGAAATATTGCGGCGAAGGAAAAAATCTACAGGTTTTAGATACGTTTTCAATGTGAGAGGAGAATGTGAAAGAGGTGTCAAGTGTGACCTAGGCAGCGTGCTTGTGCTACTGGGTGAATGATAGTACTTCCAACAGTAATGTGGAAGGTGGTATTAGGGCCAGGTTTGTGAGGAAGTATGAGGAGCTCTGTTTTTGCCATGTAAAGTTTAAGTCGACGGAGGGCCATCCAGGATGATATAGTAGAGAGACATTCAGAAACTTTGGCCCGTACAGCAGGTGTAAGGTCCGGGGTTGAAAAGTAAATTTGTGTGTCATCAGCATAGAGGTGATATTTAAAACCAAGAGATTTGATTAGGTCACCTAGAGAAAGTGTGTACAAAGAAAAGAGAAGAGGTCCCAGAACAGAGCCCTGGGGTACCCCCAGAGAGAGATCAATAGAGGAGGAGGTGTTAGCAGAAGGGTCACTGAAAATACGATGGGAGAGGTAAGAGGAGATCCAGGATAGAGCTTTGTTATGAGTACCAAGAGTATGGAGAATGTGAAGGAGAAGAGGGTGGTCCACGGTATCAAATGCTGCAGAGAAGTCGAATAATATGAGCAGAATGTAATGACCTCTGTCTTTGGCAGCATGGAGGTCATTAGTTATTTTAGTGAGGGCTATTTCCGTGGAGTGAGCAGTGTGGAAGCCAGATTGTATAGGGTCTAGGAGAGAATAGGTGTTGAGAAAATGGAGCAAGCAAGAGAATACAAGACGTTCAAGGAGTTTAGAGGCAAAAGGCAGGGGGGAGACAGGTCAATAGTTAGAAAGACAGGTAGGGTCAATCTTGCTGTTTTTGAGTCATGGCATAACTGTTGCATGTTTGAAGGAGGAGGAGGGAAAGGTACTAGAGTAGAGGGAGGAGTTAAAAATGTGTGAGCATAGGGATTAAGGTAGGAGCAAGAGGTTTTAGGAGAAATGGAGGGAATGGGAACAAGAGGGCAAGTGGTAGAGGGAAAAGAGGAGATCAGCAGTGACACATCCTCCTCTGAGACAGAGGAAAAGGAAGGCAGGAGGAGAGTTAGGAAGCAGTGTAGGATGGGAGGAGGAAACAGAGCGGATGTTCTGACATATGGATTCCACCTTTTCCTTAAAATAGTCAGCTAAGTCCTGAGGTGAGATGGAGGAAGAAGAAGAGGCAGCTGAGGGTGGTCTGAGTAGAGAGTCAAAGACAAAGATTGGTCTTTGGCGCCTCAAACCCCTCACCATGGAGGGAAAAAAACCTGGTGCTGCGGAACGAGATCCTTCCAGTTGCAGTACGTGGCCCAGGCTTGGCCTCCCTTGAACCAAACCTGCAAGGCCATCTCCATAGCAGTGTCCGCTTCATCTTGGGTTCCAAAATGGAACGAGGAAAACGTGAGGTGATGTGCAAAGAGCCGCTCATGGGGGTAAAGGAGTCCCTGACATCCCCACTCGTCTACGCGCCTTCTGTGACAGAGTAACTGACTCAGTAGGCTGGAACAGTGAATTTAGAGACGCTGCAGCCAGTATACAGAGCGTTAATCTCCTCAGAGAGAGAAAACAACAGCTGAGGACTAATTCATCAGGGGCTGGGCTCCACAGAGAAACAGGGAAATGCTTTAAAAGACACAGGAAGTTGCTGCACAGAGAGACTGCTTTACTCCACAGAGAGAGGGGACGTGAATGCACTCCCAGCCGGGGAGAGTCTGGCTGTATTGGACACTAGGACCGGAAGAAGCAGGCCTGCGGGGTCCAGCTTGGAATCACACCCAGGATAAAGACAAAGACTGACAGATAAGAAGGTTTTCTTAAAGGGGCAGTAGCCCCAATGCTTTGGTTGCTGTTTGGTGGCTAATAAACCACTACAGTTTAAAGTTTCATATTGTGTCTAGCGTCTTACTGACCCTGCCACGAGGCCATCCTGCCACACTTCTTTGTAAGCAACTGCGTGCGGATCACCCTAAGAGACTGCGACAAAGATGCACCGGGCTATGCCATGTTCCGCTTCCTACTCCTGCCGCTCTGGAGAGCACTGGGGTGGGACAAGTGGGACAGCTCCATCCCCTACAACTGGCATATGCCCTGGTTCTACAGAGACATGAGGACTTTTGTGAGACAGAACAATCTGGAGGGAGCAAAACCAGATATGTGGAAGCCCAAGGTCATATACAAAATGATCAGTGTGAAAGACATAATTGAGTCGGTCCCAGGCCTCCACCCCAACACTTTTGAAACAGTGTGGAGGAATGTGGCATCGAAAAGACTTACAAATAAGCAAAAGGACATTGCATGGCTGGCCATACACGGAGGCTTCCGTGTGAGAGGAGACAAACACGAAAATACTTAATCACGAGGAGGCTTCTCTTGGGACTGCTTCTCTTTGGGGGCGTGGCGGCGTAACGCATACGTCACGAAGCTGGTTTGCCTTTATTTCAATTTTGGTTGTGGCGGCAAAATGTCACAGCGACAACACTGCACTTTGCCGCCGGTGGAGTTTTCAGTTTGAAAACCCCCACCGAACAACCAGAATTTGCGATGGACGTGCGTGCGCATGTAAGTGCACACACGTCGCAACGCGTCCTGTCTGAGCGAGGCCTAAGGCTGTGGCCCCACTGTCTGGTTTGCACTCCTGATGAAGCCAAACATCCTATTTGCAAAACGCGTGGAGTAGGACTGCCCAGGGACAGAGAGGATTGGTGCCGAGCTACTGTCCATCACAGAAGCCTTACCGGAAGTGACGTGATGCTCTGGAGACCGCGACAAAGCCGAGTTACCAATGCTGCAGAGAGGGCTAGGCGGCAGACGGCTGAGCGCTGTTGAACCCACCAGACATGGAATGGAGGCGGCGGGGTGAGCTTCGGCAGCATCCGATCTGTACTCTATTCACTTAAGAGTGATATATGCTGTTTTAAAAACTTTTTATTGTAAGTGCGCATTTTTAAGCATCTTTGTAAAGTATTACCTTTGTACAGTAACATTGATCTGCACCATGGGTACTTTTCTTTGTCCTTATATCTCACCACTACAATGATATCTGGGTTGGAGTGCATCTACTGTACGCCTGTGTATAGAAGATTGAACACATTCCAGTTACCTGTTGTTGCCCATATACTACTGTCATCCTGTGAGTAGGCTGCACACACGAGCCAACACATCCAGTGAATTGACTCACATTGAATTTTATTGTCTGCACTTAGATTGTTTTTTTGTTGTTGCTTTTCTTCTATATACTCCCCCTGGGTTGTGAGACCTTCTGGGACCAGTGAAGACAGTCCCTTCCAGAGGGTTTGAACAGGGAGTTGCTACATTTATATTAATCACTTCATTTGGCACTAATTTAGTCACTAAGGTCACGGATATTGTATTGTTTATATACTTCTTTCACTTTATTATCAGTGATCACTAGTAGTGTTTAGCGCCTGTTTCTGCACCATCACTATGTCACATTTCTCTGTTCCATATACATCTTGGGAATCCACACCTGAGACCTTCCATCAAGAAAAAAATTGCGATTAATTTCTATCTCTCGCTCGAAAGGTTTTTCATGCACTGTATGCACATATTTAGAATTTTCTTTTCATATATAAGCTTACTCAGTTGTGTATTTCATATGTCCTGAGTGCATTTGCGCTCCATTTTGGGTTTAGACTGTTCTGATACAAAGCAACTTCATTCTGCGCTAATACTATTAAGAGCCCATTAAGGGTTACGCCAAAGTTGAACTTGGTGGATGACTTTGCCGTACTTTGGCGAACTGAAACATTCTTTTTCAGTACATACAGTACTATTCTCATCTGTACGCCAAATGCAGTATATTACTGAGCACCAAAACAAATAAAAAAATGTTTTTGACGCAGCTAGAGAAATTTGAGCTGAGTATGTTAGCGCATACAAGTGCAATTAAAAGTGAGTTTGACATGCACCAATTTTGTGCTAAAATAGCCGTTTGTGTTCTATCAGTGTTTTTAAACAATACTAGTATTGAGAGATACTCTACAAAAAAATAGCCATATTAAATAAAGAAAATTAATTGTACGTTACAGTTTGACATTAAAAGTCTGGAAAAAGGTAGTAAACTTGCTCATTCCTATTTTCTAAATTGCTAACACCACAGTCAATCATTTATGCGGTTTGAACAGGAAAGTGTAAATGTGTTTACAGTTGCTATAATTTGTCTGGGTTTCAGTCTCCATCTGTGCTAGTGCCAGTGGACACTCATGGGAGGCACTTCTGGGCACATATTTATTTTCCAACATATACACCAGTTATTGACATTTCCTTTTCACGATGCACAATTAGAAGCCAATTGAAACATGCATTGCAAGGCTGATTGTATCTGGAAAAGTGCTTGCCTGAAGCTAGTTTTTAGCAGTTTGCCCTTGTTGGTTATGTGTCCTAGTAAACTATACAGTAGGAATGTACATATCAATTTTGTGTGTCTAAAAATATATATATATATTCTCTGTTAGCAGCAATCTAAATGTTTTCTGTTTTACATTATCTTTGTTTTGACATATAGACAAGGAAAATGAACTGGATTAATATGACCCAATGCTGTTTAATAGTCTCTGAAACATGTACTGATAAAGTTCAATTTTTGTGTGTAATTGTCTTTCAGTACATTTGTACAAGATTCTCATGCACTTACTGTACTGTAGCAAAGGCTATAAAGACTTAAGGCCTCCTGCAGTAAAATCCGATAGAGGAAATCGCCATGGTTTTTAAATCGCCATTTTTTTACAGTGTTGCTATCACGGTAAGCAGAAAGCCCCGAATACCATTGATAGCAACATTTGCAAAAATGGCGATTAGCCGGCGACGAGATGCTCGACCATCTGAAAAGGACTCACCTGGCGAATTGATTCTCATGCAGAGAGAGAGCCGCCTCTCCCTGCGCAAATCTCGGCAAAAATTAATTATTTTGAATTTATATTTTATTACTAGTGTAGATGAGCAGGGGGTCTTCGGAGCAGAACCTTGTTGATTTCTGGTCCGGAGACCCCCTGCTTCCTGAGATACAGGCCCCGTTATGGGGTGCTGGTATCTCCTATGCATTTAAATGTCCCTGTCATGTGACGTGGAACATTTACATGCATAGGAGATACCGGCACCCCATAACAGGGCCTCGGGAAGCAGGGTATCTCGGGAAGCAGGGGTTCCCCGGACATTAAATCAACAAGGTTCTGCTCCGGAAAAGATGATACAAAATTAAAGAAAGAAGAATTGTGTTACTTGTTGTCATGATAATGTCATGAAGTAATAGATATTTTAAACCTTCTGGTGCTTAAGGGGTTAATGAGCCACACTTCTTTGAACAAAAATACAAAATGCTGAGTCTGAAACAGGTCAGCCGGTGGCAAAAGTATACTTGAATTGGGGTACTGGGCCGGGTGTGCGGGAGGTGGGAGTAATGAATGATATTCCTGCTAATGTGTTGCTTGGTAATAATCTTGGAAAGATGGTTACCTACTATGGGACAGCTGTGACCCAACCAGCTCAGGGACCCGCCGGACAATTCCAGGTACTAACACACGCTGGGTACCGGGAAGAGTGACTGACAGTGTTCGCACCGGAATGGAGGGGGGGGGTGTGGGAGCCTCTCCGTACAATCCCTCCACACCAGCATATACAACAAGACCATGAGGCACAGGGACCATCCGCCGAGGGAAGAGAAAGCGAGGCTGGGAGAGATATATACAGCAAGACCACGAGGCACAGGAACAGTCAGCCGATGGAAGAGAGAGCAAAGCTGGGGAAGCGATATACAGCAGGACAAAAAGCATATGCTTTTGTGAGTAGTGCAATTAAATGCTGGCCAAAGCCAGTAACATAGTTACCTTACTGTAGAGGTAAACTGTGGGAGCACAAATTCCCTGGTGTGAATATAATAAAACTTACACATATTGCTTTCTGTCAGCCTTACACATTCACCTACTATTCATTGGAGGGTGATGTGCAGACTGACACTGGGGTGTATTATACCTGCACTCATTGGAAAATTGGTAGGGGCTCTGTAACTGCTATGTAAAGCAGATGAGCCCATAAACCTACCCCTATGATGTTTCAGTAATATTATATTAAAATGTCCTTATGGAGTATGCAGAAAGGAAAAGGATTGGCCTAATATATGTGAGAGACTGTACATAATACCGCACTCCTCCCTATAGAAGTTTGCTGCTGGTAAAAAAGAAACAGTATTATTTATTTATTTTATTTATAAAATATTTTACCAGGAAGTAATACATTGAGAGTTACCTCTCGTTTTCAAGTATGTCTTGAAAACAGAGTAAAACAAATAATACATGGTTACAAGTACAGTTACATAAATGAGCAGGGTATACATTATATACAAGACATTGCGTGCACAGTTAAAGAAAATATATATTATGAGCGTATGAAACAGTAGGCCTTACATATAGAAAAACAAAAAGAACGATTCCTGCGCTCCTACCAATTAGGCTAAAATAAAATAGTGATCTCATGAATAAGGGTTATTTTGTTAAACCCTTTGGCCAAAGTGTTGTAAGTCTGCAAGCCATATCAAGGCATAACTACATTTTGCAGGTACCTACACTGTACTGTATATATGTAATTATTGTCCCATGGACTACTGAAAAATGTAAGAAAGCCCTGAAGGGGTTAAATAAAGCATGCTTTTGTGAGTAGTTCAATTAAAAGCTGGCCAAAGCCAGTATCATAGTTACCCTACTGTAGAGGTAAGGGAATATGTGCACCCACAGTTTACCTCTACCTGTATTCCCTTACCACTATTCAGTGTAGGTAACTGCAAAATGGGGTTATGCCTTGACATGGCTTGCAGATTTATAACACTTTGACCAAAGGGTTTAACAAAATAACCCTTATTCATGAGATCACTATTCTATTTTAGCCTAATTGGTAGGAGCGCAGGAATTGCTCTTTTTGGTTTTCTATATGTAAGCCACACTCAGCCTAGGAGTTGGAGGTGTGTGAAAATGTTCTTTATTTGTAATTTGTTTTGGATTTATACATAAGGATATTTTGAGAGTTTGACCTGTCTAATTTGTCTGAGTGGTTGATGTGGATTGTGTGAGTGAGTATTTATGATTGTACTGTGACCCTATTGCCTGTTGGTGAGATTGGTGGTATGTGTTTCTGTAAATGGTGATTCATTTTGTGTTCAGTGGTAGTGAGTTGCTTAGAATGGGGGTTTGTAGTATTGTGTGTATTTTGCCACTAATTTGTGTCTGTATATTTGTCTGCTTGTCTTTTTGAAGAGTGAAACACAGAGTGAGAGAATGAGCCCAATAAAAAGAGTGATCCAGATTGAGATGAGAAGAGTAGAGCACAGCCAAAAAACGGGAGTCAGGAGAGTATCCAAACTACAAAAATCTTTAATGCAGTCAATACAGCACAGGACAAAACCTGCTACGCGTTTCGAACGTCTTGTTCTTTATCATCTACTCTTCTCATCTCAATCTGGATTACTTCAGCAGCAGCACGTCTTCCCTACAAGGAGGTGTGCGTGAGTCTTAACCTTTATGATTGCCTTACTGCCTTATCATTCCCAATGAAATTGTAAGTGGTGGGTTTATCTCATTCACTCTCAGTTTTCAGGGAACTCTGGTTATATTTGGTTGTGGACCTACTCACCTGTATATTGTATACACCTACCTATGCTCTGGGACTTACTACCTTTTAATACAAGCTAGGTATTTGGGCATTTTTGACAAACTCTTTCTCAACTGCAATAAAAAGAGTGAAATGGTGAATATGAGGAACAGAGGAGTGTGGGGCTAAGGAGCGGAGGAGTTGGATGGCTGAGGTGCACTGGGGTGACTGAAGATAGAAGTGGCTGAATAAGAGTGGGGTGACTGAAGATAGATGTGGCTGAAGAAGAGTGGGGTGACTGAAGAGTGGAGCAGTGTGGTGGCTAAGTAGCAGAGGAGTGAGAGGCTTCAGCTACTGTACCTCAGTGGCCACACAAAGTTTAAGCCAGGAGCTATATAAAAGGAGGAGGGGAATACAAAAAATTAAATAAAGGTGTGGGGTGTGGGATAGGGTTGCGGGAGTGCCTTTACATTACAGGGGAGAGAACCATTATGCTTTCTGTATGCAGTTTTGGTATTAAGTTCTCTGATGGTGAGGGGATAGATCTTTTAAGCATTTGATCTGTGTATCTGGCAGCGATTGCTAACTGTGTATTTTGGGAAAAAGAAAAGCATCAGTTGAAGAGTCACATGGAGGACGTTAAATAATCTGGAGCGGTCATACACTGATGTTGAGCCTCATTGATCAAGTTAGCACAGAACTTGAAGTTTCTCAGTAGGAGATTCACAGCCTCAGAACAGAGCTGGAAGTCTCTCCAATAGAGGCTCACAGTTTTAGCACAAGACTGGAAATCTGTTGGGAGGAGCATCGCAGTCTCAACATAGAGGTGTGTACATGGAAGGATACCCATGAAAGGGTCTGGAGTGATTTAGAGACTGTAAATAGAGAGTACAAGATCTGCAAGAAATAAATTCAGCTTTGACTGACTAGGTCAGTGCAGGAAATAGAAAACTCCATGAATTAGAAAAGGAGAAAAGACTATTTGAACAAGAAAAGTCAAAGCTGCAATTACAGTGGCGGCCGCCCTGAGTCTAAAGCGGCCGCCACCGCGGGTAATCTAAAACCCCGTTCAGACGCTGGCTTTTTTTTTCCGCCGCCGTAGGCGCTTCCATTGTTCAGCGCATTAGCGCTGAATGGAGAAATGGGCCCAATTCCGGCGCGAAAATCGAACGAGCAGGGAAAAATGCGGGCAAGCTTTAGATTAAGCTTGGCCGCAGCAGTAGCACTGAAAGAAGCAGAGGGCGCCTTGCAAATTGAAAGAGGCAAATCCCTATGTTTCCAGTTAGAAATGTCTTAAATCAGAGCAGACACTGAAAGAAAGCAGAGAAGAATCCTAACACTTCAGAGATACTACAGAGCTCTTATCCAGGAAAGGATTGAGAGAGAAAGTTATCTGCTCAAGCGCTACACAACTGTCTTCATACAGGCTGCCTTCAGAGGGATGAAAGCTTGTAAGCTTTATTGGCGGCATAAAGCAGCCTGCATTCTTCAGTTGATTTGGAGAATGCAATGACAAAGGAGGAAGTATGAACATTTGAAGCAATGTGTGATTGTACTCCAGTCTGTAAGGATCCGTGAATCTCGCTACCCTCTGCGCGCTTCCTGCTTACCTCAGCCCACTATCGGGTGCTCCGATTCCCCCACATCCTGCGGTGCATCACCTGGGCCATCTACCAGCCACCGGTCTATGGGTGCGCACACGTCACGCACGAAAACGAATGCAGACTCCTCCGGTCCTGAATTCCGTGTTGCGCCCACAAAGGGGCATCATCGGTGCACCACGTAAGCGCGCTCAACACGTGCAGGTACCGCATCACCAATCCCCATCAGTAAACCTTTCCATACCTATATCCTGCACCTCCAAGGAGCCAACATCTTCACTAAATTGGACCTCCGTGGGACCTACAATTTCGTAAGGATCCGCCAAGGTGACGAATGGAAAACGGCTTTCAATACCCGGGACGGTCACTATGAATACCTCGTCATGCCCTTCAGTCTGTAATGCCCCTGCCGTCTTCCAAGACTTCATTAATGAAATCTTCAGAGATCTGCTCAATCAATTTGTCACCATCTATCATGATGATATAATGATGTTTTCTGAGTCCTCACAGGAGCATGTCAACCATGTCAAACAGGTACTTCTACGCCTACGTGAAACCCATTTGTTCGCCACGCTGGAAAAGTATCAGTTCCACCAAACTTCCACAGGGTTCCTAGGATACATCATTTCCAACACAGATCTCACCATGGATCCTGCTAAGGTATATAGGCGTTTCTGGATTAGCCTTGTTCCACTACCCTCAAAGCTGTGCCGCGCTTCCTGGGGTTTGCGAACTACTATCGGAGGTTCATTCAAAATTTCTCCTCTGCGGTAGCTCCCATCACACCTTTAACTAAGAAAGGTGCGGATCCCGCTTCATGGTCGCCGGCAACTACCCAAGCTTTTCGATCACCTGAAAACCGCCTTCATTTCTGCACCTATCCTCATACATCCAGATCTCAAGCTACCGTTCACCTTGTAGATAGATGCATCAGACATCGGATCCGGTGCTATTCTGTCCCAGAGAAGGAAACCTCAAGGCAGACTCCACCCCTGTGCCTTTTTCTCGAAAAACTTTCTCCAGCGGAGCAAAATAATGATGTGGGTAACCGGGAACTCCTAGCAATAAAGTTAGCCCTGGAGGAATGGAGACATCTGTTGGAAGGCACAGAGAACCCGATCACTATTCTCTCCGACCACAAGAACTTGCTCTATATCGAGGGCGCTCGACACTTAGGGGCTCGTCAAGCCGGTGGTCGCTTTTCTTTTCCTGTTTCAATTTTATTATCTCTTTTCTTCCGAGCTCTAAAAATGTAAAAGCCGATGCTCTTTCCTGTCAGTTCCTGGTAGACGACAAAACCGAGGATCAGCAGGAATCTATTCTTTCCTCCAAATATATACTTTCCGCCAACACTTTTGATGCCTTGAGAGACATTGTACAAGACCAGTCTCGCTGTTCCTGATGGGCGATTGTTTACCTCACCACCTCATCGGAAGAAGGTCCTTGAATGGGGTCACTCTAAGTCTTCAGGACATCCAGGTACTAGAAGGACTACCGACCTCATGGAACGGACCTATTGCTTGCCTGGCATGCAAAAGGACAAAGAATTGCTGCGTTCTCGACATCTTGTCAAAGTAAGACTCCCCGGGATAAACCCCCAGGACTCCTTTGACCTCTTCCCATCCCGAACTGTCCATGCACATACTTGTCCATGGACTTCATAGTAAAACTGCTGGTATCTAAAGGGATGAACACCATCTTAGCTGTGGTAGAACGCTTTTCCAAGCAGTCTCACTTTATTCCGTTAAAGAGTCTACCCAACTCTCTCAAATTGGCAGACATCTTTATCAAAGAAATCTTTCACCTCCATGGGGTACCATTGGCCGTAGTCTCCGATAGAGGTTTACAGTTCATATCCAAGTTCTGGCACTCCTTCTGCCAGCAACTAGGAATAGCGTTACATGTTTCTGCGGGTTATCATTCCCAAACCAATGGTCAGACTGAGCGAACCAACCAGTCTCTGGAGCAATACATCCGGTGTTTCTCGGACACTCAGGACGACTGGTCTGATCTGCTTCCCTGGGCTGAGTTTGCGCATAACAATTTGCGTAATGAATCCACCATGGAGTCGCCCTTTTTCATTAATTATGCGTTTCACCCATCACTTCTACCCATTTCTGGGGTACCAGTAGCAGACAACAGAATTCTTAGTCTTCAAAATTTGTGGAAAGGGATCCAGGAGAACCTCAAGAAGGCCACTACGAGACAAAAGGCGCAGGCAGACCGTCATCGAAGTTGGATTCAAGAGTTCAACCCAGGAGACTGGGTGTTGTTGTCCTCTAAGAATGTCAGGCTCAAGGTCCCTACGTTGAAACTGGCACCAAGGTTTATCGGACCATATACCATCTGAGAAAAGTCAACCCAGTGGCATACCGGCTATGCCTTCCTCCTTCTATGAAGATCCCCTCTGATTTTCGTGTGTCCCTGCTGAAACCAACTGTTCGGGATCCTCGCTTTCCCGATCCCTCCTCGTCTATGGCTCCTGTTCTCGCACACGGCCAACAAGAGTACGAGGTCCAGTCTATCTTGGACTCCAGGATTTCAAGGGGATCAGTCCAGAATCTTGTGCACTGGAAGGGTTTTGGACCAGAGGAATGATCCTGGGTTCCTTGCCACCATCTTCACGCTCCAAGACTTGCTCGCATCTTCCATGCCAAGTACCCTCAAAAGCCGGTCCTGAGACGCGCGGAGGTCACTCCTGAAGGGGGGAGGTACTGTACGGATCCGTGAGTCTCACTACCCTCTGCGCGCTTCCTACTTACCTCGGCCCACTATTGGGTGCTCCGTTTCCCCCGCCTCCTGTGGTGTGTCACCTGGGCCATCTACCACCCACCAGTCTACGGTCACATGCCAGAATGAATGCAGACTCCTCTGGTCCCGCATTCTGGGTTGCACCCACGCGGGGGCGCCACGTATGTTCTACATGTGCAGGTACTGCATCACCAATGCCCATCAGTAAACCTTTCCACACCTGTCTCCTGCACCTCTTCAGCCAATCACAGTAGGCGCTCCTGACGTGCCCACTCTCGCCTTGTCTTCATTGGTCCCAGTATGCCTTATATGCATAACAGATTCCTTTTTATGAATGCCTCCGCCACCAAGATTCAGTCTGTGACTAGAATGAGACAGCGATGTATCTGCTATCACACAAGGAGAAAGGCATCACTGGTTATTCTGACAGTGCTTTTGTCAGAATAAATTAATGCATCGAGAAAGTAAGGCACAAGACTACAAATCTATAGACTGTGAAAGAGAGATGCCATGGGGTACAGTCATAACTGTCTGATGTACCCATTACTGATACCTATGCTCTTGCTGTGAAGAGTAGCGCACTTCTTGCTAATTACCCATCACAATCTGATCATCCTCTGTGTAATGAGTGCTCGCCACAAACAGGACGGGACAACAAGGCTAAGGTGGGGATTTGTTAACACTGACCGTAAGACGAGATGACATGTCCGGTGTGCAGGTTTATCGTTGTGTTGCCGGGTCAGGGTTTGGAGAGGTAAGGCAGTAGATATACTCACCATGATAGAGGGTAGGAGACTGGAGGATAGTTGAGGTCACTTAGCAGAGGTCGAGGGTAGTAGAAGGTAGAGTGGTAGATATTCAAGCCAAGGTCCGGGTAGGGGTCCGTGGTCATGATAACTGGAATGCAAGACAAGGTAGAGCACGGCACGACAAGCAAGGCACGGTACGGCAAGCAGAAGCTTGTAGACAGCACTTCATCACTAGGTAGAGATTACTGTGCTCAGCCGATTAGGAGAAGGGGTTGCTGAACATATAAAGGTCGTTGAACCAATCAGATAACAGGTACACAGCTGAATCAGATGATTGACTCTTGCTTGTAGAGTCAATCCAAGACAAGGAGCACAGCTGAATGCGATAATCACAATCGTACCACTTGATCATCACGGGGTGGAGTTAGCACTGAAGGTGTCCTAGATGTTCTGCTGTCAGTGCCAACTTGTGTTTGGATCCTGTGCCTGATAACCCATGGATGGCACCTGCGCACCATCCTGTCAGCACGAGATGCGTCACCTGGGGCATCATGAGACACATCACGGAGGCGTGGCCTGAGCCCAATGCTCACACTCTGCTGATTCTATGACCTCCACTGCAAAGACAAGTTTTGCACAATGATCCTCTTGCAGCCACTGATCTTGTCTATTCACCTGTCAATGGACCATCAGAGGTGGCAAACGTGGAGGGTCATCTGGAGGACATCCCTGGAGATGGGGGAGTAATGTTAGGCACATCCCTGACATATCTACCAAAACTCTCTATAAACTGTTCCCTTGCTTGTGCACCGGGTGTGCTGCTTCTCCTGTCTTCTCTTGAATTTCCCTCTGCTGTTTTCTCTTGGTCCTATTAGAATCCTGTTTTCTGTCTCTTCCCTGCCTTTATAGTTTCCTGTTTCTGTTGTATCTTTGCTTTTGTTTTATTTGTTTTGACTTTTTTCTGCCATGCCCTGATTCTTGACATGTTATCTCTGCCTATATAAGCATAGCTGGATTTCTAATATCCCCAATGGCCAGTTTTGAAGGCTGAAGAGACACTGCACCTCAAAAGAAACATTCGAAGAAAAGGCTTTAATCACAGAACCGAGATTTCGGGATAGAAACTATGATCCAGTGAATATTGAGGCAGCAAAGAAGAGCGCAGGAGATCTAGAGATATCTGTAGTATTAAATGGGACTACAGACACAGAGACACAGAAAAGAAATGGCTCTGTCTGTCCCTTTTATCTTGACAAAGGTTCGCAAACAGACCGAAATGTTGATGCTTGTGCAATAAATGTTATAATCTTCGGAAAACCAGCACAGTGCCTCTTTTTCTATTTTTGATCTACCTTTTATTACGGAGTCATGTCATGTTTCATGAACTGCAGATCGGATTTTGCTGTTTACATGCTCCAGTGTCACCTACAATATGTGGGGTGTACATCTAGATTATTGAGAACAAGCATACTGGAGCATGTGAGAAACATACCGTAGGAATAAACTTAGCGCCCCATAGTGTGTCCCATCCCTTTAAACAGGTATACAGCTCGGACCCTATGGGGGCTAAGCTCAATGCTTTTGCGTCCGGATGAAATAAAAAAGCACATCCGTTAAAAAGTGAGGCCGGAGACGCGATTCACTAAGGCCTTGAGCCCATTTTCTAACGTATGTGCTCAAAACAGCCACAGCGTACGTGTTGCTTTTTTTCCCCTGCTAGCATTCTTAAACTTCACGTACGCTAGCTGATAGGAAAAAAGCCGCTTGTAACATTTGCATGGAGATTCTGTATTTCCATGCAAGGTTGTTACAGGCGATCATACACTAAATAAATACATTTTAATAATAGTGTACATGAGCAGGGGGTCTCCGGAGCTGAACCGCATTGGTTTCAGGTCCTGTGACCCCTACTTCAGAAGATACAGGCCCCGTCATGGGGTGCCGGTATCCCCTGCACTTTGAAAGCTTCCGCGTCACGTGAAAGGGACATTTAAATTCTGCAGGGGATACCGGCACCCCATAACGGGGCCTGTATCTCCTGAAGTAGGGAGTTCCCGAGGCTGAAACCAATGCGGTTCAGCTCTGGAGACCCCCTACACATCTACACTACTGTCAAAACACACATATCAATAAACAATAATTCCTTACCGTAGCGGCTATCTGCAATGGTAATTAAGCTGCATTAATGTATATTTTAATAATAGTGTGCCGGAGCAGGGGGTCCCCTGAGCTGAACCGCATTGATTTCTGGCTCAGAGAGCCCCTGCTTCCCGAGTTGCAGGGCAAGGTATGGGGCATCGGTGCCAGTGTCGCCGCCATCATTGAAGCACAGCCATTCTGATTGGCTGGCGTCATTGTCTTTAAATGACGTCATCAATTTTATTTTATTTTTCCCAAATCACAATTATTTTGAAATTGATTTTGCATAGTGTTACATGATGCACAGATTAATTGCATCATGTACACACTCAATGCAATTGTGTGACATTTGATATACATTTGTCTCCTCGGGCTTTCCACGGGTACCAGGCTGGAGGTGTCCATGGGGGATACCTGCGGGGAAGAACCGGTTGCCCCACGCCTGTTTATATGATTACACGGGTTTTTACTTTCCTCTATGATATTTTTGGGGATATCCAAGCTGCTGTATATGTGTATATGTTAGGTTATTTGTGACCTCACTGATGCGTCCTCCAAGCCAGGTGGCACTATAGGGTCTACTCGTTTAGTCTCCTTGAGACTCCAGTCTCACTGGAAGTCTCGCGAGATTTTCGTTTGGTTCCGCTTTCGCCACTTCCGTCCGAGAGCGCGATCAGTGAGGCTATGACTTCTGTCTTCTTGTATAGTTTGTACCTCATTGGTGGGTCCTCCAAGCTAGGTGGCGCTATGAGGCCCTGTCGGTTTGTCTCCTAGATACTCCAGTCTCACTGGTTAATCTCGTGAGACTTCCGATTAGTCCCGCATACGTCACTTCCGGTTATGGATCCCATCAATTAGGTAAGATGTGTATTTAAGTTGTGTGTTTTACTATGGGGGTTATACTTTTTGACAAAGGGCCTAGCCCGAAACGCGTCAGAGTGGGTGGTTGCTATGTTGTTGGTGTCTCATCTAGTCGCTAAATAAACCAGTTTTTAGTATTGGTGTGCCGGTTCCTGCATTTTGTCCCTGCGCAGTGCTCCACTTTCCTCCCTAGAGGTTTTTCCTGCTGTTGCTTTCATTGTAAGATGCAATGTGGTGATTTTCAGATTAAGATTTCATGTTTTTATTTATGTATGTTTTATGAGTTTCATAATTATCCATATCTGGATAATTGTTATTTTGCACATTATTGTACTGTATGTGTTGGGGGGGGGGGTGTGGATTGATGTATTTAATGTATAGGTCAGGTTTATTTATACATACAGGGTTGGTTCCTTTTGGTCTACGGGGGACCTCTGGAGACCACCTGAGGTCTCCTCGGGCTTTCCACGGGTACCAGGCTGGAGGTGTCCACGGGGGATACCTGCGGGGAAGAACCGGTGGCCCCACGTCTGTTGGGGGCACCGTGGACCCGTAGGGACCACCCGTGGGCCCTCAGATCCCCGTGGGAACCACCAAAGGCCCCTCAGACACCTGTGGGTCTGACCCTGGGCCCCCAGACAGCCGCGGCCTACCCGTGGAGACCCCATTGTGGCCCATAGTGACCCGCGGAGACAACCTGGTGGACCAGGGTGCCTGGCGGGGACCACCCGTAGGCCTCCAGACCCTGTTTGAAACATGGTGCTGGGCTACTGTGAAGTCTGTGAGGTGACCCATCAGGGCCACCAGGGCCTCCCGTGGGCCTGGGGTATTAACCCTCTATGTAAATTAATAAATCATGTATTTATGGGGGGCACAGGGGGTGGGTTATGTCTAGAATAAATATAATGATATTTATTGTGGAGCTGTGTATTGTTTTTCTTGTGGGTACTGGGGGTGGGGGAGGGGGTATTGGCCACAAGGGTATATGGGTAGGTCTCCCGCCTGGGTTAGTGGGTGAGGGTGGGTTAACCCCTTAATGACTGTAGCGGTTAATGACCGCTAAGGTGATTAAGGCTTTAGGGGCTATTTTTATTCTTTTGTATGTTTTGCAGCACCAGAGGGACATGGGCAGGATGAAGATGAGTATGAAGACGGCCTTCATAGTGGGTGCCTGGAAAAGGTAAGTGTAATATGTATTTACTGTCTTTATTGTAATTTATATGTATTTAAAATGGGCAAATGCATTATTATCCATATGTGGATAATAGTAATTTTGCCCATTACTGTATTGTATGTGTTAGGGGCGTGTATTTAGTTATACAGTACTGTAAATATTGTTTATTATTTTTGGAGGCAGAACATTGGTTCCGCAGGCCCGCGGGGACCCCGGGACGGCCGCGGGGACCATCGGACTCCCGTGGAGACCCCTGCTCGGTGAGCCGGGGACCCCCTGACTCCTGCCGGGGACCTCCCTCGGGGACCCCCGCTGGGTCAGCTGGGGACACCCGGCGGCCTGTTGTATGGGTGTTGCGTCTTCAAAAATGTAAACAAAGACATTTTTCTAAGTCCAGCTTTTTTTGTGGCTACCTTGAGCTAACGTGTTTTCTTGAACGCAACTTTCGCGTACGCTAAGGTTGCGTAGCTTAGTGCATCCCGCATAAGGGTAACGAACGAGCAAAGTTGGACTTAGAAAAATTTCCTGAAAAAAGTCAGTTTTAGAACGCAAAGTGCCTGTTTGCGTGTCTCTGTGAATCGCGTTCAGCGCAACATCACGTTCTAAGAGCACTTTGCGTTCTTAAAACGACTTATTGGAGCATAGTGCATGACCCCCTATGAGTCTTACCGTATATATAGGTGTAGCCCCGGTTACCGGCGGCTCCTAGAGACCCCCTTGGTGCAGCGCGGTCGCGGGTGCCGCCGGAGCCTGCGACGGACCCGCCGGCTGCTTCCAAAGGTGGGGGCCGGAGCAGGGAGCGGTTGGAGCCTTAGGAGGCTCGGCGGCGCACCCGGCTAGCGGGGGCCGCCATTGTAGTTGCGCGCGCATGCGCCGGGGTCTGCATGCGCGGAAGAGGCCAGGGAGTTGCATCGGCCATTGAGGGGTTGCGCATGAGCAGTGGAATCGCGCACGTGGCCCCAGTATAGAAACAGCCTCCACGGGACTACAATTCCCAGGAGGCTAAGGGGGGAAGGTACCAGGTGCCCCAGAGTAGCCAATAGGGCTGGAGGATTGCCCTGCCGAGAGAAGGGATACATTTCGCGGGGTTTGGAGGAGAGAGTCAGTTGGCGCCAGGAGAAGCTAGGGGAAGGAGGTAGGGTGCAGGAGTCAGTGACTCCCTGCACTAGGCCAGCAGCCCCAAGGCCCCAGCTAGCCCTGAGCCACCCAGTAGTGTGAGTTGTGTTAGGGACAGGCCCCAGGTCAGGGACCCTGCCCCTTACTATACAGAGCCAGTTAGGGACACAGCAGACGCTGCGCGTCCATCCAGAGATTTGGGCTCAGACCTTCGCCGTTGCTGCAGCAGCCATCCAGGTGGGATCGCCCCGGACGGTAGTTCCTGTATAAAGCCGACATCAGGATCCTTTGTGAAGTTTCTTGGCAGGCCCGGCAGGTAATCAACAAGTGCACCAACGAGTCATATCATATTCACACGGGACATAGTGGCTGCGCAGTCACACATATCTATCTCACTTGAGGGTGGGGTAATACTGTGTGGGGTTACTGGACACTGGGTGGAGGTAGCGTCCTGCGAGATGCAGTAGTTAGTGTCTCCTCTAAGACTGTTAGATTATATGCAAAAGTACGGTTCCTATGCTCACAAGTAAAGTCATTGGTTGTTTTACATACTGTGTGTGGAGTGATATATATAGTGTCCTGCGAGGAACCACTCCCCCTCTGGTGGGAGCCATTACAGGTGGAGGCGCGGCACCAAGTACGAGGTTATTCATATTGTCATACGTGCCCCAGGCTCTCCGTGGCAGAGGCTTAGGCCTCCTGTGAGCCTAACAGGTAAAGCACCACACTGGGTAATGCATATAGATCCCCTCACCTACACCCTATCTGCGATTGGGGGGGCGGGGATATGGATTACATAGGGATTGGTCTAGTCAACCCCCATACAGTTGAGAGCCCCGTCAAAAAGAGAAACACAATTTATCAATTTAAACCCTTGAGCCCAAAGGGGCTAAATCTAGACATTGGGGGCTATGCACTAAGCTCCGAGCTTTCGCGCTGACCTGAAAAAAAATTGCACGTCCGATAAAAAATTAAGCCGGCGGCGCGATTCACTAAGGCCCTGAGCCCATTTTCAATCGGACGTGCCCAAAACTGGTTTATCGTGTGTGCAATGTTTTTTCCCTCTGCTTGCGCACTGAAACTTCACGTACGATAGCTGATAGAAAAAATAAGCCACCTGTGACATTTGCATGGCTGTTACAGGCGATCGTACACAAAATAAATACATTTTCATAATAGTGTACATGAGCAGGGGGTCTCCGGAGCTGAACCGCATTGGGTCCAGGGACCCCCTACTTCAGGAGATACAGGCCCCGTTATGGGGTGCTGGTATCCCCTGTACTTTTAAAACTTCCGCGTCACGTGATCGGGACATTTCAATTCTACAGGAGATACCGGCACCCCATATCGGGTGGAGCGTGGGAGTGGAGGAGGTGCGGTGGCTGGTGGAGTGGTGGAGCGTGGGAGTGGAGGAGGTGCAGTGGCTGGTGGAGTGGTGGAGTGTGGGAGTGGAGGAGGTGCGGTGGCTGGTGGAGTGGTGGAGCATGGGAGTGGGGGAGGTGCGGTGGCTGGTGGGAGTGGGGGTGTGGTGGAGCATGGGAGAGGAGTGGGACGTACAGGTATGGTCCATCCTGCCAGGGCAGGTACGTCCCATGCCGGGACGTCCCATGATGATACTACAGGTGGGGGAGTGCAGGTGGGTGAGGGTAGCGGGAGTAGTGGACAGGGAGACGAGGAGGATGGAAGTGATGAGGGGCCATCATCAAGCCAGGCGCGTACGGAGGGCCTAAGAAACCCACGATTTTCCCCTCGGGAAAATTACATCCTTGTTGAAGGTGTCATGTCTTCCTATGATCAACTATATGGATCATTATCATGTAAGTTTTTTTAACAATTATTGTATTATAATATAGAACAGTGGTTCCCAAAGTGTGCGCCACGGCGCCCTGGTGCGCCGCGGCTTGGCTAGAGGGGCGCTGCGATCAGGGCCGCCAGCAGTGGTAAAGAAGGGCTGCTAGTTAATTTTAAAAAAAAAAACCTCTGAAAAAAACCTCTGAAGCCGGCGCCGGGTCAACCTGGCAGCGCCGGAAGTAAGAGAGAGGGAGGCCCGGCGTGCACGCTGGAGGAGCAGCACTGGGAGACAGATGTCTCCCAGCAGCACTGCAGCCTCACACCCCCCCCCCCTCCCTCCCAGCAGCACACCGGCCCTCCCCCCGCAGCACACCAGCCCTCCCCCACGTGGCACAGGCCCCCGCAGCACTGACCTCCCCCGTGCAGGGACCGGGCCGTTCTGCCATACCCCCCCCCCCCCCTGCAGCATCGGCCCCACGCATCACCGGCATGCCACCCCCCCCCCCCCCCGCGCAAGCCACCGGACTGACCATCATCCCCAAGGTAAATATATGTATTGGGGGTGTTGGGGTAATTTTTATATGTATTGGGGGTGTTGGGGTAATGATTATATGTATTGGTGGTGTTGGGGTAATTTTTATATGTATTGGGGGTGTTGAGGTAATTTTTATGTGTTGGGGTAATTTGTATATGTATTGGGGGTGTTGGGGAAATTTGTATATGTATTGGGGTAATTTTTATATGTATTGGGGGTGTTGGGGTAATTTGTATATGTATTGGGTGTGTTGGGGTAATTTGTATATGTATTGGGGTAATTTTTATATGTATTGGGGGTGTGTGAGTGTGTGTGTGTGTATATATATATATATATATCACAACAAGAGAAAAAATATTAGCGCCAACCTATCACTATATAATATCTCTATAAAAATAAAAGGTGATTGTAAAAATAAAAGTAAAAATAATACAGATAAGAATAAAAATCCTATGCTAAGCACAGTGGATAGAATAAAAATTGATGTATTAAACTAATAAAATGCATAAAAAATACATAAAAAAAGAAAATGTCCAGAAAAATATATATAAAAAATATATACAAATCCCAAGATATTCCAATTGCTATCCAAAAGAGTCTCTGCAGCCCGAATGAAGGGAACACCACTTCCTTTAGGATATCTACAAAAACACAGATAAAACAGGCGCACTCATAGCGTAAAATTGTATAACAATAAATTTATGGAATAAGGGATAAAAATACACACTCACAAACAGAGCTGAATAAAATGCATTTTTGAGTACAACTCAGCCCGTTCAGACGCAGGAACCCAAAGAGGAGGACTTCGGTGTGATGTCCGCGGTGTGTCTTGCCACAATAGCCCCTCTATGTCCCAGCAGGGACCGAAAGCCGCGAGGGACGCCGCCTTCCCCTTGCTCCGGCGCTACACAGAGCATACACTGAATCAAATCTCGCGTGAGCTCGATGACATCAGCGAGGTTTCAGCCGGAGAGAGTTCACAATGTAAACAGGAACTAGAATGTCTGAATGGCTGGTAGCAAAATGCTAGCAACGCAGCAAAAGTGCAATATATGCGATGAGTGTCAGTATAAAATATACAAACTGGACAGTAGGCTCCACAGCAATCTCTACGCGTTTCGTCTCGAACGAGACTTCATCAGGAGATGTCTCGTTCGAGACGAAACGCGTAGAGATTGCTGTGGCTTTCGGTCCCTGCTGGGACATAGAGGGGCTATTGTGGCAAGACACACCGCGGACATCACACCGAAGTCCTCCTCTTTGGGTTCCTGCGTCTGAACGGGCTGAGTTGTACTCAAAAATGCATTTTATTCAGCTCTGTTTGTGAGTGTGTATTTTTATCCCTTATTCCATAAATTTATTTTTATACAATTTTACGCTATGAGTGCGCCTGTTTTTTCTGTGTTTTTGTAGATATATATATATATATATATATAAAATTAGGTGGGGTTTTTTGTATGCATTTGGGGGAGGAGGTTGTATATATTTGGGGGGTGTGGATTTTTTTGTATGTATTCTGGGGTGGGAAGTTTTTAGGTATATATCTTGTGGGGGGGAGACAGAATGAGTAAGCGTGGGGTAATTGACGGAGGGAGAGGAGAGAGGGGGTGAGTGAGGAAAAGAGGGAGTAAGAGTGAGAAGCAGGGGAGAGAAATACATGCGAGGCGGGAGGGTGAGAGAGTGTGAGAGAGAGAAAGTGTGAGAGAGAGAGTGTGAGAGAGAGAGAGTGTGAGAGTGAGAGTGTGTGAGAGTGAGAGTGTGTGAGAATGAGAGTGTGTGAGATTGAGAGTGTGTGAGAGTGAGCGTGTGAGAGAGAGCATGTGTGAGAGTGAGCGTGTGTGAGAGTGAGCGTGTGTGAGAGTGAGCGTGTGTGAGTGAGCATGTGTGAGAGTGAGAGTGAGCATGTGTGAGAGTGAGAGTGAGCATGTGTGAGAGTGAGAGTGTGAGAGAGTGAGCGTGTGTGAGAGTGCGAGTGAGCATGTGTGAGAGTGCGAATGAGCATGTGTGAGAGTGCTAGTGAGAGTGTGTGAGAGTGAGAGTGTGAGTGTGTCAGTGAGCATGTGTGAGAGCGAGAGTGAGAGTGTGTGAGTGAGCATGAGTGAGAGTGAGAGTGTGTGAGAGTGAGAGTGTGTGAGAGTGAGAGTGAGCATGTGTGAGAGTGAGCGTGTGTGAGAGTGAGCATGTGTGAGAGTGAGTGTGTGTGAGAGTCTACGTGTGTGAGAGTCTGCGTGTGTGAGAGTGCGTGTGTGAGAGTCTGCGTGTGTGAGAGTCTGCGTGTGTGAGAGTCTGCGTGTGTGACAGTCTGCGTGTGTGAGATAGAGAGTCTGCGTGAGCGTGTCTGAGAGAGCGAGAGTCTGCGTGAGAGACATATCAACTGCGCACTGCAACTGTTAGGTATGTATATACAACTTTGTTTTCACTTTGGGCGCCGTGGAAAAATCCTGATCACCTTAGGGAGCCTTGAAAAAATTCTGATCGACTTAGGGAGCCTTGAACCGAAAAAGTTTGGGAACCACTGATATAGAAAGTATGTTGTATAGACCGCACTACCTAATGTATGAACTATATTTGACATATGTAAGTTGTGGGTGCTGGGGAACAATGAGGAGACCTCTAATCTCGCATAAGGACATATAGAACTCTAGCCCCTCTTCCCCCTCCCAATCACAGATCGGGTCCCCTAAGGTGTTCTGGGGTATGGCTAGGTGTCTCTGTTTGGTGCATACCTGCTGGCAACAGAAGGGCCTGAGTATCCCGCGATGACATGGGGGATAACAGGAACAGGTTACTGGGGTGGATGCCTTCGTTCTGGTTCAATGGTGCAGCGCCTCCATCTATAGTAAGCCCCAGGAATGCGGGGTGGAATCTTTACCACAGAGTTTCCCCACAGGGAGGAGAGATTCCAGTCTCACACAAGGATTCTTTAAAAGCAGCAGTCTCTTTATTCTCCAGGGCAGCAGCAGCAGCCGACAGGTACAGTTCATGCACAGTCCACTAACTGTTCTCCCTTGTGATGGTCCTGCCTCCACTCTGGACTGAAGGCATCCAGAGTGGAGCTAGCTCGTCCCTCACCCCCTAAGCAGGGTGAGAGGTACTTGGTCCACCTCACTAACTATAGTTAGATCAGCTCTACTCATGAGCTGATCACCCCTCTGCTCCTACAGTAACTCACTAACACTTCACACTCCAACTTCACTCTTGCACACTAAATAGGAAGTGAATGGAGAACAAAAAACCCGGGCGCTACCTAGGGGGATGGTAGGTATAGTAAAGGGGGATATAGCAACCTTGGTGGTAGGCAAGGTATCCCTCTGCTTCTTTTCCGCCTGTGACTCTAAAGACCACAATAAAGGATCTACCCAGGATCCTTCAACAAATGAGACAAGAAAAAAAGGGGGGATGGGGGAGCACTGGTGGAAGGCTGGTATATAACCTGAATTGGTTGTGTAATGCTCTATGACAATGTGAAGGGTTTTGTGGGTGTAAAATAATTTTTAACACTCACACGGCCTTGTGCGAATGCTGTCGCATCAAGGTATCTTTTGGACTCCCTTTTCTTTCTTCTTTTTTCTTTCTTCTTTCGTCTCCTTTCTGTCTTCTGGATTCTTTCGCCGCCTTGCGTCTGTATTCTTCTTCTCCTACTTCTTTGATGTTTATCTCACCCTCGGAATAAATATATATACACAAAATATGTGAGCAAACTGTTGATTGTATCAGGAAGGTATCAGGATATATAGTAAGAATATAAATAAAACACTCACACGGGCATGTGTGCGTGCGCTCTAAGGGATGGTATCTTGGTCTCTAAGGGGCAGTCCCACTTCTTATTGTAAAGTTAAAGCTCTAAAAACAGAAAGTCAAAGGCCACACCTTAGTTTAAAGGCAGAAACAAAATAAAATGTTACTACTCACACGGCCAAGTGTGAGTGCACACTTGGATATGGTATCTTTTGGTTCTCCTTCTGGGGTCCCAGCTGGGAGAGGTCCACTGGTGCTGAACGTGGGTCCTCACCCCCCCCAATGGGTCAAAAAGTTCTGAGCCCGAGAAATTCAAGGCCAAGGTCTTTATTAAATGAACAACAAAACTTGGCCTTGAATTTCTCGGGCTCAGAACTTTTTGACCAATTGGGGGGGTGAGGACCCACGTTCAGCACCAGTGGACCTCTCCCAGCTGGGACCCCAGAAGGAGAACCAAAAGATACCATATCCAAGTGTGCACTCACACTTGGCCGTTTGAGTAGTAACATTTTATTTTGTTTCTGCCTTTAAACTAAGGTAATTATATGTACATGTTGTAAAACAGTTTCATACATTACCATACATAATTAAATCACACAACTTAAATGTATATGAACCTATATGCATGTATTAAAACATTTTTATATATACACAGGTAAAACGAAGACCAGTCAGAAGTCCAAACTGTGGGCACAGATATGCCGATCTGTCTCAGCATCAGGCGTCTTTAAAAGGACACCTGAGACGTGTAAGAAACGCTTTGGTGATATTAAACTCAGACTGAAGAGGAAGATGGCAGAGGCCGGCAGCCATGCATGTGGGACAGGAGGCAGCCCTCCAGCATCATTGCATTTACATTCCTATGAGGAAAGAATGTTTTCAATAATGAATCCCAGACTAATTTTTGGCATTGGAGGGAACCGAGATATTGGGCCATCTACCTCACATTCGACACTTGGTGTGTCGTATGCTATAACATCAATATTTAATTCATCAATAGTGTTAAATGCAAGCACTTATATATACATAAAACTACAATCATCTGTTTAGATGATGTGATCATGTAATGTCAAAATTACATATGTCACTGTTCATTTTATGAAAAGCATGCTTGTTATTTAACTGATGCACGGATTAAAGAAATAGAATCACAATATGTGCATTCACACTGGATGTACAGGCAAATAAAGAGGAGCACATAATAACTTAGGCATTATGTTGATTGTAACGTGTTGTTATTTATTATATAGTTATTGTTGAGGACACGGAATCAGATGTGTCAGCAACACAACAACAACATGAAGATGTTAGAAGTGATGATGAGATGGTAGTGGATACACCACATATTCTTGTCACAGAGCCTGAAGATTCCGGACCTGATTTTCGTGCACTACAGAATACACAAAATCCTGAAACAGATGAAGACAATGGTCAGATCCAAGCGGGCCAGGAAGACCAGGTTTGTGCGGATGCATTGTCTAATCTAACCAGCCTAGAGGGCAGGTTTTTCCAAAACCAACAAGATCAAGCAGACAGACAGTCTAAAATAAATGAAAACATGTATAAGAAAATTAAAAACATGACTGTCATAATGAAACAACAACAGGAGACTCTCCTAAACATGGCAAATAGCCTCACTATCATTGAGAAATATATGGCACAGGTTGTAGCACATGTCCAGGCACAGCCCCCGCCAGAGCCACTGCCACAATCCGAGACCCAATCCCAAACACAAAGAGAGCCACAGGCAGAATCCCAGCCAGAGCCACTATCCGAGCCAGAGCTAGAATCCCAGCAAGAGCCACTATCCGAGCCAGAGCTAGAATCAGAGCCAGAAAGAGAGCCAGAGCCAGAAAAAGAGCCAGAGCCAGAAAGAGAGCCAGAGCCACAGCAGGATCCAATGGCACAGGCTATTCCACTGGCCCAAATCCTGGCACTGGCACTGGCACAGCCACAGCAACATCAGCTGGCACTGGCACTGGCATTGGCACTGGCTAAACCATTGGCACAGACCCAACCTGATGCACTGGCCCAAGCTTTGGCACTGGCCCAACCATTGCCACTGGCCCAACCCCAGGCACTGGCCCAACCATTGCCACTGGCCCAACCCCAGGCACTGGCTGAACCATTGCCACTGGCCCAACCCCAGGCACTGGCCCAACCATTGCCACTGGCCCAACCCCAGGCACTAGCCCAACCACCAACTGCAAGAACAAGGCTACGTTCACATAACCGTGCACCTGATACCACAGCACGGCCTACCACACGGTCATTCCAAAGAGATACAAAAAAAGTAGGCCATTTCTTATTCTAATCTTATTCTTCTTAAATGCGTTCCCTTCACTAATGTTCAAGAAACATGCTGAACAATGTGCAATAATCAAGTGTGTATAAGAACAGATTTCAGGTGCATACATGTGAACTAAACAGCATAGAATTTCTCATGTGTGAATAATCTATCTGATGCTAACATCACAAATATATATAGTTATTTTGTATTAACAGGGAAAAATAGTCATTATCATTGTTGAACACTTTCACATGTTTTTTGAAAACAATATTCTTTCCAATTTATGGGTGTTTGTGAGTTTTGCTACAGAATCATGTTGAATACGCAAGCAAAAAAAAAATTATACTGACCACCTGTATGTGGGAGAATAATACATGGACACTTCTTCCTTTGTATAATGACCTTGTACAGTGTTGTGCACATAATGAAAGTTTGAAGATGAATGTAAGGGATAGTTTTGGTTACTGTACTCCATTCCCTGAAAAAACATGCAGTTAGAGATGTGTTCTTACGAAAAGCCTCCGTTCTTGTATGCCAATCTAATATATAGCGCTATTAAAAACCAGATCCACAAAAAAGCTACTGTCTCACAGATATATGAATATATTACGGATAACTACCCTTATTATCAAAATCATCCAAAACCTAAGGTATGGAGAAATTCTATCCGCCGCACTTTATCAACCAATCCTTCTTTTATTCGAAACCCACCGTCTCTCGGAAACAGGAGTGGCTGTTGGTCAGTTTATGAATCCGGTATGCGTATGTCTGAATGGAAATGTCAGAAGACAGACAATTGTCGGGCACAACTACCAGGATATAGGTGCCCGCTGCGGTGCCTTAAATGTTCAGCAGAATTTCTATTCTTTTCAACCGGAGTTGCCCAACCAATACCAGAACCATAACGGAGCTAGTTATTACGATAACATGCATAATACCGAGTTTGCTCGACCAGCTGAAATGGCACAAAGTTACTATCTGTATCCGCCTCAGTACATTCCACAAGATTCAAACTGTTATGGAGTAAGCTACAACCCTACCCAGATGAACACAACGAACAACGAATTGATTGACTACAGCGGCTACCTCACAAACACCCCTTCCATGACTGCACCGAATATGAATGCAATATAATGCAGGTAACTATAACTTAAGTACTTTATACAATGTGTGAATCGCTTATTCCCGAATGACAGGCATATGCGTTCGATTCATGACGCATGCGCGTACCATACGGGAAAAGTTTTTCTTTGTCTAAATTAACGTGTGTCTTTTACCTTTTTCGCCTTCTTCTGATAATATAACAGAGATCGCGGTGTGAAGATCACAATATGCCGGAACATAGTTCTGAAAGAAGGTAAGATCTAGTTAACATTATACGTACCAAACTTTTTTTAAAGTGCTGTGCAATGGCACTTGAAATCACAGATATTCCTGCGCAGCCCTTAAATGTCAGTCCACTATGTGTACGCCCCTCTGTGAAAAAACAATTCATTTGCAAAATTACATTGATATGTTATATGTGCAGAAATGCAGTACATATATTCCTTATCTGTCTACTATGCATATGGCTACATTATAATGTTTTGTGTCTGTTGATTCAGGGTTAGTCACTTATATAAATGGCAGGAAAAGCAGCACTTTAACAGCAAAACGGTCACATTATGCTGAATAGTTAATGTTGTTTGGCATTCTGTATATAACATGTTTGTAGTGATAGCATGTGGACAAACAAAACCTTGTGTAGTCCAAGCATTTGTAGCATTTTCCGTGGATGATTCAGAATATATATATATATATAACAGAAAAACCTTGGTTTGATACAGTAAGTTAGTAAGTAGTTATTTAGAAGATGTAGTGTAATATTCTAGAAAGGCATGCTTCACGTGTAGTACACAGTTACAGTACAAAAACACATGTGTTTAGATGCATCATTAAGTTTGTATTTAACCTCTACATTGCTGTAATTAATATAACATATCTACTTCTTTAACAGATGTTGACATCTCCGTTCCAGACAGAAGATAATGTGAATGGATGTATCCAAACACCGACCAACTGAAAGCTTTTACATACTGGCCACATGCCAAATACATCACATGGGCACTCATGCTATGATACACATGAAAGTGAACATGCAAAATTTTATATATCCTATCTAATCTTAGATGATATAATTTGATTAGCTGAATGAATATAGATTTTAGGGAATGTTCGATTAATTTGAAATGTGTGTAAACTTTACAATAAACTTTTCAATTACATCTTGTGTTAGTGCTACATTTTTGTCAATGTCATGCTGATGACACTTTGACATCACTCTAATACAATTAATGTTTTCCTATGTCGTGTGAAGATAGACACATTTACTGATACTGGAACTGTAATGTATTGCTTAAATTTCTACATGACTAATAGTACCACGCATTGACATGAAAGAATAATATAGAAATGTGTGTTGTAAACCTACAATTATTAATCCTGTTAGGGATATATGCCAGGTTACTGATAGAAGATATCACCATGTCATCTGCTCATACTCCTGCAGACAGTCCAATTATGTATGTAGTAATAGTAACATAAGTGGCAATAATACTATTAATTAAGGAATGTGAACCATAACTATTGTCAAAGTATTTAAGAAGACAATTATGAAATAATTGTTTATAAGTTAATAATAATTTGTCAAGTTGTTTGAAAAATTATATATAATCACGTAGAGTAGTTGTTAAGTTGTAATATAACACTATGCATATTCAGCAATACAGCACTATCTCTTCCCTTAATGCACAACATTCTGCATTTAAGGATGCACACATTGTACAGGTGGGGAGAAACATGATTTATACAAGAACAAATGTGTTAAACATTGACATACCGTTGGCAGATGAACTTAGGATCATTCACTACAAAATGTGCAGTTCATTGGAAAGAGCAGGATCCTATGATTAGATACACAATGCAATGTGACACACATCACGAGATGATTATAGATTATATTATATGTCAAATAAAATCTTATATGTGAAAAAATTAGCTATTAACATCCGGCGAGTCTCCACCCCACTGGCTATATGCTCCCTAACCCCTGCAGGAGGCACGGGAGGATCCTCCTCTAAATCCTCACGAATGTTGTCTTGAATATTGTGACGTATGGCAATGTTGTGCAGAATGCAACAAGCAATCACTATGTCGCCAACCTTCGCTGGCAAATACTGTAGTGCACCACCAGATCTATCCAGACATCTAAAACGACTTTTCAACACTCCAAATGTCCTCTCAATCACCGAGTGTGTGGATATGTGTGCGGCATTATATCGTTCCTCTGCAGGAGTTTGAGTATTACCCAGTGGGGTCAGAAGCCAAGGCCGGCTTCCATATCCTGAGTCACCTATAAGATAGTCAAATCACATGAATGTTAATATAATACGTAACAATATTCCAAACATTGGCTATTGGCATTTCCTAGTACATGAGAGGGAAGAATATACAACACATGCCCTAACAATCAAATCCTCATTATCTAAGATGACGCTGCATTACATGGATTAGATATACAACTTCACAAATGTTAAGTATTTGTGGTTACTTACAATATTAGCAACACATAATGAAACATTTAACTCTACATTAAATGTACTCTGTAACATTGACTTGACCCAATAGCCAACCGCCCTCGAATTCCCCCGCTTCAAATTTACGGAACACTAGTGAGCTCTTCAGAATATGGGAATCGTGGCAGGCACCTGGGAATTGGGTTACCACACTCAGAATTTTCATGTATGCGTCACATACGACTTGCACATTGAGCGAGTGGAAATGTTTCCTGTTTCTGAAATCCCTCTCCTCTTCACGTAGCGGGGTCAGCGCAACATGTGTGCAATCTATAGCACCCATCACATTGGGTAGCCCAGCTACATTATAAAATGCAGTCTTCAGTGCCGGCCACTCTGTCTGCTCACTAGGAAAATGTATATAATCACTAGTGCGTTGAGTCAGTGCACATAGAAACTGGCTAAAGGCCCGCGAGAATGCCGACTGCGAGACCCCACCTACTATGTCCACAGTTGTCTGAAATGACCCAGAAGCAAGAAAATGTAATGAGCTCAGCATTTTAATCAGGTCAGGCACTGCGGGACTCCTGTCTGTTGTTGGCTCTAAATCTTCTCTTAACACTTCATACAGTTCCAAGATAGCCGCTGAGCTCAATCGATATCGGCTGATAATCTCTGACTCACTAAAGCCCTCTAGGGAGCTTCTTTGCCTAAAATTGCGGGGGGCTATCTGTCTGACAACACGGATCTCCCTCTCCTCTCTCTCTCTCCTCTCTCTCTCTCCTCTCTCTCCTCTCTCTCTCTCCCTCTCTCTTCTCTCTCTCTCTCTCTCTCTCTCTCTCTCCTCTCTCTCTCTCCTCTCTCTCCTCTCTCTCTCTCCTCTCTCTCTCTCCTCTCTCTCTCTCCTCTCTCTCTCTCCTCTCTCTCTCTCCTCTCTCTCTCCCCTCTCTCTCCCCTCTCTCTCCCCTCTCTCTCCTCTCTCTCCTCTCTCTCCTCTGCAACATAATGTCCCTCCTCCTCGCAAACAACACAAAAGCGTAATCTAGTGCCACATCAATTTCACCCTGTAAGGTAAGTGGCTCCTTCTATCATTTAAATAGGCAGACTAATGTCACATGATTGTAAATGATGACACGTGTGTTGTATAGTATAGTGAACATATGAATTGTAGTAATTCAACAATTCATTCAATTTTAATTCTGATGTGTTACACACATAATAAAATGTGATGTAATCATCAAATATACACCATTCATAAATCCACAGGCAAAGCGATGCAGCGACACAACATGAGTAATTGCTATAAAATAATGACTCAATCATGACATTTGTATGTAACATGTTCAGTCATGAAGGTGTTACATCACAAGAAGTAATCGTTTGTTTCTATAAAGATGTGTCTGAAGTTTGGATTATTGTCAGGATGGTGGTTTTGTGTTGTAAATTAACCCCCTGCTAACGTTTGCTGGTACACTATAAAGTTAGAGGCATACACGCAATGATATTAATTTAAATTCAATCATGTGTTCTCCTTCAATTCCAAATATTGTTAATCAGCTCCGGGGGACACATATATTCACACCAACATCATTGGACCCCGAGACAGCTGTGAGGACCACCCCTGAAGAAATAGAGCAGAATATGCAACCCCCCCACACCAAACTGTCTGATTTGAGTCCCCATACCTGTACTCAGCACGGGCAAGATAGAGATGAAAACAAAAAAGAACCAAAACACCGTCACAAAGTTCTTTACTCCCGCACCGCGCCAGGCAGAGCTGAATCCGGACTCCCAAGATGACGCCGAGGAGCCGGAGCACGCGGCACTCGGCGAGTTCCAGGAGCAGCTTGATTCAGACCCTCCAGTCCACAATAAAGAGTTCTTCGACTCCCTAATCCTCAAAATGAGGAGAGGGGTGCAGGAGGACACAGAGAAGGCCCTGCAGAATATCAGAGCTGACCTGGGAGCCCTCTCCGGGAGAACTGATGAGCTGGAAGCCAAAATCGAAGGGGCCATCAACTCCCAGTCTGAAACCCACGAAGAAGTAGCCAGATGCGGCGACGCAATCAGGGACCTCCAGAATGCACTTGAGGACCTCGAAAATTGAGAGAGGAGGCAGAACATCTGCCTCAGAAGCATACCAGAGGCGGTTTCCCACGAGGACCTGCAGGCTTTCCTCCGCCAAGTTTTCCTGCAACTGGTGCCAGGCCTCTCCGAACATGAGCTCCTTATGGACAGAGCCCACCATGCCCTGGGCCCAAAGCCAACAGACCCCAACCGCCACAGGGACGTAGTAGTAAGACTCCATGCGTACTCCACCAAGGAACACATAATGAATGCCGCTAGGGGCCTGCGCAGCATACAAATTGACAATACGGACATTTAGCTATTCAACGACCTGTCCAGGACCACAGTGATAAAGAGACGGGACATGAAGCCCCTTACCAACTACCTCCGTGACCAAGGAGTCAAATATCGCTGGGGATTCCCTTTTAAACTGGTGGTGCTCCGCAACGGTCACTTCACAATCTCAGCCCCGGAGGATGCGAGGGACTTCCTCAAAGCCCTGGGGATCCCCCCACCACACAGCGACAACCGCCCCCCCATCCTGCAGCAGGGTCAGAGACTCCAGACACCCCCCGAGCATCTGAGAGGCTGGCCAGCCAGAAACTACGATGACTGAGATGACCACCCCCTCTGAGGATCCTGCATCTGCAACTAGATGAAGACCTGCCATGCAACCCAAGTTATCCTGTCTACACGGACTTCCTCTAACCCTCCTGCCTCTACCTGCATTGTCGACTCCTCAGGAACTGCAACTGCATTCACCCAGCCTCCCACGCAACCGCCAGCAAGGAAAGCATCAACAAAGCATGGGGTACACCAAAGATGGCCACCATGGAAGCTCCGTGTCCCCAGGCTTCCCAAGAACGCCAAGCAGCACCACAGCGAGCTGCCTCCTGCTATTGCCCCCCCTCTCCCTCCCCCGTCCCCCCCGCCCCACCTATGTCCCTCCCCTCCCCCACCCTCTCCCCCTCCCAAGAAGCCCCACTACTCACCCACCGGGATCCAGCAGCGTGAAGAGGGCCCCTCCGTCCCCCGCTGGCAAGCACCCTGATAGAGGCCTTCAACCGTCCGTCTTCAGCCTCCTCCCCGGCGGGGATCCCGCCTCAATACCATGGATGCCCACTCCCAGCCCTTTTCGCCGAGAGATGGAGCCGGGTCCAACCTAGGACTGCCGTCGCTTCATCCGAATTCCGATCAGGCCTGAAGCGCCTCACCTAGCAAGGACATCTACCCCGCTCCCCCCCCCCCTTTCCTGAACCGAGGAGAACAGGTTGTATGTATGCGTCTCGATCCCCACACGCACCCCCCCACCCCCCGCCCCTCCTTCCCCCCCCCACTATATCCCCTGATACCTCCCCTTGCCAAAACGGCGATGAACATGCTTAAAATGTGCTGGACTCGTCCTTGCTAACTCCATTGGTACCCTTCTACTCACCCCAGACAGAAACCAACCTCTCGGCCCTGGCTGAACACCCCCCCCGCCCCCACACCCCCCTTATCCCCTCTCTGTATGCTCCCGGACACTAACAAACCCACTTCCTGGCATAAGTCCCCTCTCCCCCCCTCACACACACCCCCCTTCCCACCCCCCTCCCCCCTCACAATGACTCAAGAAAATAGTTTATCTGGTCATCTATGTACATGCAATGCTGATCTCTCATGCTCTGAAGTACTCATAATGCCTAGGTGTCACTAGACCTGCTGGTCAATTGAATTATGACATAGGTGCTTTCCGCCAAACCTGCATATGCCGTTGATATTGCCGTCTGCCCCCGTTTGTCCCCCCCTCCCACAGTGAATCATGGAAAAGGTTTATCTGATTTATGTATGTTCATGCAATGTTGTCCACTCAGGACCTAAAGTACCTAGAATGCCTATGTATCACTAGACCTGCTGGTCAGTTGAAATATGCTGTAGGAGCACTGTTTAAACACTGTATATGGCTTTGGCATTGCCCTCTGCCCTTGTCCCCCCCCCCCTGCCAAAACGGCGATGAACATGCTTAAAATGTGCTGGACTCGTCCTTGCTATTTCCGCTGGTACCCTTCTACTCACCCCAGACAGAAACCAACCTTTCGGCCCTAGCCAAATACCGCCCCCCCCCCCCCCCATATCGCCTCACTGTATGCTCCCGGGCACTAACAAACATGCAATGCTGATCTCTCATGCTCTGAAGTACTCATAATGCCTAGGTGTCACTAGACCTGCTGGTCAATTGAATTATGACATAGGAGCTTTCCGCCAAACCTGCATATGCCGTTGATATTGCCGTCTGCCCCCGTTAATCCCCCCCTCTCCCCCCCACCACTCCCCCCCCCCCCCCACCATCCCTCCCCCCACTTCTACCGCTCTCCCCGTCCCCCCCTCCCCCCACAGTGAATCAAGGAAAAGGTTTATCTGATTTATGAATGTTCATGCAATGTTGTCCACTCAGGACCTAAAGTACCTAGAATGCTTATGTGTCACTAGACCTGCTGGTCAGTTGAAATATGCTTTAGGAGCACTGTTTAAACATTTAAATATGCCTTTGACATTGCCCTCTGCCCCTGTTCCCCCCCAACCCCCACCCCTCCCCCCCTCCTCCCTCACTGATCCAAGGGAAAAGGTTTATCTGATCCATGTATGCACAGGCAATGTTGATCTCTCATGACCTAAAATGTCCAAAATGCTTACACGTCAATAGACCTGCTGATTATTTGAAATATGCTTTAGGAGCCCTGCTTAACCCTATATCTGCATCTGACATAGTCGTCCGCCCCTGTCAATCCCCCCCTCACCACCCACCTCTCCCCCTCCCCTCTCCCCCCCTTCCCCCCTTCCCCCCCCTTCCCACCCTCCTCCCACAGGCCAAACCAAAGAAAAGGTTCACCTGATCCTTGTATATATTCCCAAAGTTGAGTTCTCGTGATCTAAAGTGCCATAGTTGTCAACCAGAACGGATTGCAGTCTGGCATCCTACCCCCCATCCACTTGCTACTTGCAGATCCCCCCCCCCCCCCGCCTTAAACAACGATGGGTGTTGGACCTCGTATCCTGGTCATGCCCCATGTTTGGCGACCCGGAAAGTTCTTCCGGGGTTCTTGCCCCCTTCCTTTGACACCATGGTGCCAAAAGGACACTCCTTTGGGCTCCCGGACAGCCCACATTCTTGCTTTCCCCCATGTGTCCACCCTCCCTCCCCCCAAGCTCCCCTCTCCCCCTCCCCGTCCCTGACCCGGCTCACTCCCAGAGGCCCCGACAGAGACCACAGGGGGACTCACCGCCCCCTCGCAGGAAGGATCCACCCACCCCGACATGGGAATCACTCGGGGCCCGGGGTCTAACCCTAGGAGCCGTCCCCCCACTTAATGGCGTCAATTAAAATCATCTCCCTGAATGTAAAGGGCCTTAATTGAGTTAGAAAGCGTAAACTGGCTCTCCAAGAGCTCAAAAAGACCAACAGTAATATTATATGTATCCAGGACACCCACTTTAATACCCCAGACCCACCCAACACATTCAAGCACACCTTCCCCCAAGCGTTCTTTGCAGCCTCCCCAAACAAGAAACGAGGAGTAGCCATACTGATTAAAAACAACATCCCCTTCGCCCCAACAAAGATTATAAAAGACCCTGAGGGTAGATACCTGCTACTACAGGGTACCCTACTTGGTCAGACCACGCCCCTGTTGAACTGACCCTCTCTCTACCTTTCGTCAAAAGCTCTGCGTATAAATGGAAATTGAATGACTCACTCCTAAACGACCCCCAGGTGGTGAAGTCAATCAAACAGAAACTAAACACCTTTTCCCAAATTAATAGCGGTTCTGTATCAGCAGCAGCAATGCTCTGGGAAGCGCACAAAGCCACTATCAGGGGAGACCTTATCTCAGTAGCCTCCCATAAGAAGAAAATGAAAATCAAAGCACAAAAAGATCTCACAGATAAGATCTTGGCTCTAGAACTCCAACATAAGCAGACCCCCTCTAAGAGAGTGTTCAGAACCCTAGATAAAACAAGGACAGAACTTAGACTACTACAGCTTGACGAGGTAGAGAGGGCATTAAAATGGACCAACCAAAGGTTTTATGACAGGGGCAACAAGGCAGACAAACTCCTAGCCTCAAAACTTAGATGCGTAAAAGCCAAAGCCCAGATCACAAAAATCCGCACCAAAAACGGACAAGTATCCTATAACGAAAAAGAGAGCGCAGGAATTTGCTAAATTTTACGAGGAACTTTACAACCTCCACCCCCCTGGCCAGGACCTCGACAGCGCCAAAATAGCAGCGAATTACCTAACTGAATGCAACCTCCCATCCCTATCAACAGAAGAGCTTGAGTTTCTTAACCAAAAAATAACACAGGAAGAGCTGTCCCAAGCCATTAGCTCTCTTAAAATAGCTACCTGGTAGCACTGACAGTTTTTAGGTGATAAAAAGCCTTTTAAGTGCGATACTGCAGTGTTATCACGGCTTTGTGAATCGCTCAGCAGGCAGTATCGCGCTATAAAGTCATTTATCTCTCTTAAAAACACTTATCACTGCTTTGTGCAAAGTCATTTGATATTTGTCCATCTACCTCTTCCCCCTTTTTTGCTTCTTAGTATTGTGATGCCTCTGTCACATTGCAGGGTCTTGTGTCCCAGATCAAAGGCAGGAAACGTACAATTCATGGAACAGGGGTTTATTTACAGGGTTAACTCATAATATCAAACAAACAAAAAGACCTAACTCCCTTCAGGAGTTCTTACTAATACGGCTTAGTCCCTAACTAACAGTGGGAGAAATAACCTCCTTCCCCACTTTACATCCTGTACCTGCAGCTTTCCGCTGTTCCACTTGCAGTTCTTCACTGGGCTGTCTGTATGTGTGCTCTCAGATTAGCAAAGCAGCAGCAGGCCAGGAAGCTGTCTGTGCTGCCATTTAAATTGCAGCTCATTAATTAGGGCTCAGGTGAGACGGAAGGATACACACACATGAGGGTGCTGGAAACTATGTAAGTGCCCTCAAACACCTTTTGCTTGAGCACATCACAGTATATAACACTTTAATCTATTTTTGACACCTATATGTCACTTTATTACTATATATTATGCCCTCTGCTGGTGTATTAACTCAATGTAACCGAGTGTAATGTAATATATGTTACATCATTAAATGGTAACATATATCTTAGTAGTGTAATTTATACGATTTATTGTGCTCTTCTCCTCCCTTTCAAAATGCTATGTGATTTGGTACTGAGTACTGGAGGGTAGCATATGTAATAACTGTATTAACTTTAGTTCCTACGACCTCCCATTGATGTATATACAGTATGTACAGTATATATTTTAGGTTGTTTTATTATATAACTATATCTGCACATTTTTATTACATGAATATGTTTGCCTCATTTGAATGTATGGTATTAATGAATTTTAATCATCTGCTGTTACAGATTCAAAACTGCCAAACCTAAGAAGTTTTTTATACATTTAATGTATCATAACACAAATAGTTTTGACACAGCAGGGATATTTTATTGCATACAGATGCAGTGGACGTTATTCGAACAAATCGAAGATTTTTCCGTGATCCTCAGTAGTTTTGCCGGGGCAGACTATAATGGCCCATCGGATTAACACAGCAGGGGTCCCTGTTGTGTAAGTCGTACCGGGGTCTGCCTGTCTATAATAGATGCGCAGTAAGAGATAGGCTGAATCAGTCACTCTAACTGTGCGCCTCTCACAGGCGATTGCAGGGGTTTTATTTCATTTTAAACATTACAGTAATGTAGCAGGGGGTCTCCGGAGCTGAACTGCATTGATTTCAGGTCCGGGGACCCCCTGCTTCCTGAGATAAAGGCCCCGGTATGGGGTGCCGGTATCTCCTATGCATTGAAATATCCCGATCATGTGACGCAAGACATTTACATGCATAGGAGATACCGGCATCCCATAACGGGGGCAGTATCTTGGGATGCAGGGGGTACCCTGACCTCAAATCAACAAGGTTCTGCTCCTGAGACCCTCTTGTACAATACACTAGTAATACAATTTAAATTGAAATATGTAATAAATACCAAAACACAACCCACACCCTGTACCCCCACATAAAACCATATTTTATTTTTTTACACACAGAATTAATACCACAGGTCGGCGGGGGGCCCCAACGGGTGTCCGCAAGCGCCACATGGCACCCTGGGGGGTACCCACGGGTGTCTGGGGGCCCTTGGGTGGTCTCTGCTAGGCTCCGTGGGCCTCCAGGTGATCCCCGTGGGTCCCTGCGGGCCCCAATGGGGTCCACAGATGGTCCCCGTGGGTGTCTGGGTCATCCCCACAAGTGTCTGAGGGCCCTCAGGGGTTTCCCATTGGGTCTGGGGGGCCTTGGGTGGTTCCCACAGGGGTCTAGGGGCCCTCGGGTGGTTCCTGCGGGTCACAGGGAGCACCATAGTGGTCTCCAGTTCCTCCCCGCAGGTGTCCGTGGCTCCTCAGGTGGTCCCGTGGGTGCTCAGGGGTCCTCATGTGGTCCCCATGGATGCCTAGGGATCCTCAGGTGGTCCCCGCGGTACCATCCAGGTACCACAGGCCAGCATGGACCCACGGGGACCACCCGAGGACCCTCGGACACCTACGGGGACCACCTGAGGACCCACGGACACATGCAAGGAGGACCCGAAGGCCCCCAGACACCTATGGGGACCACCCAGGGGACCCCAGACCCCCGTGGGAACCCCACGTGGGCCCCCAGACAACCGTAGGGACCACCCATGGACCCCATTGGGACCTGTGGGGACCACGGAGCCTAGCGGGGACCACCCCACCCCCAGACACCCGTGGGTACCCCCCAGGGTGCACTGTGGGGCCTGCGGACACCCATCGGGACCACCCAGGGACCCTGGCTGGCCTGTGGTATTAATCCTGTGTGTAAAAAAATTAAATATGGTTTTATGTGGGGGTACAGGGGGTGGGTTGTGTTTTGGTGGTTATTACATATTTTAATTTAAATGTTATAACTACTGTATTGTAGAATGTGGTCTCGGAGCAAATGTGAGCAGCATGGGGCTTTTCTGGCGTCCTTTCACCCGCTGACGCCATTCCTTCTACAAACAAATCCGGGACTATGGACACTTTGTATACCTTTTGGAGAACTATGCAGTGGATAGTAGAGTAATTTGCAACATTAACTCTGCCCTATTTACACTTGTCCTGCATGACCAATTGGTTCTATCACCTTATTCTTGAGTGAGATCATGTTTCTCATCTATGCACTTTAATAGAAATTATCCTCAGGTTATTACTGTCTCATACTGTATCCGTGTACTGTTATTTTGGTCAGTGAGAATCCTATTGGTTTCCTCCCTGTAACCTTCTCATTGCTACTGCACTTTATATTTGTTATGGTATTTTGTCATTATCTGCTCTCACTGATTCATGTTTTGATTTTTTAATGTGTTTTCCCTGTTGAAGAAACTACCTCTAAATCCATATATATATATATATATATATATATATATATATATATATATATGTTTAGAGTGGTAATCAGCTTAGCTAGCCACTCAGTTAGAAAGGGCTGGAGTAAAGCTTTAATTATTCTCCAAAGTGGAGTAGGCCTGTATTTTGTTTCTTTTTGTATGTTTTGCCTTGTTAAAAGGAACAGGCACAATAAAGCCAGGATTTCATTTCACCCTAATCGGTCTCCATTAAATGTACCTCTGCACGCATCTCTTACAGTCCATTGTCTATATATTGTTATATTTCTATATACCTTAGTGTAGGGGTGCGCAAAGTAGGGGGCACACGACTTTTGGGGGAGGGGGGCATGGCTGTTACAGAGGCTCCGCACTTCCCCGTAAGCATTTAAAATAAAACTTTTACTTACCTTCCCTTCCAGCGACGCGTCTCCATGGCAACCCAGCGTCAAATGACACCGTGTGGTCACTTGACGTCACATGACCCCGCTACATCATTTGATGCCGGAGCTGTGCAGGGAGGGGTGCCAAGCGGAGGTGAGAGGAGACAGGGGTGCCTTAATGTAAAGTAGGGATTTAAACTGAAGTTTTCTAGGTCATATCAAAAGGTGTTGTTGGCTCTCTCCAGACACTGAAATATGGAGACCGACTGACCTATTTTAGTAGAGATCCAAGCACTATATACAGTATATCCCCTCAAACCTCCCTCCAAATAACATATTGAGAAACCTGTATGCAAAAGGAGCATACAGTAGATACCTGGGAGAAATGCAAATGGAATCTGCAAAGTATATTTAAATGACTCGCACCCCACACATTCTAAAAGATTTCTATACAACCTACTGAGCAGCCTAAGTCCCACTCTACCCAAAAACTTTCAAAGAAGGTAAGTTTTGCTCATCAATAGTTACCATCTGCTTTATTATTCTTTTCAGATCTGAAATGTGTCAGATCTGTCCGTACAAAAAGCACTATATGTAAACAATAGTAAAGAGGGAGTTCTTTACACCAATATTCCTCCATTCACATTACCAAGCATTTTAGAAAGTCAAAGTAGCTTTCGCATTATAATAGCCTTTGGTTTAATCATTATCCTCCCTATAATTTGCAGTCAGAAGTAAAGTATACTGTTCCTTTCTAGCTAAGTAACAGATTCAATCAAATGTAATGAACTTGACAATTAACTTAAATTAACAATTTACAATATAGTTAAAAGTAGAATAAAGTTGTTGTACTCAAGTAGCACTTTTCTGTGGTTGATGTGTAGACCCCAAAGTCTGCTCTTGCCTATCATAGGTTTTGAAAGCTCTGGGAACTGTTGCATTTATGAACTTGTCTATTTAAAGTTATCACTGCCGATTACACATTTTGCTTATCATAACAACTTGATTACTTACCTGCATTCTGTTTATTATTGTTCACTATCTCATGTAATGACTGGCATTCTTTAGCACAGATCACAGAGTTATAGTCTGAAAATGGAAGAGCCCGTTACTGCAAGCGTGGGCTTATCTGCCAAACAAAAACTATAACATGTTATCCAACTTTCCTTCTTACTTGAGAATTCAGATTCCAATTTTTGCTTTCTGATTCCAGCTGTTATCAGGAGAATGTTTCCTTTTGCTGTATCTACCAGACATGGCAATCCTTTTTTTAGTAGACTGCCAAAATAATTGATCTTCTGGTTGTTTGATACATAAGGGAATATTTTATTTAATTATAAACACTAATATTAATAATAATAATAATAATTTTACACATATAGATGGAAGTAATATAATTTTTCACATGCTAACACACATTCTCAGGTAATTAATTCACAGTAACTGTGGTACGTTTAGTTTTTCAATACAACCCCATATCATTTGCAAGCTTTAAGACATACGGTGTAAAGAAAGACTTGTCTCTGTCATTACAGTTTCCAGCTGTGAATTTGAGCCTGATGAGTAATTAATCCAGACTCTGAGATGTATTCTCCAGATGAATATTATCTTTTTTTCCCCTGTTTTAAATGTGATGTCCTGATGACCTCTCTTGCAAAAGAGGTCTTTTGGGAGTCTTCAGACAAATATATACCTCTTAGTGAAGCATGGCTTTGCAATTAGGACTGGTGTATGGTTAAGATATTAATTTATTAATTCTTTTGAGATTTAGATATTTGATTGTAAGCTATGAAAATAGAATATGTTTTGAATGTTATTAAGACTTGAGTGCCAAAGGGCCAACAACGCCCCGCTGAACAATAAATTGCTGGCTCTCTGGTACTCAAGATATAAGATTCTAGGCTGTAAAGAAAGATAGAGTGTTCATGAGGACTCCTGCAAAACCTTAGTCCTCATTTGATCATTAACTGTTTAATATTTTTATATCTGTTGCAAGTGTAGTCCTGCTACTATATATATAGATATAGATAGATAGATAGATAGATAGATAGATAGATAGATAGATAGATAGATAGATAGATAGATAGATCTCACATGATGCGATAAGGCATAATGTTAAGGCAATTTCCCTGATCTGCTTGGCAACACGACAGGATTAATGTGATTGGATAAGAAGACAACCAGAAAGAATTGTAGCAGAGCCCCCCTCCTTACCTCCGGCGGGGGGGAACTGCTCTGCTGCACCCTCAGTACTTTGGAGGAAAATCCCATTGTTATTGTTATGTATTGCAGGCTATTGTTATGTTGGTGTCATTATATTATGTATGAGTAAAGTGTGTTTATATACATTGGTTAGATTATTATTAGTGAGTATTGTTTCCTATGAGGAGCCAATCCCGCCTACGCTGGGATCCTCATAGGTGGAGGCGCTGCACCACGAGAGATAGCATCCCAAACTCCTCAGGAGTGGACGCTTGGCTTGCTGTAAGCCTCACAGGTACAGCAGCACACATGATCGCCCATGGTTCCCCTTAGGCATAGGGAAAGGGGGTAACAGAATGTTGAAACAAACTGCCACGTCCAACTGCCATTCTGAGACCAAAGACACAGGGATAGGGAGTGACAGTCTGAGAGGCACATAGAGAAGTCATAGGGGCTTAAGAGACAGCCTGAGACTCACAGATGGTGAAAGAGGAGTCATGTAGGAGAATGCTAGCCAAAGAGAGAGAAAGTGAGAGACAGTTGCAGAAGCACATGTCCTACACACAAAAAGAAGTATGTTATGAGGAGAAGAGTCCACAGTAAAGAGAGATCCGACACTTTCTGGCCTCTGAAAGAGCGACTGGATAACACAGAGGGAGGTCCTTTCCAGCAACTGAGTATCCTGTTGTGTATTACACACACCTCACAAATGTTTCACCATTAACAGGCCTGCAACATGACTACATGCCATTTTGGAGACAGAGCTCCAACGCAGTGCTAGCAATACAATTAGCCTAAGTGGCTTCTACATTGGACGCTGGGACAATAACGCCCTAATTTATTGTGTTATGTATATGTTTTATACAGTGTGTATTAAGTGTAGCTTCTTCTTTTTCCTTAAGAACAAGGGCCGTCGGATTAAGGATTGCTGAGTGGTCATAAAGCACCAGTTTATATATACCCTAAGGGAGCAAGGACTCAGGCTCCGCCACAGCACATGTAGACTGTGGAAATCACAAGCTATATGAATATCTTTGCTAAATTAGCCACCACTACCTCCCCTACAGGTGAGCGCAGTGGCAGATTTCTCATTAGGCCCGATAGGCCCAGGCCTTGGGCGGCAACATTTCTGTTTTTTCTCTTTTTTCCCATATACAGAGGCCCCACTCCCTTTCCCACTGTTTACCGGGGAGAGCATGGGGCCTCTGTAAAGGTTTCTTACCTTCTCCTTCATGCAACCCTCCTCCTTCTGTAGCATCAAGTGACGCTGTGACGGGTGTCTCGGTGTCATGGAAATGGATCATCACGTGACTGCAGAAGGAGGAGGGCGGCGCTGCAGGAGGAGGTAGCCTGGGCAGCAAAAAGTTAAGTGCCTATGGGAAGTAACATTTTATGCGTGTATGTCATAATGGAACCTTATTGAAACGTGCATACGTGTCACAATGGAACCTTGTTGAAACGCATATGTGTGCCATCACATTTCTGTGCATGCGTGTCAATATGGAACCTTATTGAGAATAAAATTATTGTACAGTGAGAAACACTACTGTAGTTGCATGAATTACAGCACTGTACAGTACATTTCCTCACAGAGTTGCTAGATTTTTACAGTAGTACTGCTGTAAGTCTATATAAACCGTAAAAACAACTTTAATTTTCAAGTTTTATACCGTATATACTGTATGTCAATGAGATATTTATACAGTATATATTTAATGACATTAGTACTTTATGTATAGTACTGCTGTACATTAAGTGTATCTAAGCAGTAAAACAACTTTTATTTTCTAGATTTATACAGTACAGTATATACTGTACTGTATGTCAATGAGATATTTATATCCAGTATATTTAAATGCCTTTAGTACTTTCTGTATAGTACTAATTTAAGTGTATCTAAACAGTAAAAACATGAACACACCAAAAAGTATTTTTAAAGAATGACAAGTTTTATTGGTACAGGGTTATAAGGTAAAAATGAATAATACAAAAATACAACGTCACCTCTTCTTCCAAATTTACAATCTTCTTGTATTTTTCTTCTTCGCACTGGCTGGCTCTTCTTGGACATCTTGGTCTGTAAAGAAAGAGACAATATTCAATATTAACAATTGCACCGTGCAATTATGAGTTTTGGGGGGGTTGGGGAGAAAGGACATGGCATGGGGTACAGTACTTTACTGTACATTATGACTACATTACAGGACCACTCCTGCAAAGACCCAGAGCCAACTATCTCGGCGGATACAGAGCCTGCTGTGGGACCGTGTGCCCCAGATGAGGTGTATCCAGATGCTGCCGCTTGCTCTGCGGTGGGCCCGTGGGCCCGAAGTGAGATTGCTCATGACCTGGCAGTGGGCCCGTTGTACATTGCCATTCCCCGACAGCAAGCGCAGGTGCGTCCGGAACCGCAGAAGAGTCCCAAGGCCGTGGCGACTCCCAGTGTGAAGGAGGAACAGACGGCGATGAGACCAGAGGAAGAGGATCCCATCGCAAGCCAGCGGAGTGGTGAGATACCTTCTTACTCCCCACAGGCTCCGATGGAGGCACCGGCCGTAGAAGAAGAAGTTACGTGCGGGACCCAGTCTAAAATGGCGGCTCGCGTCAACCTGGGAGCCCGTGCGTTCCAATTCAAATGGTCCCAGGACTGGGATCCAACGCTCCCGAGTTTCCAGAAAATGATCGCTACCAGGCAGTACAGGATTAACAGTGTGTACCGGCCATCTGCCAAGTGGAGGGACAATTCAACTCTACCCTGATGTCCAGTGCAGCTGAGGTGGTAACAGTCAGTGTTCCTGATGACCTGCTGGACACTGTGAATCAATGCAATAGTAAGGTATCAACCCTTTACCCCCTGCAGGATGAAACAGAGACTTTGAGTACAGAGACATTGCTACTTGCTCGCTTCCCAGTGGAAGTCTCCCAATTGCTTAGGGACAAGGACTGTGTCGTGAATGCCCCATTGTAATTTGCCTCCTTTAAGCACAAAAAGGAGTGCTCCATTCACCATGTGGTGGACCGCGGAAAAGGTCAAGATCTCCTGGCCTACCGCATCCATGCCGCGGATGGCTGGGTAAAGGTCTGGCCAAGAGACACTGTGCTATTCCTTCCACCAGGGGGAGGAAGTAGTATGGAACCAGTGACTGTTGCACCTGACCATGAGTTTGCGGAGGCTCACGAAAATCAAAGTGAGGTACCCCCACATTATCAGTTAGGGGCACTGTATCAGGGGACTTATCCCTGTTCAGTAATGTGCCTTTAATCTAGCAGTGTGGTAGTTAATTACTAAACACCACCTGCCTGATTAGATTGCTTACAAAAACCTGTCTGTTCAGACAGGAAGTGACTCCTTAGCTCACGTTTGAGCTGACCTTTGGAGAGAGCACATGTCTTGAGCTCTGTCAGAAAACACAGCAGAGATGATTTCAAGACACAGGGAAAAATACTAAACCTGAAGCTGACACTCCCTGAGAACCAGGAACTGAGAAGATTTTCCCTCCAAGAACCAAATAAGACTTCTAAACCTGGACGCTGATATTTTCTGTGCACGCACGGGTGCGGTTCCAGGAGAGCAGAGAAGCTGACTCTACAGCTGATAAACAGATAAGACTTTCATTATTAAGAGACTGCTTATATCTGCTTATTTTCATGCTATATGTTTTGGTACTGAGAGAAATGCTTGACTAGGGAGATGTGAATTAATTGCATAGTGTTTTCACTAGAAATACTCCCAAGTTATGGAAGCTTTGTTCCCCCACCCTTGTTTGGATGTTTTCCTGATAAAAAGGAAAAGGCACAATAAAGCCTTATTATAATTTCACCTTATAAAAGCCTCCTAATTGTGTACCTCTGTGAACGTTCCGTCTACAGGCACCCTACAATTGGTCTCAGCAAACAGCTAACACTCAGCTGGCCTCAGGTATAACTGTTATGATTAAGCTATGCACTGTTAACGTTAAAGTACCTGTGATAAGTTGTATATACTATGCCCTGCATTTTTATTATATAACTCTGTGCTGTGTGACGCTGTCCTCCAAGCGGGGACGTTGGTATTTCCACCAGGGGGAGAATATAGCCATGTCCCCAAAGAGCCCTCCCGGTGGCGTCAGAGGCACGGCACTGCCATCTTTGTTATGTCCGCACGGGCGCGGAGGCTTGCGCATGCGCAGACGCGACGCGGCGGCAAATATAGTGAGCGCAAAGGGGCAGAGATGGCGCTCTGTAGTGCAGGGACTCCCCAAGGTCGCCAGGTGCAGTTAAGCATAGCGGCGGCCATTACAGCTTCGCTCAGGCGCAGTAAAGATAGCGCACGCGGTCCCAATGCTAAAGAGGTCCTGAGTGGACAACAATTCCCAGCAGCCTCTGGGGACTGCCCGTTCACCCACATCACGTGCAGCCAGCCAGCAAATAGAGTTTGCAGCTTCTCCTGTTGGAGAAGGATACAATGTTGCAGAGACCATGCTAGTCAGTTGGAGCTGGGAGAAAGAAGGGGGAGGGAGTGTGTAAGGAGCAAGTGGCTTCTTACACTAGGCCAGGTTACCCCCAGGCCCCAGGTAGGCCCCACTCCTCACTAGGTTAGTGGGTAAGTTCATAGGGAAGGCCCCTTAGGTAGGGACCCTGCCCTTAGGTGAGTGTAAGTCTAGTCAGTGACACAGCTGCAGTGCTGTGTGCTCTGACAAGAAGAGACAGTGTTGTGTGCAGTGCAGCTAGAGTAGTTGCTTTGGCTGTTTCAGGGAAAGGCCGCTCATAGGAAGAAGGGGGGGTTGCTTTCTAAGTATACAGTGTGTGTAATATCACCAGTGCCAGTTGCATGTGGTGAACTGCCAGAGTCTGGGATCAGACAGAATCTACAGCAAGAGATCTTCTGCATGCAGGGTCTAGGGTAGAGGTATACCCCCAGGGCCCAGTTAGTCCCCTGAGACACTAGAGGATACTGTATGTGATAGGGACTGCCTTAAGACAGGGATTCCTTCACCATACTCAAAGAGGAAGAGACATGCTGCAGGACAGTGCCTGAATGCCCATGCAGCCTGAATGCAGAAAGAGTATCTGACTCCATAGCAGAGACTGTGGTAAAGGATCATTCCGGCTGGGGATCCCTCCCTTGTGGAGTCAGCGTGTGTATCCATTCCTGCAGAGAGCAGCGCAGCACGGCGTGGGATCAATGTGCGGTGTTGCTGAGTTCCAAGGATTTTCCTGATCAGGACTGATCAGGGAGGTAGTATATATTAAGTGCACCACCGGGCCCCAACACAGGGAAGCGCTATCCCTCACACTCACACTCTCTTTATTGTTGTGGACACTCAAGGGATAAGTGTCCAAGCACAGTATTATCAAAGGGACTGAGGGTGATGTGATGATGGACATGTGGGTGAGGGGATGGTATGCATTCAGGGTGATGCAATGTTATTCATATGATGTATTGATGTTATGCCTAGAAAGTTTCATTGAAGTTATCGTTCATGCTCAGTAAATACTGTTTATTCACATTGTGTGTGTTTACTGTATGGATGTTCTGGTGAGGGCACACTCCCACCACGTTGGGATCCCTCATCAGTGGAGGCGCTGCACCGAGTGTAAGTATATACCCCAGGTTCCCCGTTGCGGAAGCTCAGCCCTCCTGGTTGCCAAACAGGTAAAGCACCACAATGATACATAGTCAGATACACCTATCCACCTCAATCTCACTTAGGGTGGAGGAAAGAGGGCTACACATATATATATATATATATATATATATATATATTTTTTTTTTTTTATATATATATATATATTATATTATATGTGTATGCTCATTTGCATGTATTGGGTCTGCAATCATGCCTTACACCATTATGAGCCAGCACACACCACTTGAACTGCAGGAAGGGATTATGTGTAATGATATTCAAAATAGCACACAGTGCCACCTTTTAGTTTAAAAACCATTCAACATCTTTCCCCTATAGGTTTAAGCTTCCAGTATGGTCACAGCTTGAAGCACACCCAGGGTTAACATGCATACCCACTAAACACACCCGCAGTCATCCTTTGTCACATTAATGGGTGTCATCACTGTGTTCTTGGTTATAGTGTGTATGTGCACAAAAATCCATAATTCACTATTTGATGTATCTGTCGATCTATATATAGATACACAAATATATATATATATTCTATCTATGTAACACCTCTAAACAGGCCCTTACTGCATAATATAGTCCTGCCTGTAATATTGTTCAGTGAAAGGCAAACATTATGAACTTTCACACAGACATTCCATTATTGCTTATTAATGCTCTGTTTTTGGTTCATGTTGCCTCATGTACCATATAGAATTAAATAGTGTTAATATATAGCTAGCTATATATTGTTATTACGCTCATGTACCTGTGTGTGAAAACAACTTCAACTAATATGTAATCATAGCATAGAGGTGAACAGGGGGGGGGAGAGGCAGCTCAGTGGGTCATGGTGGGGTGAAGTGTTGGGGGAGGGGGTAGAGGTGGTAGAAGGTGACAATGTGAAGCTAAGTTCATAACAGTCATTTTAAATGCTAATTATATGACTACTTTAAACAACCTTTACCCGATATATTACAGAGTAGCATAGTCATTAGTGTTTGAAATAACTATTGTAACCTTACTGATACGCCACCTTCTCACACCAGTAGCATCTGTGAGCGAGACACTGCATGTGGGGCTGAGTGTCACCCACATTCCGCGCTACCCCTGCTTCTCCTAAATGTTCATACTCATTTAGAAGAAATATCGTACAATGTGAAACAATTATGTGCAGAATTGTAAGCATAGAGTATTGTTTTCATTCATGGCAGTGATGTCAATTATTGTGCCTCTAATAATACCTAACATACAGTATGCTGTGTATGTAGAACAGACCAGTGAATTTTAGTACACATCCCTTCATACATATCTGCATTAACATAGTATGTATGTTGTATGCTGTTAAAAATATGTATCTTCATTCTGTTAGCATGTACATTTGTGTTAAGATGGATCATCTACAGATCGAGCTGAGCATATAATTGTTATATCGTTAAATAATGCTGATAGTTTTACATCGGTACTCCCACTACAGATACTGTCATGTGTACATAATTCACGTAAAGTAAGCTTATGATGTTTTTCTTCTATATAGTTGCTCCGCCAGCTCCTGTGTCACCTGTGCCAGCTCAGACACAACACGTGTCCTCACCTGCATCCTCAATGTCATCAGCAAGAATGGAGTCGAGACATAATTGTGGCCAAAATAGTAAATAATTTATTGTCCAAAAATTATACATAATATGTCAACATGTAATGTGTTCCACTATGAGAACAACTATCATTATTGCATGAAACAATTTTAATGTTCCATGTGAGTTGATCATTGATGTTTTTATTTTTACAACCAGATCTTTCCGCTCACAGACAAATTGACTCAAGTGACCATGAAGTTGTTGACCCTCCTGGATTAACACAGCATCCAAGTCCTCCTGCTCATGACACTTTCTCTGCAATTGCAGCTTCGGAAGAACGAATATTGGGTGAAGAAAATCGTCGCCATTCAGAAATGATCTCACTGCATGAAAGGATGATGTCACTGCATGAAAGGGTGCATGAAAGGATGATATCAGAAATGACACAAATAAAAAATGTCATCATAAATTCCTAAAGAACTCCAAAATCTCAACAACACATTACAAGCACTAGTTCTGAATGTAAGCCAAGCCAATCAGTTTAGGAGTACAGCAAGAGAGCAGGAATTCCAGTTTAACCCATCAGAGGATGGATCTTGTTGTTGTGCTAATTTTTCTCCAGACCCATCAGTTCTTTATTCACCACTTCAGGATGTTTCAGGTACACTTGGTGTAACTTCTGTGCAGGTCCCTGTCAACATACAAGCGTTTACATCATCTGTTCCAAATATTGAACCGACACCTGCAAATGAGACACGCAAAAGAAAGATTGGTCAACAATTACAAATAACCAGCTTTTGGAAGAAGACAAAAACACACACACAAGAAACTGCTCCACCAGTGTTTCAATGCATCACAAGTGCCCCTGAACTGCCACAGACCCCACCAAGTGCCCATGAACTGCCACAGGCCCCACCAAGTGCCCCTGAACTGCCACAAGCCCCACCAAGTGCCCCTGAACTGCCACAGGCCCCACCAAGTGCCCCTCAACTGCCACAGGCCCCACCAAGTGCCCCTGAACAGCCACAAGCCCCACCAAGTGCCCCTGAACTGCCACGGGCCCCACCAAGTGCCCCTGAACTGCCACAGGCCCCACCAAGTGCCCCTGAATTGCCAAAGGCCCCACCAAGTGCCCCTGAACTGCCACAGGCCCCACCAAGTGCCCCTGAACTGCCACAGGCCCCACCAAGTGCCCCTCAACTGCCACAGGCCCCACCAAGTGCCCCTGAACAGCCACAAGCCCTACCAAGTGCCCCTGAACTGCCACGGGCCCCACCAAGTGCCCCTGAACTGCCACAGGCCCCACCAAGTGCCCCTGAACTGCCAAAGGCCCCACCAAGTGCCCCTGAACTGCCACAGGCCCCACCAAGTGCAACTGTTAAGCCAAGAGTACTTGGCACAGGGAGAAGGCAATCACAACAGCCAACAAGCAGGCCTGTGACTCGCTATCAAAAGCCAAAACATAAATAAATAACAACCTTCACTAAATTCTATTGTATTGTTGTGGTGTTTAATGTATACTCTTTCATGCATAGTGTATGTATGATCATGTAGAGATGGTTGCAAAGATTCAAGTATGTCCTTGTAGACATATGAATGTTTACAAATGCTCATTCACTGAATTAGGTAAGGCATGTTTGCTAACATATTATAAAAAATTATTAATCAGTTGCTTAGTGAAAATACATTATGCCAGACAGTGCATGTAAATGGAATATGACATTCATTTAGCTCTTGTTAAGTATGAGAACTTTCACCTTGAGTATTCTAATGTTTATTGTCATGTTCTGACACTATTATTTCAATTCAACATCATTAAATGACCAATATCACATGACCTAGTATTTCATGTAATGTGTAAATGTGTCTTGACCCTCTACGAAATGTACTTAGAATAATCTTCATTCATACGTCATCATGTTGACATGTAATCATGTATGAAATACTTTCAACGCCAACAATATGTAAGTGTATATCAATATATATTTTGTCTCTGTGTGTGTGTGTGTGTGTGTGTGTGTATATGTGTGTATGTGTGTATGTGTGTGTATATATATATATATATATATATATATATATATATATATATATATATATATATATATATATATACACACACACACACATATACTCTCTCTCTGTATCTCTATAGATATAGAGATATACACACACACACTGTCTCTCTCTCTCTATGTGTGCAAATATATATATATATACATATATGTACATATACATATATACGTGTGTGTGTGTGTGTGTGTGTGTGTGTGTGTGTGTGTGTGTGTGTGTGTGTGTGTGTGTGTGTGTGTATGTGTGTGTGTGTGTGTGTGTGTGTGTGTGTGTGTGTGTGTGTATATATATATATATATACAGTGTTCGACAAATCACCCAAAAATCTACTTGCTCAACCAAAAAAATCTACTCGCCACCTAGACCCGCCCCCAACCCCGCCCCAACCCCACTTTAAAATAAAATATATAAATAAAATACATTTAATAAATTCCTAGTCAGAACAACATTCGTTTTTGACATAAATGTATTTATTGTATTACATTATACTACAATTAGTCCTTGTTAGGTGTGTGTGTGTGTATATAAATGTTGGATCTAGAAATTAAAGCCAGATGTGAATGACTAGTTTCCTGAACCCCTTAACCAGTGTCTGGACGTCCCCGCTTCACAATATCTAAAGCAGCAATCCCGCCTGGGATCTTACCTGATCTGCAGTCCCTCAATGTCCATATACCTTCATTCCGCAATCTTATACATTGGAGGGGAGGTGTTCCTTACCTGTATTCTGGGTTACGGGGGATTCCGATGTCTCCTGTGTGAAGCTTGAGTCAGATCTGGAAGAAAGCAGTATAAGTTATTTCGGTGTAGGTATAGGGCAGTTAAGATATACAGGGTAAATAAGATATCCAGATCCAGAGTGTGAGAGAGTGTGGGTGAGAGCCAGAGAGAGTGTGGGTGAGAGCCAGAGAGAGTGTGGGTGAGAGCCAGAGAGAGTGTGGGTGAGAGCCAGAGAGAGTGTGGGTGAGAGCCAGAGAGAGTGTGGGTGAGAGCCAGAGAGAGTGTGGGTGAGAGCCAGAGAGAGTGTGGGTGAGAGACAGAGACAGAGTGGGTGAGAGACAGAGACAGAGTGGGTGAGAGACAGAGACAGAGTGGGTGAGAGATAGAGACAGAGTGGGTGAGAGACAGAGACAGAGAGGGGAGAGAGACAGAGAGGGGAGAGAGACAGAGAGGGGAGAGAGACAGAGAGGGGAGAGAGACAGTATATCAACTGTAAATATTCCTGTATATTCATTTGCATGTCTTAGACAGGTCTGCAACCCTTTCTTTCACCATTATCACCCAGCACACAGCACTTCCACTGCAGCAAGGGATTCTGGGAAATGACATGCAAAAGAGCACACAGTGACACCTTTTATCTCAAGCTCACATTACATGAGCAACCCTTAGCCAATGCATGCTGCTTTAGACACAGCTTTTAAGCAAGGGCTTGGGAGATGCAAAGCCAGTAAACCCACTCACAAACATGTTTCAACCTTGATGGGTATCATCAGTGTGAGGTTGGTTGCTGGCATTTGCTCAAATGAGATAAGAGTCGGTAATCACCACACTTATTAAGGTTATGGTGGGTAAAAAAAGTGACAAAAACCCTCCACAGTAAAGCAACTGTAAATATTCCTGTATATTCATTTGCATGTCTTAGACAGGTCTGCAATATACAGGAATATTTACAGTTGCTTTATGCTTTACTGTGGAGGGTTTTTGTCACTTTTTTTACCCACCATAACCTTAATAAGTGTGGTATATATACAGAAGTTTTCCAATTTTTCTGATTGGCTGCTTCTTTGAAGTATGGATATGTTTCCAGGATAAAGGCATAGATTTCACTGACTGTAGCCCGTTTATCGATATTAGACTCGATGGCTTCATAAATCATAAACTTGTATGATTTTCGAGTGTTGCTCTGCAATGTAGTTGCAAGTGCCATGTCTTGTCCGTTCTAGTGTACAGTGTGAAAGTTTAACACATAAGCATGTCAGATGAATGTGAGAATGGTAACATTTTATCTCTGCGGTATTTTTCAAGGTTACAATACAAACGAGCATTTATACGCCTCGTGATTCTCCCACAAGCAAATAGTTTCAATAATTGGTTGAGATCATTTTTGAAAGATACCGTATTTATATATATATACTCTGTGTGTGTTTGTGTATATATATAACACAGAACGGTATCATCTATTTATTTTTTTATTTTTTTTGATTATTGAAGCTCAGCTAACACGGTACTGATACCTCTACATGTATATATATATATATATATATATATAAAGATAACAGCAGGCACTTCAAAGGCTCCAAAGAAATAGGTGCTTGTTCAACAAAAATAAAAGGAAACCAGGTGTCCCACCAAGGAGACAAAAAACAGCACTCAAGGTATATTGCAAAAGTGTATTTGAAAAAAAGCAGGCATGATTATGCACACAGGTGGGTGATGGGTATATATGTTTTCCTTGGGCAGTGTTCTCCAGCACGCCCCTGAGGAAGGTCCTATACAGGACCGAAACGTTGGATTTATATGTGCCTGCTTTTTTTCAAATATGCGTGTGCATGATAGATATATATATGTGTGTGTATATATATATATATATATATATATATATATATATATATATATATATATATATATATATATATATATATATATATATATATATATATGTATGTGTGTATAGATATATATATGTGTATATATGTGTGTGTGTATAGATATATATGTGTATATATATATGTGTGTATGTATATGTATGTATGTATGTATGTGTGAATATATATATACAGTGGTTGACAAATCACCAAAAAATCTACTCGCCACACAAAAAAATCTACTCGCCACCTAGTACCAAACGTGTGCTGCTTGGGCCAATATTTACTCGCCCGGGGGTTAAATCCACCTATTTCTTTGGAGCCTTTGAAGTGCCTGCTGTTATCTTTATATATATATATATATATATATATATATACATGTAGAGGTATCAGTACCGTGTTAGCTGAGCTTCAATAATCAAAAAAAATAAAAAAATAAATAGATGATACCGTTCTGTGTTATATATATACACAAACACACACAGAGTATATATATATAAATACGATATCTTTCAAAAATGATCTCAACCAATTATTGAAACTATTTGCTTGTGGGAGAATCACGAGGTGTATAAATGCTCGTTTGTATTGTAACCTTGAAAAATACCGCAGAGATAAAATGTTACCATTCTCACATTCATCTGACATGCTTATGCGTTAAACTTTCACACTGTACACTAGAACGGACAAGACATGGCACTTGCAACTACATTGCAGAGCAACACTCGAAAATCATACAAGTTTATGATTTATGAAGTCATCGAGTCTAATATCGATAAACGGGCTACAGTCAGTGAAATCTATGCCTTTATCCTGGAAACATATCCATACTTCAAAGAAGCAGCCAATCAGAAAAATTGGAAAACTTCTGTCCGTTTCACTTTATTCGCAAATGAATGTTTTGAGCGTGTACCTCATTGACAAGGTGAACGATACAGCTGCTGGCATGTTGTTCCCTCATTTAAAATGACCAATGAACATGGAACATATTTTCTGCTAAATAGCCTATTCTTGCCTAATACCAGTAACATTGAACGCTCACAGACTGTCGCGTCTGCTGCCATACCTGCACCGTGCCTTCCACAAGACGAGATGCAAGATGGACATAACTACCACAGTATTTGTCCAAACTTACATGCACAATACGAGTGTTTGGGTGAAAACAGAAAAGATGTGTACCTACCTCCGCCCGTGTTCTTTCAACAACCCACTGAAGATCCATATGACGGGGTCACGGAGATGTGTATGAATCAGGATTCAACGATTGACTCAACCATGGCTGATCCGGCTGTGCCTGACTGGAGCGATGTGTTCCAGCAAATTGAGCTCTGAGTTCTACAATAATGGTTAAAAAAAAATTCGGTTTTCATTTACATTTATAATATATGAAACAAATATGACAGCATCATCTGCATAATATACACAATGTATTAGCCAAATGACAGGATGAAGCATCACATTGCAGACATGCTTATATATAGACAGTAGATAAATATAAGATGTCATATAACAAATTACTACATTAACATACATGAGTACACATTTGTGCCGGAGTCATTATTAAATCATTATCAATTAATTTCAATCATATTGTTTGAACTGTTACAGTAACTGTAACACACACACACTTCATTGATCCATTCAACATATGAAAACAATGTACGTGTCGCCGACATGTGACGTGGGTACGTGGTCATGTCCCAATGCGTCCTGACAAGGTTTACCGATGCGCCGCCCCCCGCACCCGACGTGCACGCGTGACACAGCATTGGCTGTGACCGTAGCTGATTGTTACGGTCACTGCAGTCGGTCATGCGCACACACCGGTGGGGCGGTGCGTGCTCAGCGCTGTAGGCCAATGTTCATTCAGTGGGAGGGGTGATTGCGTGAGTTTCATGGTGCGTGAACATTACCTCACACGTCTTGTTTACGTTCATTGGGTGATCGTCCACTTTGGGGCGTGGCCACACCACTTGTCAACGTTAATATATGTACGTTTGTAGAAGTGAAATTTGTTTTCTTCCATATATGTAACTTACGCGATCATCTGCGTACTGCTAGCAGCACCATGGAGGGACATGTCTTGTACGCACCGCGTACACATCGTCTTGCGCATGCACAAATACTTAGTCCACAGATTACTGATGTGCGTGCGCAACACACCTTGTGCGCGCTTATTATTATGTATTCAGGCACCGGAACTCACATATCTGTAGTAATGCAAACATCCGCATTTGAAACATTACATTCTTCTTGCTGATTAGATTGATCCTTGCTGTTGAAACATATATGTAACTTCTGCGTGAAGATCGCCAATCATATGCAGATTAGTAAAGCGTTATGATGCTGAAAGATAGATACATGTGCAATGTTTCAACATTATGTTTTTGCTCTATTTCTCAGATGTCGGTTATGAATACATGGGACCAATGTATGATTTGAGATGGACCAATCATAATATTACCTGAGTGTGACGCGTCTATACAATAAATTATAATCAATATGTAATAATGCTTGCAAACAGTGTGGAGCTGATTACGACTATACAATTTATGTAGCCTAGTGTGCAATTTTTTACTATGCACTTAAGTCTCCTGATGATGTTGCTAACAACAAAACATTATAATGATATTTACATATGTATTGAATATTTGCTAACATAATATGTATTGTAATGTCATGTGATATGTTCAAACAACATTATCCCTATTGTAACACAATAATGTAGTATATATTAGAATCTGTAATGTTCAATGTAAAATCATCTACATTCTGTATTGTATTGTATTGTATGTCTTTATTTATATAGCGCCATAAATGTACATAGCGCTTCACAGTAGTAATACATATCATATAAATAACAAATAATATAAATAACAGATCATGGGAATAAGTGCTTCAGACATACTGTAAAAGTAACATTAAGGAAGGAGTCCCTGCTCCGAGGAGCTTACAATCTAATTGGTAGGTAGGGAGAACATACAGAGACAGTAGGAGGGAATTCTAGTAAGTGCGTCTGCAGGGGGCCAAGCTTTATGTATCATGTGTCCATGATTATCCAGTGCTATTCATATGCTATTCATATGCTTCTTTATTATTATAACTCGTAAACATAGTATATGAAAGTACACAATACCAATAGTGACTTTGTTTTCAAAAACATGTCGTGTAAATATAATGTTATCACCTATATTGTAGTGCCAACATAACATGCCTTAGGTCAGCGGTGCGCAAACTGGGGGGCGCGCAAGATTGTTTAGGGGGGGCGCAGGAAGCAGCGGCGATTTTGCCAGGAGCAGAGGGAAAAAAGCCGTCTGCAGCTGCAATTTTTCTTTTGGCCATTAGGTGGCGCTGTGCTGCGCTGTGCTACAGTACACAGCAGCATTTCGTTGCTTCCTGCATCAGCGTGTCTGACATGGGGAGAGGGGGTGAGTGAGACTGGCACATGGGGGAGTGAGACTGGCACATGGGGGAGTGAGACTGGCACATGGGGGAGTGAGACTGGGACATGGGGGAGTGAGACTGGGACATGGGGGGGGTGAGACTGGGACATGGGGGGGTGAGACTGGGACATGGGGGAGTGAGACTGGGACATGGGGGAGTGAGACTGGGACATGGGGGAGTGAGACTGGGACATGGGGGAGTGAGATTGGGACATGGGGGAGTGAGACTGGGACATGGGGGAGTGAGACTGGGACATGGGGGAGTGAGACTGGGACATGGGGGGGAGTGAGACTGGCACATGGGGGAGTGGGACTGGGACATGGGGGGGAGTGAGACTGGGACATGGGGGAGTGAGACTGGGACATGGGGGAGTGAGACTGGGACATGGGGGGGAGTGAGACTGGCACATGGGGGAGTGGGACTGGGACATGGGGGAGTGAGACTGGCACATGGGATGAGTGATACTGGCACATGGGGGAGTGAGACTGGGACATGGGGGAGTGAGACTGGGACATGGAGGAGTGAGACTGGGACATGGGGGAGTGAGACTGGGACATGGGGGAGTGAGACTGGGACATGGGGGAGTGAGACTGGCACATGGGGGAGTGAGTCTGGCACATGGGGGAGTGAGACTGGGACATGGGGGGGGGACTGAGACTGGGACATGGGGGGGGAGTGAGACTGGGACATGGGGGAGTGAGACTGGGACATGGGGGGGGACTGAGACTGGGACATGGGGGGGGAGTGAGACTGGGACATGGGGGAGTGAGACTGGCACATGGGGGAGTGAGACTGGGACATGGGGGGGAGTGAGACTGGGACATGGGGGAGTGAGACTGGGACATGGGGGAGTGAGACTGGGACATGGGGGGGAGTGAGACTGGCACATGGGGGAGTGGGACTGGGACATGGGGGAGTGAGACTGGCACATGGGATGAGTGAGACTGGGACATGGGGGAGTGAGACTGGGACATGGGGGAGTGAGACTGGGACATGGGGGGGGACTGAGACTGGGACATGGGGGGGGAGTGAGACTGGGACATGGGGGAGTGAGACTGGCACATGGGGGAGTGAGACTGGGACATGGGGGGGAGTGAGACTGGGACATGGGGGAGTGAGACTGGGACATGGGGGAGTGAGACTGGGACATGGGGGGGAGTGAGACTGGCACATGGGGGAGTGGGACTGGGACATGGGGGAGTGAGACTGGCACATGGGATGAGTGAGACTGGGACATGGGGGAGTGAGACTGGCACATGGGGGAGTGAGACTGGGACATGGGGGAGTGAGACTGGGACATGGGGGAGTGAGACTGGGACATGGGGGAGTGAGACTGGGACATGGGGGAGTGAGACTGGGACATGGGGGAGTGAGACTGGGACATGGGGGAGTGAGACTGGCACATGGGGGAGTGAGACTGGCACATGGGGGAGTGAGACTGGGACATGGGGGGGAGTGAGACTGGGACATGGGGGAGTGAGACTGGGACATGGGGGAGTGAGACTGGGACATGGGGGGGAGTGAGACTGGGACATGGGGGGGAGTGAGACTGGGACATGGGGGGAGTGAGACTGGGACATGGGGGGGAGTGAGACTGGGACATGGTGGGGAGTGAGACTGGGACATGGGGGGGGAGTGAGACTGGGACATGGGGAGGAGTGAGACTAGGACATGGGGCGGGAGTGAGACTGGGACATGGGGCGGGAGTGAGACTGGGACATGGGGGGGGACTGGGACATGTGGGGGGAGTGAGACTAGGACATGGCGGGGGAGTGAGACTGGGACATGGGGGGAGTGAGACTGGGACATGGGGGGGGGAGTCAGACTGGGACATGGGGGGGTGGGAGAGTGAGACTGGGACATGGGGGAGTGAGTGTGAGACTGGGACATGGGGGAGTGAGTGTGAGACTGAGGCATGGGGAGGGTGTGAGTGACATGAGGGGGGTGAGAGTGTGAGATGGGGAGGGGGGTGAGAGTGAGTATGACATGGGGAGGGGGGGGTGAAAGAGCTACATGGGGATGGGGATGAGAGAGACATTGGTGGGGGGGAGGGAGACACTGGCAGGAGGGAGAGAGACACACAATGGCTGGAGGGAGAGTGTGAGAGAGACACCGGGTGGAGGGAGAAACAATAGCTGGTTGGAGAGTGCAAGAGAGACACTGGGGGGAGGGAGAGGCAATGGCTGGAAGGAGAGTGAGAGACAATGGAGGGAGGGAGACACTAGGGGGAGGGAGAAAGAGAGAGAGACACACAGGGGGAGGGAAAGAGAGTGGTGGGAGACACTGAGGGGAGGGATAGAGAGGGACTGGAGGGGGAGTGAGAAATACAGGGAGTTGGAGAGACTGGAAGAGGAGTGTGAGACTGGAAGAGGGGAGAGAGTGAGAGACAATGGGGGAGGGAGAAAGAGACACACACTGGGGGGAGGGAAAGAGAGTGGGGGGGGAGGGGGAGACACTGAGGGGAGGAATAGAGAGGGACTGGAGGGGGAGTGAGAAATACAGGGAGAGACTGGAAGAGGTTAGAGAGGTCCTGAGGTGTTCTAATGTGGCGGGAAGAGAGAGATTAATAATACAGCAGAAATGGGAACGCTATTAGACAAATATTATAATATTTATTTTTAAGTTATGTAATTTGTGCTATAAATACTTTTTTTGTAGACGCGTGGCGGGGGCGTTACAAAGCTGGTTCGCCCTCAATGGCTGAACCAGCTCACGTGCGCTGACGTCATGTGATTTTGATTACATCAGGCAGGGGGGGCCCGAGAAATTTCATGGATGAAAAGGGGGGCTCGGCATAAAAAGTTTGCTCACCCCTGCCTTAGGTAACTAATGTTATGTAGACCTGATTAACACATTAACATTTGTGTTTAAATTTAAAACACACGATGAACAATAGTTTATTCTTCTTATTACACGTTAAACACATACATAGCTAAGTGAAGGCTAGGATTTAAAGACACAGTAATGTATGTAAATATACATTGCTTTACAAATACACTGGCGACACACTTTATTCGAGCCCGGCTAGTCCCACGAATTCGGGTATACTCGGGTGTATTGAGGTTTGTGACTGTTTTCTGCCCAAGTGCATTGCGTTATTTTCCAGGCAGGGATTGAAGCATTTTATTCCCGCTGGCTGCAATACTGCACAGTATATATATATATACTGCATTACAATTCATGAATTTATGCCATCTGGTAGACACGCGAAGCATTGCAGCCTATTAAATCCTAATCATTATCATTTAACAGATCAGCCGCCCGTCAGCCAGGCATGAACCATGGCTGGGAAGGCAAACGCAACGGGGCTTGTCAGAGGTGAGGAGCGGCGCATTCCAGGTATCTGCCAGGTACATATTGGGTATTTGCTCGAATAAAGTGTGTCGCAGCAGTACATGCATTACACAGAAACACATACACACACACGTAAACATGTTCCATTTGTATGAAATTTTTGTGGATCAACATTTGTACTTCATTAATGTTAGAATGTTTACAGTTGTTATAAAGGATGATTATAATTATTCCTAAGTCGAGTTGATCAAATAAACATTTTATTGATAACATTATCATTGTGTTTACGAATAGATCCAAATATGTGAATATTGACTCCAATACTATTGAATGGTGGAAACATTTCTAACAAACTTATTATTTATTTTATTTATAAAATATTTTACCAGGAAGTAATACATTGAGAGTTACCTCTCGTTTTCAAGTATGTCCTGGGCACAGATTAAAACAAATAATACATGGTTACAAATTCAGTTACATAAATGAACAGGGTATACATTATATACAAGACATTGCGTGCACAGTTAAAGAAAATATATATTATGGGCGTATGAAACAGTTACAGACCAGATTAAAATGTGAGACAGCCTTAGATTTGAAAGAACTTAAACTGGTGCTGGATGTGAGATTCTCTGGTAGGTTGTTCCAGTTTTGGGGTGCACGGTAGGAGAAGGAGGAACGTCCAGATACTTTGTGGAGCCTTGGGACCATGAACAGTCTTTTGGAGTCTGATCTCAGGTGATAAGTGCTGCAAGTGGTAGGGGTGAGGAGCTTGTTCAAATAGGTGGGTAGCTTGTCCATGAAGAATTTAAAGGCAAGACAGGAAAGGTGAACTTTGCGCCTAGACTCTAGTGATGACCAATCTAGTTCTTTGAGCATATCGCAGTGATGTGTGTTGTAGTTGCATTGGAGAACAAAACGACAAATTGAATTGTAGAGGGTGTCAAGTTTGCTAAGGTGGGTTTGAGGAGCCGAGCCATATACTATGTCTCCATAGTCAATAATTGGCATTAGCATCCGCTGTGCGATACGCTTTCTGACCAGGAGACTTAGGGAGGATTTGTTCCTGTAAAGTGCCCCTAGTTTGGCATAGGTCTTGGTTGTCAGGATATCAATGTGCATCCCGAATGTTAAGTGGGAGTCAAACCATAAGCCCAGGTATTTAAAACTAGTGACAGGGGTTAGGGTGGTGTTAGCGTTGGTTCTAATGAGGAGCTCAGTCACTGGAAGCTTTACAAATTTAGTCTTGGTCCCAAATACCATTGTTACAGTCTTGTCAGTGTTTAAAAACAGTTTGTTTTGGGAAATCCAGTTTTCGAGTCTCAAAAAGTCAGACTGAATTATGTGTTGAAGGTCGGAGAGGCTATGGCTGTGTGCATATAGGATTGTGTCGTCTGCATACATGTGTATTGAGGCTTCCTTACAAGCTGTGGGAAGATAATTAATGAACACTGAGAAGAGTAGGGGCCCCAGAACAGTGCCTTGCGGGACACCACAGGTGATATCCAGGGGGTTGAAGTTAGAGCCTGAGATGGACACATGTTGGGATCTTCCTGACAGGTAGGACTGAAACCAGTTTAAAGCATGCTTCCCTATTCCAGAGCTCTGGAGTTTGTTAAGCAGGATAGCATGATCAACTGTGTCCAAAGCCTTTGCAAAATCTAGGAATACTGCACCAGTGAGTTGTCCCCGTTCCATTCCACACTGGATTTCATTGCAAACTTTTAGCAGGGTAGTTATGGTGGAGTGTTTGGGACGAAACGCAGATTGGAATTGGCTAGGGAAATTTGTCTTGGTATAGAAATCGCTTAATTGGGAGTGGACACATTTTTCCACGACTTTGGATAGAATTGGGAGAAGTGAGATTGGCCTGTAGTTTGAGACAGTGTTTTTGTCTCCACTTTTGAAGATTGGGACAACTCTGGCAGTTTTCCAGGTCTTAGGGATATGGCCTGCAGACAGGATAGAGTTGACTATGGACGCAATTGGTTTGGCAATGGCTGGGGCACCAAGTCGTAGGAACCTAGATTGTAGTAAGTCAGGTCCACATTGGCTGCTTAGTTTTAGTTTGAGGAGCGCTTGTATAATCTCCTCTTCAGATACTGGGCCAAATTGAAAATTGTGGGCAATGTTGGGAGGGGGTGGGACTATAGGGGTACTCCCAGGATGAGATTCAGGTTTGTGGTTTGGGCTGTGTTTTGCTAATAAGTTAGTGGCACACCCCACAAAGTAATCATTGAATGCATTTTCAATGTCAGTGGGGTTTGTCAAAGTAATATCCCCCTTAGTGATATTACTTGGTTGTTGATGGTTAGGAGGCTGGAATATATTGTTGATAACCTTCCAGAAGTTAGCTGGGTTTGTTGTATTTTGGTGGAGATTGTTAGAGTAATATTGTGCTTTTGCATGCCTTGTTTGCCTTGCGCAGAATCAGGGTCGGGAATTAAATCGATTCTGTGCCATGGGCAGTTGGTAAGGTCATCCAGAAACTGTTGTGGGTTAAAAAATTTAAATGTTCTAGTGAGGAGAACTTTAGGGCTTGATTGGGGCGGTTTAATTTTCCTTACACAGTACACTATTGCATGGTCACTGAAAATGTCAGGAAGGATGCCAGAGGATTAGATTCTGCTGGGGTTTGAGGAGAGAATCCAGTCTAGCAAGGAATGGTTGTGCGATTTCAGGTTTATCCGTGTGGGTTGGGAAATGAGTTGCGATAGGTTAAGTGACTTGAGTTGTATCTGGATTTTGTGGTTTTTAGGGTCAAGCCAATTGAAGTTGAAATCCCCAAGAACTAGCAGCGCACTCTTCTCATTCAGAGAGGAAATGGAGCCAAGAAATTGGGTGATATCAGTCAGGGATTGTAGAGGGGCTTTAGGGGGGCGGTAGATGCCAGCAAGCAAGATGGGCTTAGAAAAGGGGAGGCAGATTTTGCCAACTAGGATTTCAAAAGAGGGTGGGCTTGGTGGGCAATTTAACAGTGTAAATTCTAATGTGTCTGCAATATAAAATAACACCCCTCCTCCTCTCTTTGACCTATCTCTCCTAAAAATGGAGTATCCCTGAATGGCGATATTTGCATCAGGGGTTTTAGGGGATAGCCATGTTTCTGTAAGAATGATGGCTTTGGGTTTATGCATAAGGCACCATGCCCTTAGTTCGTCCACTTTGGGCAGCAGGCTCCGGATATTTATATGGGCGACAGATAGCCCTTTTTGGAATTTAAAGGTAGAATTCTCAGGGCCATTGGACAGAGTTGAAATGGGAGGACCTGGGTTAGGTTCAATATCACCTGCTAAGGAGAGTAACAGTACGAGTAGGAATTAGATGTACTGTACGTCAAATCAACCCACATCTTTAAGTTCGAGATACACATGTGACAATGTATTAATGAAGATGAAGATGAAGAGAGAGAAGAACTAATGACATACATTGCAATGGTAATGATGTTTAGCACATGTTGGTTATTTGATACAAACATGCATTGAGTGTTCCCATCGCTCATGTGCATTAATTGATGTAGTCAACTCATAATAATGACAGGTTCTCTAATGTAGTTAATAACATTTCCAGACACTATCCAATAACCCAAACGTCAAGACAACAACACGGACACAATACACGAAGGACATATTTAAAAGCTGACAACTTCTTCCTGAAGTAATGCTTAAACATCCTATCACAACACCTGTCGCGATGTTTGTCCATCTTGTAACAGATGTTAAGTAAAAGAAATACCATGGACAGTCATTGGAGTAACAGGACTGAAAAATAAAATTGAGAAGAAAAATATTAATAATTATCATCACATGTTAATTCTGCTTATTCCAAACCATATGTTACACTTTACAATGTGATATAAAAAAGGAGAAGATATATGAACAATGTGAGCTCAAATACACAATATGCTACACATCATTGTCACACACATGTCACACTCCAAGTGAACATTTGTATATAAAAATATTGCAGTAACTATTGGCTATCAACATATTTTACATGTCTTTAAGGCATAAAACAATTTCAATGTGACACACAATATCGATTTGCTACACATTATTCCCTCAGGTACATACAAAACTGTTTTGTGGTAACAATTTGAATCCAACCTGTTGATGAATGACAAACAGATGTAATTGTCTACACAGCAGAGAAGAGAAAGGTGGGAGTACGATATGCATCCGTTTCCTAGGTGAATGATATTTGGACACATGTCTTTCTCAGAAACATGAATGAATACATATATTTAGTATTATGAACATATAGTTAGTTGCTTACATGAAAAATATGTGTTGATCACATTACGCCGTGTCTCCACACCACAGGCAGTTTGCTCACTGTCACCTGCTACATTGACGGGAGGCTCCTTCTCCAAGCCCTGACGTATGTCGCTTTCCATATTATGGTGGAGTGCCAGATTGTGCAAAATGCAGCAAGCAATCACAATATCTGACACTTTATCAGGCTTGTATTGGAGTGCCCCACCAGTTCGATCTAAGCACCTGAACCTTGTTTTGAGCAGGCCAAATGTCCGCTCAATGACCGATCTTGTAGAGATATGTGCTACATTATACCAGTCGTCTGCTTCAGATTGAGGGTTAGGCACCGGTGTCAAAAGCCAAGGCCTAATTCCGTATCCTGAGTCACCTATAATCCAGCGTGCACAAAAATTATACAATGTGTAAACATTATTACATGCAACATTTAACAAATACACAATTGTGGTTTGTTAACACTTCATAATATGTACTCACCCACCAGCCATCCAGCTCCAACATAGCCTTCTTCGAAAGCATGGAAAACTGATGAGTTTCTCAGGATAGAGGAATCGTGGCTGGAACCTGGGAATCTGGCTACCACATTCATAATCTTCATCGTGGCATCGCATACCACCTGTACATTCAAAAATGGTAGTGTTTACGATTGCGGTAAGCATGCTCATTCTGACTAGGCGGGATTAAGGTAACATGGGTGCAATCGATTGCACCCATCACACATGGTATCCCGGCTATGATATAAAAGCCATTTCTCACTTCCAGCCACTCTGTCTGCTCTGTAGGAAAATGAATATAATTCCTAGCGCGTCTATTCAGTGCACATAGAAACTGGGTAAAGGCCCGCGAGAATGACGATTGCGAGACCCCGCCCTCTATGCCCACAGTTGTCTGGAATTACGCGGAAGCAAGATAATGTAATGAGCACAGCATTTTAACAAGACCAGGGACTGCACGACCTGTTACACTATCTAAAACTACGTGTATCTCTTCATAAAGAGATAAGATTGCTGCTGAACTCAAACGATAACGACGGATGATCTCCTCCTCACTCATCCCATCTAAAATCGTTCGCTCACGGTACACACGTGGACAAGGCACCACTTCTCTCCTCTTTCTTCTCCTCTCGTCTCCTTGTCCTTGTCCTCTCCCTCTCCCTCTCCACTCCGGTCCCCTGTCCCTGTTCTCTCCTGGCACTCTGACATCCTGCCCCTCTGCTATCCTCTACTCCAATAGAATTCTCCGCCTTCTCATGAACAATCATAGCATCTTCAAGTCTGTAGCTGTCAATGCGCAGGTAATTGTCCTCCTTTAAATACCTATGTAATGATGTCACGTGACTTGAATACGTGCAAGGTGCAAAATAAACATATAGCACTTGTGAACTCCAAGCGTGTATCCAGTACAAATAATACGGATTCATTCTGTGTGTTAATCAGTCAATGATGATATTTGACTATGATGTCACGTTAAGCTTTATACAAATAATTAATACAAAGTCTTTATGGAATTTACAATGCATATACCACTTATTTACGCAACACTCAGTAATCTCATTTGGATACAACCATGAAATAAACGTTTACAAACATCGTTGCAACATGTTGAAGTTTGCTTGGGAATGTCACGTGTTCACATGAACTAATTATAATGTGCATATGCATCATTAAAAGGCATCTGGAGAATTGCAATTGATTATGTTCAAATAATCTCAAAATGATGTCCTATTATAGATCTGTGTAGCACTTAACATGAAATGATTACACTGCATTGTGTAAAATGTAATCATGCAATGTTATTGAGTGTGCAATTGCTGACGTCATAAAAAGAGGGATGTCACAAACAACATGTAGACAATTAAGAAAAATGCTGCACACCTCAAGTAGAAAAAAAAATGATACAGTTACCGGTGCTCCAGTGTTTGAAAGAAAGCCTGTATTCAGTCCTGAATAGATGAAAAAAGGAACATAGGGCACAACGGATTTAGCATATTCAAACTCATTTATTGCGCCAACACAACGTTTCGACCAGATGGTCTTTTTCAAGTGGCAATGGCATAAACACAATCCCTTCTAACAACATATAAATAGTGCCCCAAACCCCCACAATGCAACCTGTTCAATCAGTGGTGATGGTATCCATATGCTGAGTCAGTCCCTTTAACCAATGTCCAGTCTGTATCCTTGAGTAGGTGATCCCCAACAGATGTTAGTGTTCCTCTGTGTATCGTGGTGTTCAAATCCTCCCCACTTCCGTGTTGTCCGGCATCCATCTTGTTGACGTCATCAATCCGGGTCCTCAGTTGTTGGAACGCATCCGTGTGCTGTCTTGCTCCTGCACGTTGTCTCATACCGTGCGTTTCAAGTTCGCGCATGCGCGGTGACTGTCCGTTCGATCTTCTTCATCCCTTCTCACTTTAAAACGCATAAAGCGCAGACTGCATGTCAGTCATTGCGCATGCGTTAGTCATTCAACCTGCGGTCCTGCAAGTTTAGGGGGGGATAAGCTGATCCTCGGTTTTCATCTGTAATTGTCCCTCGGTGCGTCATCTTCTTGTTTCAATCAATGGGGGGATATCTTCATCGTCAGATGTCCATGATGTGCACAGAAAAGAAAAAAGGGGGAATACATCAGCACACTACTATATGAACTGGCTGGTAATATATAATCTTACTGTGAAAAGTGAGTGATAATAAAAATGATTAAAAAAGGTTGGTCTTTCTCAATTTTTAGAAATACATAGCCCCAGAGGGATACTGACCTGACAGTTTTTTTCTTTTACAGCAAGCAGTGGCAGCAACCTATGGCTGATATGAAAGAAGTGATTTTATCTTTCCTCAATGAAGCACCCTAATGACAGTTCCGTTAGGAAATACTGTATCTAATGTGTGAATTCAAAAGGATTCACGCTGTAGTAATAAAACATCCTTTTCTAGACCTGCCCTAGCTTTTTTAATATGTTCAATGCCCATTAGCTTTAATGAGGATATTGGGTGACTAAATTCAGAGCAATGTCTAATAAGAGCAGTATCCTCTGCACGATTACTGATTTTACTCTTATGTTCGATAAATCTAGTTTTGAGCATACGATTGCTCTTACCGATATAACACAGTCCACAAGGACATTTAATCATGTAGACTATGTTCGTAGTTGTGCAGGTGATATGCTCCTTAATATTGAACAATTTGCCACTTCTGGGATGGTAAAACTTATCCCCAGTGTTCAGACTGTTGCAAATGCTGCATCCGTAACATTTATAGCAACCTACCTTAGGTGAACTCAGGAAATGTGGAGTGGTATAATGTTTCTCATTATCAGCCTTAATCAGGATGTCCTTTAGATTCTCTCCACGTTTATAAGCAAACCGTGGGAAATCCTTACAGACATCCTTCAGTGTATCGTCAATCTGTAGTACTTTCCAGTGCTTTTTAAGTGTTTTTTTAATAAAATCACTGGCAGTTGTGAATTTACTTACAAATGTGAGACGTTCACTTTTAGAAGTTGATTGGGGAATTATATTAAAAGCTGTAACTGTCAGACCTGTTGTGTCCCCTTTCAACAAATCTCTCCACAATCTCTTTTAGAGTCTCATCCAATTTAGTAGGCCTGTCTATTATGCGTGTAGCTCTAATTTTTTGAGAAAATGGTAGCATTTGTTTCAGTCGCTCTGGGTGGAAACTAGAAGCATGTAAAGTACTGTTTGTGTCTGTTGGCTTCCTATAAAGATCACTATGAAGTTCTCCATCTTTATATGTGTCACGGTAGCTTATGACAAGATATAATGAACACCAAATATCTGGGTTGAACTGAACGAGGCTTAGATATAATAAAATATAATTTATTCCTTAAATAAGGTGAACACAGCAACATAGTACAATTAACAGAAAAGAAGATAACACTTACTTAGGGTTGGGGGATGGAGAAATATCCAATAGCAATTCTCCAGCAGTCCAGTGACATTCAAGATGGAATCAGAAGTACAACTCCAGTAATCCAGTGACATTCAAGATGGTATCAGAAGCACAACTCCAGCACAACTAAAAACTGTAGGGTTGACACAGTTTATATACCTGTGCAACTCTATACTTAACATTGAATACAGCCTATTGGTGAACAATTATCTGTATCCACTCCCTAACGTGGAGACTAACAGACTAACAGACTAACCCATGCCCTCAGGTAACAATTAGACTGGCAGAGTTTGTTGATTGATTAATACTTAATCCCTAGACATTGGGTAACAATCAAGGCAGTTAACTTTTGATCACCGTGCTTAGGCTACTCAGCCGTCTGCCCTTCATGACCTATTAGCCTAGCAAATGGCGTCTGCATTTTCAGAACAGATCCAAAATAAAATACATATACACTTTAATATCTACACATATTAATAAGTTCCATTCTGGTGGGCTCAGTGGGTCGACCTTTGCCAGTTTTTAATGCCTACAGTGACTCCACATATTGGCCAAATATGAACTCTCTGCGACCTCCAGAACTGGAGATACAGAAATGCACTTTAAAACATTAAAATACATGCTTATAATGAAACATGGGACCAGGGGAACATACATTTTCAAGGTACAACAAGGTGCAAACCTCATCCCTGGACCACAGTCCAGTTAACCTCTTGTCTTTCTGGTGAGGTCAGGGGGTGGCCATATGGGGTGCAACCCCTTTAATACCAGGCCACCCCCTTTCTCCCTCTACAATATGTAAGAAGCACATCTAGATACAAAATCTGCTTAGTGCTCCAATTTTTTGTAAATCTTACTGTGGTATTCAGCCCATAATCAAAGAAGTTGCTAAACTCTTCCTCTGTACCTTCCCAAAGAAATAGCAAATCGTCAATATATCTACAGTAAAATAACATCTTATTGTAATGCTCTGTGGGATAAATATATGTCTCCTCAAAATCAGTCATATATACTGTAAGTTAGCGTAGGAAGGGGCCACATTGCTGCCCATAGCCGTCTCTGCTGTTTGCAAATAAAAAGTCTGTTCGAACTTAAAGTAATTTTGATATAAAACGAAGTGTAGGAGGAGCATAATATAATCCACAGGTGGATTTGATTTATGAGAATTTATAAGGTTTTGTCTGATGACATCTAAACCACTATCGTGCCACTGCTTGCTGTAAAAGAAAAAAACTGTCAGGTCAGTATACCTCTGGGGCTATGTATTTCTAAAAATTGACAAAGACCAACCTTTTTTAATCATTTTTATTATCACTCACTTTTCACAGTAAGATTATATATTACCAGCCAGTTCATATAGTAGTGTGCTGATGTATTCACCCTTTTTTTCTTTTCTGTGCACATCGTGGACATCTGATGATGAAGATATCCCCCCCATTGATTGAAACAAGAAGATGACGCACCGAGGGACCATTACAGATGAAAACTGAGGATCAGCTTATCCCCCCCTAAACTTGCAGGACCGCAGGTTGAATGACTAATGCATGCGCAATGACTGACATGCAGTCTGCGCTTTATGCGTTTTAAAGTGAGAAGGGATGAAGAAGATCGAACGGACAGTCACCGCGCATGCGCAAACTTGAAACGCACGATATGAGACAACGTGCAGGAGCAAGACAGCACACGAATGCGTTCCAACAACTGAGGACCCGGATTGATGACGTCAACAAGATGGATGCCGGACAACACGGAAGTGGGGAGGATTTGAACACCACGATACACAGAGGAATACTAGCATCTGTTGGGGATCACCTACTCAAGGATACAGACTGGACATTGGTTAAAGGGACTGACTCAGCACATGGATACCATCACCACTGATTGAACAGGTTGCATTGTGGGGGTTTGGGGCACTATTTATATGTTGTTAGAAGGGATTGTGTTTATGCCATTGTCACTTGAAAAAGACCATCTGGTCGAAACGTTGTGTTGGCTCAATAAATGAGCTTGGATATGCTAAATCCGTTGTGCCCTATGTTCCTTTTTTCACAACAACATGTAAACATAACGAATAACAACTATATCTTAGTTGGATCATGCGTTAGCCATTAAAAGCATTATATCATGTATACCAACATTACTAAACGCATGATCGGTGCTATGTGTCAAATCTTTAACATCATATAATCCAATCCAGGACACTTAACTAACATGTTTCAGATTATGTGAACTGCTCCTTTAAGAGTTTACTATAGGACTTTCCCTTGACACAGCATAACATAAACAGTCATGTGCCACGCAAATCATAATAACATTCACAAGTAAGATGTTCTGGCAAACGTAAGCAGTGACACGATGAAGTGAATAACATCGACACTGTAATGGCACGTAAAGTTTTATTTGGAGCAATACCACGGAAACACTCATATAAAGTTATAAGTCTCCGCTCCATTGACTCCATAGATATTGAGATGAGCTATTTTTTCTAAGTGCCGTCCCGGCAACATTGCCGATCCTTCTCCCCTCCAACTTGCCAACTTTAGTTGGCGGAACGAATTGGCGTACAAATCTCAATTCTAGAGTGCCGATCAGCAGCGATGAGCTGATCGGGGCTACTAGAATACAGCCGATTTGAAAAAGTGGCGAAAGGTGCCGAAAAGTGGCTTATCGGCACCGCATGCCGAAAAGTTATTATTGGGAACAAAAAATGTCGATTTTGGCGACTTTTCGGCGCTTACTGAATCGGGAAGGCAATTTTGGCAAGAAAATGGCGATTAAAGCCTTTTCGGCGCTTACTGCATGAGGCCCTAAGTTCAAGACTGTGGGAATGGTCAGAATGGGGCAAGTCCAGCACTTCAAAGTCTTGTTCCACCGGGTATTTAGAGTTCCGTACCCCAACTTGGGCGGCAACCGGAGAGGTTGTCTGTATTATGGCTTGCAACTGTCCATGCCTGGGAGTGGGAACAACTGCAGCCGGAGGTTTTGCAAGGCCTCCCATGCCCCGGGTGGCAGAGGGGCTACTTCGCTTGTCCTGCCCTTGCTTCCGAGCCCTACACTGCTGCAAGAAAATGTTTTCCATAGAGGTTTTCACCAACGCAGCAGGGGCGGATGATGGGTCCAAAGAGAAGCAGTACCAGCCGGTAGAGCTAGTGGAGATCCCTCCACGCTGATCACCTCGTCCGGGTGCTTGGCGTAGGCATTAGCCACATAGGCTATGACTCGATCTTGGGCCTCGTAGATGGCTTTACACTGCAACTTGAGCTGAGACATTCCTCCGGGGACATCGGTCCAGCGCTGATTGACATCCCGTATCGACACCCCCCAATAGAAGTTGTGACTTGAGATGAATGAAGGAGTCGTTACCTTTGGAGCATTGGAGGCCTCATCTGACACCTCATCAATGGACGTACCCTCACTGTCCTGTCGGAAGCTCTTGGATCCAGCGTTGGATGGTTTCTCCTGTGAGGAGCGGGGCACCAAGGTCGTGGCGGGCCTCGCTCGGCTGGGACTGTCCAGGCACAGGCTCGCCTCGGATCGTAGCTGGAACTGACTGGATGGCAGAAGGGGACTCACACTGTCACACACCGGCTGGTGTGGACTCCGATTTGTCCGCTGGTAAGATTTCTTCTGCAGGACTGGAGAGACCACTGATGTCAGTTCCAAGGGCTCCCAGTGAGCCTGCTCTAGAGGCCTTACTTTGTGAACTGCAGAACCAACCAGGTGCCAAAGCAATATCCAGAAATCGGGCTGGTAGGTCTCGGATGGCTGTCTAGCCAACTCCATCAATCTTTGGAGAAACCCGTTGTTATCGGGCAGTTCCCCAGTGGACAGCAGAATCTTGGAAATCACTGCTCCAGGGCCATGGAGGCAGCGGTATGGTGCGTACACATTCAGAGCACCAGAAAGCGGATCCCAGTGCAGGTCCCACCCATTCACACAACGGGCAGACCAACCTGAGCGAGTTCTCCCCATCGTGGGGAAATAATAGTAGACCTCCTGGGAGGGTAAAGTGAATGCCTTGCTTCTCATCCATCGTCGCAGCTATCTGGGAGGGAGCGTGTAGGTGTGCAGCTGTCCAGCAATACTACCACGTGCGACTCTGGTTAAGTCCCCACATCCGCTGCTCGGCAGTAGGTAGACACGCCTTCAGCTCCTCCCTCTGGTATTTCAGTGGTTCGGCTGTAGAGAACAGGGTGCGGCTTGGCTTTCGCGCCAGATTTTAAAAGACGAGCTTGCTGCACATGAACACCCTACCGATCTCGAAGAACTCATCGCCATATGTATCCACGTTGATCAGCGACTGCAGGAGAGGAGGTCTGAAAGAACCAGTCACCGGCAGCTCACTCCAAGATTCCCTTCTCTCCATCCTGGTACAGCTGATCCTCTTCCGTCAGATATACTTGAGCCCATGCAACTTGGGGGGAACAAGTTGTCATCCAGTGAGAAACAGCACCGATGCAACGCCGGTCTCTGCCTGTACTGTGGTAATCCTGGACATCAGGTACTCTATTGCCCGTACAAGTCGGGTAAACGCCAACTCCCTATGAGGTCCAGGGGAATCACATTGGGACCACTTTCTACCTCCTCTACCAAAGAGAAACCATTGCCAACCAGGATCCTTGTACCTGTTACGCTGACCGGCAAGAACTTCCAAACCACCACTTTTGCCTTTGTGGATTCCGGGTCAGGAGACAATTTCATTGACACTGGTCTCACCATGGATCCAGCTAAGGTGAAGGCGGTCCTGGATTGGCCTCATCCCACAACTCTAAAGGCTGTACAGCTCTTTCTGGGCTTTGCGAATTACTACCGCAGGCGATCAGCATCCACGGGGCTACGACCCGCTCTACACCACTACCTGGTCCAGTGCCACCACAGGGGCCCTCCGGTTCTTCGGTTTCGCTGCTCCCAGGCTTCTGCAGGGCCTGCCAACTCTTCTTCGACCCAGGCGATCGTGTAACAGTGCTCGGTCGGGAGGTCGCGGCCATCTTCAGGCCGGTTCCGCCATGGCCGCCGGAAGTGATGTCCTCGATCGCACGGAACTCGTCGGAGGAATCCAGCCCTGATTTAGGGAGGGGCACTCTGCTCGGAGACCGTCGGTGAGTCTCTCGCCCATCACCGCGTCTATTATTTTCTCTTTCTTCCGGCTCAGTTTTGACAGCCTGAGCCACTCCCCATGCTCCGGGATCCGCGGGATCTCTCTAGAGTGCAACTGGAAGTTCAGCTGATAGTGTAGCTATGTCCGCCCCTGCCTCTACTGCCTGGCCCGGCACGAAGATTGGCACCCGCCATAGATATTGAATGCCACATTGCGGGCATCACGAGGCGGTACTCACGGTACCCCCCGGCAGTCGGCATTGCATGCATATGCATGCTACGATTTTGGTGCCGGCCATCCGGAGTATCAGGAAGCCTCCTGGGGCCGAATAGGGTTGGGCCGAGATCATCGGTTCTTAGTCTGGCTTGCTGGCCATAGTCACGATTGGAGACACTTTCAACAGTGGTCTGCTTTGCTCGCTGGCTCCTCGTGACTGAAGTGCAGGGGTTGGTTTTGTAACCTCTCCTTCATCTAGCTCCACCGCATCTGCCAGAGCTGGAAACCACTCCCATTAGTGGAGATTAGGGGACGGTCCCACAAGTTTATTGGATGCCCCGGCACAGGGGCTGAACTTTTCACAGTCCTGGAGGGCGCGGCCACAGCTTTCGCGCCACTACCTCTGACAGGGCGAGGTTCCTTAATTGGCGACAGTCCCGGCCAATTTCTTGCAACCTCTGGGGTTGCAAAATCCTCGTCCTCTTTTCCGCGGGCAGCACTGATTACAGGAACTACTTTCTGTAAGGGTGCGGCCGGTTCACCAGCTCCTCGCTCAGCTGGATCCGTTCCCACTGGTCATAATTGGAAGCCACTTCCCCTGGTTGAAATTAGGGGGAGGTCCCATAAATTTATCGGATTACCCAGCACTGGGGCTGAGTTAGTCATAGTCCATGAAGACACGGCCATAGCTTTCGCGCCATACTTCCCATCAGGAGGGGGTTTTCCTGTTGGCGCCACTCCCGGCCAACTCTCTACAAGTGTAATATTGGCCGCAATTTCTGCAGCTGGCCCACACGGCCTCCCAGGGAAGCGGGAGCCGCCATTTTGGTTTGCAGTGCCCATCTCTTTAACAGTTGAGGTAGCTTTTGGTTGTTTGTATGCCGACGGGCAAGCAAATCCATCATTTTCCCCACACATCACTACAATGTCCTCCTCACTGTCCTCAGGGGTAATACCCCTAGGTCCTAGGCAGGACCAAAACGGCACAGCCACAGCTTTGGTGCCACTCCATAGCAGGCTCGCAAAAGTCACTTCCGCAGCTTGCTCTTCACCCGCACACACGCCATTTGCGCTCTCTCCATTAGCCTCCGTCCATCATTTTGGACCTTCCGCACCACACATATCCTCCATTCTCGCGGTCGCCATTGATATTTCTCGTTTGTTCTGATTGTTTATGGAGCTCCTCTCTGCGGGGCAGCTGCCATACCGATACAATAAAGATTGCCTTGTGTACCTAATGTAGGTCTGACTCGTGTTGCACTACCTCAGGCTAGGCTCACTCTCTTTGTGGAAAAACAGAAATAAACTGTGCGCTACTATCTATCTCCTTATTATAATTGAATACAGTGCAGTGACTAAACCATATATAAATAAAGTAATCCACAATACCACAATGAATAAGTGATTAAATAATTAAATTATAACATAACCGTGTGGTTGATATGGGCGTCTGCTGCTATAAACATTAGGGGTGGCTCAGCACCCCACACACTCTAAGAAATGGAAACAAAATGAAAACAGCGCACAACGCCAAATAGTGAAGTAAGTAATAGAATGTATTACAATATTAAAGGGGTAATAAATCTGCGTACATCAGATAGAAATAACATGTGCATTTAGTGCATATCACACTGGTTACCACTCTGTAGCTGTAAAACAGGATGGTCTGGCACTCAGCTGTCTCTGCAGGAGCCTCTATGATGGTTCTGGGGCATGGGATCCTTCATGCACTCCTCACACAGCAGGACGCTGCTCACAAGGGGATTCCTTTCAAGCAGCCTGGTAATACTGCAGATTCAGACACTTAGTGGGACCGCTCCTCAACCGGTGATATACTGCCTCCAGGGGAATTCCCCTACAGTCCCCCGTCTCTCCTGTGTAGATTCGCTGCTTTTCCCAGCTGCTATGATCTTAGGGCAGTCCAGAGCTGTTGGAATTGCTCTGCAAACACTTCCGCAACTGCAGGGGCTTACACAGCGTGCCACGATGCCGCTCCGTCACGTGGTGTAGCGGAGTGACATCACAGTTCTCGTGGCAATGGAGGAATCAATAGGGAGGAAGAAGGAGAGTCCCTTACAGTCTCTTACCGGCGCAGAAATCGCTCAGTTAGCACGGTGGCAGCCAATATAAGCTGATGATGATACAGATCCAAAGGATGAATATAGGCAAAATTATGGCATTAATACATCCAACATGTTTCGTAGATCAAACTACTTCTTCAGGGAATAATTTGGCCATTACCCAGAGGTCTTAAATACCTCTCAGAGATGTCTCATTGGTCAAACAATTAGAGTTAGACCAATCATCTGAGCTATGGTCAAAGTATTAGGGAAGATTTATTTCTACTTTTAAAACAACAACTTTATTAACAAATAACAATCACATATATAAAAAAACACTAGCATATAATCTAAACCTAACATGAACATAAAACCATGCTGGAATAAAAAGAAACACATTATTAGTATATTAGAAGATTAAAATAGACATCATAAATTCCTTAAGCAATATAAAAAAAATATATATATATATCTAACTAGAAATAGCAGGTAAGCTACAGCAGGGAGAAGGAAACACTTAGCAGTGCCTTATCACTAAATCTAATGAGGACGTGGGCTGGAGGTTTTAATATAATGCCCAAATATCCACATCCTCATTGAGCCCCTTGGGGGACATGGTATCTAGCTTATGTATCCAATAAGTCTCCTTAGAGGATAATGTTTTGACTCTGTCTCCCCCTCTTCTATTAACTGGAATAAACTGAATCCCCTTGAAAGTAAGACTAGAAGGGTCTTTACCATGATGTAATGAAAAGTGTCTTGACACACTATGTTTGTCAAACCCAATTTTAATGTTTCGGACATGTTCCTGGATACGGATTTTAAGGCTTCGTTTGGTTCTGCCTACATATTGGTATCCGCATGCACACTCCAACAGATATACAATATGCGTCGATGTACATAAAATAAAGTCATCAATATTAAAAACCTCTAGTGTATTATTAGATTTAAACGTTTGTTTTACAGGGTGTTGATACTTGCAAATACTGCATTTGCCACAGGTATAGTTGCCTCTTGGTTTGGTTCCAAGCCATTGTTTGGATGATACGGTGTTGTTACATACAAAAACATCACTAGGTGCTAGTATGTTTTTAATATTTTTGGCTCTCCTATATATAAACCGTGGTTTGGTGTCTAAATGAGATCCCAATATGGGATCTTTACACAGTATACCCCAGTGTTTACTAAAAACCTTTTCAATGTCCCTATATACAGAGTTGTAATTGGTAATGAAGGCCACATCTACCAATCCACCCTTATTTTGTTGGCTCTCATTATTTCTATTTTTAGATCTATTTTGAATCAGCATCTCGTTGCGATCCAGATTACGTACTCTTTTTATCTCTCTATCTAAAAGCTCTTTAGGATATCCCCTCTCTCTAAATCGTAAAAATAATTTGTTAGCCTGTTTATTAAAAACCTCTACATTGCTGCAGTTGCGTCTGAGTCTGACAAATTGCCATCCTGGTATGTTTTTGATCCATGTGCTCTTGTGACTGCTATTTGCCATCAGCAAATTGCTGGTATCCACCTCCTTAAAGAAGGTCTCGGTTTCCACAGTGCCATCCACTCGCGAAGTGAGTCTTAGATCTAAAAAATCTATCTGTGTGGCATCCAATTTATGTGTGAACTCGAGATTATAATCATTTTTATTCAAGTCAGCCACAAATGCACTGGCTGAAGCACAATCACCATCCCATACACACAGGATGTCATCTATGTAGCGCCTCCACACAACGACATTCCTGTGGTGTGGGTTATCAGGCATAATAAACTGTGACTCCCATTTACCCACATACAGGTTTGCGAAACTGGGGGCAAATCTAGTGCCCATTGCAGTTCCGCAAACCTGCAGGTAGAAAGTGGAGAGGAACAGAAAATAATTATGTTTTAAAATAAAACTAATAGACTCAAGAATAAACTCCCTATTTAGTGGATGCAGTGTATGATCATCCTCCAAAAAGGAGTTCACTGCTTCTAGCCCTTTCTGATGAGGTATGTTGGTATATAGGGCTTTTATATCACACGTAATCCATACATATGAATTCTTCCATTGAAAGTCCTTAAATAAGTTTAAAACTGCAGTAGAATCTTTTAAATAGGAGGTTAATTTTCCCACATAAGGTTGGAGAAAGAAATCCACATATTGGCTAAGGTTGGCTGTCATTGATTGTATACCTGACACGATAGGTCATCCAGGGGGATCAGCCAGAGCCTTATGTATTTTCGGTAGATGATAAAATATGGGGATCCTTTGGAATTCAGAGAATAAAAAGGCAAATTCCACTGTAGTGATAACAGAGAGGGCGAGTGCTCTGTCTAACAGAACCCTCAATTCCTTTAAAAATTCAGCTGTAGGGTCTTTGGATAATTTCACATATGATGATGTATCGTTAAGAAGTCGTGAGGCTTCTTTTTCATAGTCGCACCTATCCTGGACTACTACGCCCCCACCTTTATCTGCTTGCCTTATAATTAAACCTGTATCTTCCTTTAGATTTTTAAGGGCTAGTGACTCACTAGCACTGAGGTTGTGCTTAATATCACCTGACTTAAAATTGCGTGATAAAACATTAAAATCATTGATGACCATATTAAAAAATGTATTGATGTGATGACCCTTGGAGTGTGCGGGATAACATTTGGATTGACTTTTGAAATCAGAATGTCTAATAACCGATTCTGAATCAAGGTTACTTGCAGAAACCAATACGGCCTTGCCTTGATTAATATCCATATCTTGTTTCAGGAAATGTCGCTTAAGGGTAATGTTGCGAGTAAACTTATGTAGATCCTTGAACAACTGGAAGGAGCTTGGTCCACAGGCCTTAGAGAAACTCAAGCCCCTTCCAAGTATGTTCAATTGATCTTTACTCAAAACTGTGGAGGAGAGATTAAAGACCCCTTTATTGGCTAAGGTGTCCCTTCCCAGGAGTACCCTCTTCTTTTGTGTTCTGGTCCCTCCTCGTGTTCCTCGTCTGACACATCCCTTATCTTTCTTTTCTCTTGTGGGGTATTCTGTATATCTTTTACAGTTTTCACCTTCCTCTCCAATCTGGTTCTGATCAGATCTAAAAAAGAAGGTGAATCTGTTGTGGGTTCTAGTCTAACTGGGCGCTTAGGTGAGTATTTGGGAGAGTTCCTGGGTGAGTATCTAGATGTTCTTACATGAGGGTCTTTATGTTCGTATTCATAGTTCCTATGTTGGCCCTGTGGCCTTGAACCATATCTAAAGCCCTCAATGTAATTTTTCCCTTTATAATTGGGATTGCGATACCCCTTACCATGGTTAGAGCGTGATCGATCTCTATTTGATCTATCATTTTTATTTGTCCTGCTCTCTCTCTTTTCTTCATAGGTGTGATAGTTCTGTTGCCTGTTTTTTGAATGTGCAGACCCCCCTCTTTCTTTCTTATTGGGGATATATTCATCACCTACTACCCTTCCTCTATCTTTTTTCGCCCAGTCTCTCTGTCTCCCTTGCTGATAATCTAGTTTGTCTCTTAAAAATTTATTGTGTTTCGTTTTTAAAAGTTCATCTTCCTCATACTCTAACTTTACTTTAAGATCATGCTCAATCTCTGAGCAATCAGTGTCTATCACTATAGGTTCTAATGCCTTAATCGCTTTCAATATCTCTTTTTCTAATTGTTTGATCTCACGGTTCCTTTCATAAATAATTAACCTAATGAGATCATTAGAGCACTCATCCTGGATCCTATTCCACTCCTGCATAAATTTTAAGTTATCCTTACCGAAGGTAGGGCTTTTAGAAAACCTGAGACCTCTTGGTATTCTACCCACATCCAGATAACTCTGAAGGGTTTTTGTCTCAAGCCAATATTTACCCTCGGTAAGCAATAACTTTTCCAATATTTTAAAGTGGTCTTTTGCTGTTAAATCAATTGGTTCATTAGGCTGACCATGTAGCACTTCATCTGTGAACAGGAGTTTGAGATGTTCCTCCCTTTTCTCTCTACAGTTAACCAGGCTCCAAACCATGTTAATGCACTAGTGATGTTAGCAGAAAAATTGAATGGTAAAGGAATAAAAGACGTGCTGCAACAGTAAAGAGCAAAACAGTGGAAAAACAGAAATAAACTGTGCGCTAGTATCTATCTCCTTATTATAATTGAATACAGTGCAGTGACTAAACCATATATAAATAAAGTAAACCACAATACCACAGTGAATAAGTGATTAAATAATTAAATAATATTTAATAAACAGGCAAACAAATTATTTTTACGATTTAGAGAGAGGGGATATCCTAAAGAGCTTTTAGATAGAGAGATAAAAAGAGTACGTAATCTGGATCGCAACGAGATGCTGATTCAAAATAGATCTAAAAATAGAAATAATGAGAGCCAACAAAATAAGGGCGGATTGGTAGATGTGGCCTTCATTACCAATTACAACTCTGTATATAGGGACATTGAAAAGGTTTTTAGTAAACACTGGGGTATACTGTGTAAAGATCCCATATTGGGATCTCATTTAGACACCAAACCACGGTTTATATATAGGAGAGCCAAAAATATTAAAAACATACTAGCACCTAGTGATGTTTTTGTATGTAACAACATCGTATCATCCAAACAATGGCTTGGAACCAAACCAAGAGGCAACTATACCTGTGGCAAATGCAGTATTTGCAAGTATCAACACCCTGTAAAACAAACGTTTAAATCTAATAATACACTAGAGGTTTTTAATATTGATGACTTTATTTTATGTACATCGACGCATATTGTATATCTGTTGGAGTGTGCATGCGGATACCAATATGTAGGCAGAACCAAACGAAGCCTTAAAATCCGTATCCAGGAACATGTCCGAAACATTAAAATTGGGTTTGACAAACATAGTGTGTCAAGACACTTTTCATTACATCATGGTAAAGACCCTTCTAGTCTTACTTTCAAGGGGATTCAGTTTATTCCAGTTAATAGAAGAGGGGGAGACAGAGTCAAAACATTATCCTCTAAGGAGACTTATTGGATACATAAGCTAGATACCATGTCCCCCAAGGGGCTCAATGAGGATGTGGATATTTGGGCATTATATTAAAACCTCCAGCCCACGTCCTCATTAGATTTAGTGATAAGGCACTGCTAAGTGTTTCCTTCTCCCTGCTGTAGCTTACCTGCTATTTCTAGTTAGATATATATATATATATATATTTTATATTGCTTAAGAAATTTATGATGTCTATTTTAATCTTCTAATATACTAATAATGTGTTTCTTTTTATTCCAGCATGGTTTTATGTTCATGTTAGGTTTAGATTATATGCTAGTGTTTTTTTATATATGTGATTGTTATTTGTTAATAAAGTTGTTGTTTTAAAAGTAGAAATAAATCTTCCCTAATACTTTGACCATAGCTCAGATGATTTGTCTAACTCTAATTGTTTGACCAATGAGACATCTCTGAGAGGTATTTAAGACCTCTGGGTAATGGCCAAATTATTCCCTGAAGAAGTAGTTTGATCTACGAAACATGTTGGATGTATTAATGCCATAATTTTGCCTATATTCATCCTTTGGATCTGTATCACCATCAGCTTATATTGGCTGCCACCGTGCTAACTGAGCGATTTCTGCGCCGGTAAGAGACTGTAAGGGACTCTCCTTCTTCCTCCCTATTGATTCCTCCATTGCCACGAGAACTGTGACGTCACTCCGCTACACCACGTGACGGAGCGGCATCGTGGCACGCTGTGTAAGCCCCTGCAGTTGCGGAAGTGTTTGCAGAGCAATTCCAACAGCTCTGGACTGCCCTAAGATCATAGCAGCTGGGAAAAGCAGCGAATCTACACAGGAGAGACGGGGGACTGTAGGGGAATTCCCCTGGAGGCAGTATATCACCGGTTGAGGAGCGGTCCCACTAAGTGTCTGAATCTGCAGTATTACCAGGCTGCTTGAAAGGAATCCCCTTGTGAGCAGCGTCCTGCTGTGTGAGGAGTGCATGAAGGATCCCATGCCCCAGAACCATCATAGAGGCTCCTGCAGAGACAGCTGAGTGCCAGACCATCCTGTTTTACAGCTACAGAGTGGTAACCAGTGTGATATGCACTAAATGCACATGTTATTTCTATCTGATGTACGTAGATTTATTACCCCTTTAATATTGTAATACATTCTATTACTTACTTCACTATTTGGCGTTGTGCGCTGTTTTCTTTTTGTTTTCACTCTCTTTGTGTATGCTGTGTCTCTCTTCCTCTCCCAGTCTGTGCTCCCTTCGGTGAGTGGTCTGGAATGGCTAGAGTACTCTGGGGCTTCCATGCAGTACTGGTGTGACGATGGGGAGGATTTGGCCCGGGATTAAAGGAGTTACACCCCAATTGGCCACCCTCTAACCTCACCAGGGAGACAAGGGGTTAACTGGGCTGAGGCCAAGAAATGGGATTTAACCCTTGTTATAACCTGAAAATGTATATTCCACTGTTCCCCTGTTTTATTGTTATATCAGTGTCTGCATCACACACACAAGGGTTAATAGTTGTTTAGTGATTATAGCCCTTTGTGTAATTTTCCCGCCTTTTCAGGCACCATTTTGCAGTGTCCCATAGGCCGCCATTGAGCTCCATGTGTTTCAATGGTGAATCTTGCTGTTGGGGTCTTGTTTCCTGAGAAGACCAGCAGATGGCGTCCGAGAGGAGGAGCGGCGGTTTCCCATTGTAAGTCAATGGGCTCATTGACTTCAATGGAGAATCCTCGAAAGAGCTTTCCAGGAACGAGTTGGCTGCAGTCCAAACCGCTTAACCGCAAAGCGGATACATTTTCAATAGGAGAGCTTTGATCACTTAACAAGTCAAGTTCAACGACAAGTGGCGTGGGAATAAACAGTTCTAGAGCACATAGGAATAAAATTCTTTCTGCCCCTAGTTCCTACTCGACCACAACCGGGTCCCCGTATCCTAGACCCCCGATAAGGGTCGAACCGAGAAGAGCGGGTCGCGCCATAGGTTCCAATGGCGGCGGCAGAAACAGCTCAAGAAATCGACTAAGTGTCAAAAGCTGAAATTTGGGAATCCGTAGCTCCGGTTCCGGAGGGTCCAGAGGATCAGGGTTTGGGGTATCTGTAGCCACTACTCCGGCATCGCTGCAGAACCATCCTTGACCCTCTTGGACCAACCCGACGGAGTATGGACCCCCTTGAATGTTCGGGACTTTTCCCATAGACTCCAATGGCGGCCAATCTCCATTGACCGGCTACGGCGGAAAAACCCCATTGACTTCAACGGCGGCGTCGCCCCGTTGAAAGTCTATGGCGGGGATTCCCATAGCCACCAACGGCGGCGGTTTGCCATTGAAAGTCTATGGCGGCGAAGCCCGTTGTTTTCAATGGGGATTTAGTGATAAACCGTGATTTAATTTACAGCGGAGATTCTTGTATTAAAATGTGAAACGGTTTTAAGTGTATTTGTGTATCTCCGGTTCCCGAAGGTCATAGCAAGTCGCAAATTGGACCATAGGGTGTCCCAGTTCCGGCATTGAGAACTGGGAAGTTTGGACCTGCTGGACCCAACGGAACCGGATATTTTAATATGTTCATGTTTTATCTTTCATACTGTGTTCCAAGTTATGGGTAAAACCCAGAGGAAATTCCTTTGCATACCAGGGTAGCATATGGCCAGAAAGGCGACTCAATGTCTAGGACTTAAGTATGGTTCAAATGATTTTGTCACCTCTACTATTTACATGAGGGCGGAGATTACTCAAACCAGAGCAGTCTCCAAGTGTTCCATTTCACACCTCACAACAAAGAATATCCTGCCAGGAATCCAATCTGGTAGACTAGCTGGCATTCCTGATGCAGATGAGGGGCTACAGAAATGAGACCCCAGAGTGCTACTGCGCATGTGCCAACTAGCAGAGGGGCAGGGATCAAAATGTGTTCCCATGTTAGTGAGTGGCTGGAGGTAATTGAAAACCAATGTTAAAGTAATGTACTTTACAATGTACTTAATGTTAAAGGTTAGGGCCACAAAAGGTATATAATCTGTGGTCAACCCTTTATCCTTTGTCTGTTCTATACCATCTTGATTGCTGAGAGAAACGCTATGCAATGTCTTCATGCCAGAGGTCTTTCATGTCTTTGGTGTCTTGATGACTATGAAGAGTGCTGTATGAACTGCCAGTCCAGATGTGACTGTTTCATCATTTCCATCTTTAAGTAAGTGTCTATATTTTGCCTGTTATTTGTATAGTCTGTTGTGTTCACCTTTATCAAGGAATAAATTATATTTTATCATATCTAAGTCTCATCCCAGTTCAAACCCAGTTATATATATATTATATTATATATATGTTTGTGTACATTACAGCCTGCCACAAAGTCACCGTGACAACTGGGGCGTCTACCTACTGTTGGCTAGCCTAGCGCAGACCCTCTCCAGGATTCCTGACCACGTTAACAGGCTATCCCTTTAGGCATCCTACCAACTAGCACTACCTCAAGGTGACTAGAACAGCTATAGCCCTGTCTCCAGACTCCCACTCCTCTCAGGTCCCTAGGTCGTCCCCGGTTTCCCTTCCAACACAGCACAAAGTGGCAGCATACACTCTCCCTGTTTCCTAGTGTGCCTAGCAAAAGCCTGTCCTGAGGACAGGTCTCTCAGCAGCACCTCCAAATGTAATGGATTTTCTGGCCTGGCTGACCCACCCAATCTCACATTGGCCCCTGTGGTCTAACCAGTCCCCATTACATGGTCGTGTCTGGTGGTGCACCTGCTGGCAACAGGACTCCTGAGTCTCCCGCATGATGTTGTGTGGGGAATGCCAACCCAGACAGGTAGCTGAGGTAGTGTAAGTGAGTCCTACCTATATCCAGTGCAGTGCCTCCACCTCATCAGGATCCCTGCATCCGCAAGGGAATGGTTCTGATGAGGAACTCCTCCGTGGTGCCGTCCTCTGCAGAGTAATTCCAGACTCACACATGAGGGTATCTTTTATCAAAGGCATTCTTTATTGTTCGTGATATGGGCAAGCTACCCCTCACAGCAGGCAGCTCAGCCGCACATTCTTCTGGTTGCTGTCCCTTTGAAAGGTATGTCCTCCCAATGGAGTGGGATCCCCTCTCCCCTTAGAGAGATCACCCCTGTGCCAGGTCCCTGGACACAGTGTAGGCCTTGTCAGCCTGGCTGCTGCTTGACCTTGAACTGGGCCACTAGTTGAAGCACTAGTAGGCCCCTTTCTCCCAAGTCTCAACCCAGACTTGTTTCTCTAACAACCACTAACTTTGGACAGTGCTGTGCCTTATATACCTGAGGAACCTGGCACATCTCTGATGTCACTAACAGTGGACTCAGAGCATGTTACCACTCCCCTTGAATACATATGACACCTCACCAGGATGTGAGGGCAAACCTCCATGATTGATACTGGCAACCCTGTAACTTATCTGGCTTACTGCCAGCATGAAAGAAAACTGTAGACCATTTTACAGCATGGCTACACCTCATTGGTCCCTGTGTCCTGTATATGCTCAACCGGCCCACTGGCAAATCGGCTGAGCATAAACCTTCCTATGTGGAAAGTGTTCGCTGCTACCCTAGCCTCCACAGTCTTGTCTTGTACTCCGGTTTCTAGTTCCTCTGTTTCCGACCTCGAGTACCACGATGATCCGCACCTCTCCAATCCTGACAACAGCTAAGTACCTTCAATGATCCGCACCTCTCCAACCCCGACCTCTGCAATTATCTCTGACCATCCATACCTCTCCAACCCCGACCTGGCTACCTCGACCTATCTACACTCCAGCCACGCCCACGCGGCTGTGGGTTAGTGTTATATATCAATCCCCACCTCAGCCTTGCTGTCACGCTTTGTTTGTGGTGAGAACTCTGTTACACTCAGGTACATACAGGAAGGTATACCCATGAGATTAACAGTACCTATTACAGATAGCTCGGTCAGCTCTACTTTATCGTTGTATTTTATAGCCATGTCCCTGAGCAGGTAATTACCAGCACTGAGGCTCACTTAACTCAACCTCCTGGTAAAATATGGAGGGACCCTTGGGGGGTTCTTACTCCCAAATTTATTTCACCCATCCTCTTTCGGAGGGCTTCTGCTATTTCGTCCTGGGATAGTTGACCTTCCTCCCACCAGTGATCCACAATAGCACCATTCACTAATAGCAGTCTCATTCTATTAAGACTAGGGGCATAACCCCCAAACATGGGGTCCCACCATTTAAGGGGTTCCCTGGACTCATGCGGACTACTGGACCTGGTGTCCATCTGGGAGGACACACCAGAAATAGCAGACCTCTGGGATAGGGATGAGTCTCTAAATTATGTACATGACCTGGGAGACCTTTTCACAGGAATGCGGCTAGCATAAGGTATATCACCTTCAGACTCAGATGACCACCCTTCCTTCCCCGCAAAGTCCCAGTCTCTCAAGTCCATGGACATGCCCTGACATAACTTCTCACAAGGGAACGTAGTTAGTACAAACATAGCAGCATCATGGGCCGAGATACTACGGTTAGGAATCAAGGGTAGGGGCCCAGGAAGATTCCGTTTGTGTCGCTCAGGATTGGCCTTCCCTTTACCACTAGCAGATGGTGAGGGGCTAGGGACAGGGGCTGGTGACGGGTCAGGGACAACTGGGGCAGGTGAATTGGCCTAGTAATGTCCATGACCTGGTCATGATTTGTACCTGTACGTCGGCCACGACCTCTAGGGGACTGTACGGGGATCTTCTGAAACGATCTCCACATCAGCTTCTTCCCCTAGTTGGGGTCTGTAGTGGAGCAGATTCTCAGATTCAGCGTCATCAATGCCCGACATACGTTTCGTTCACACAGGAACTTCTTCGGGGGCAACGCTAGGTTCCACTTTGGAGTGAGAGTACCCCGCTGTTACTATAGTCAGTTAAACTATGATGTGGGCCCCACGAGGCAGCCACTAGCTTTAGCTAGACTCAAGTTCTCTGGCGGTGTTCACCCTTTATTTTGGCGGATGACCACCACAAGGTAACTTGTCACTGTCTACATCTTATTAGAACTTACATGACAGGGTAGATAGAGAGCTTGCTGGACCAGCCACCGCTATACACCTTTTGTTACATTCCTTATAATTATGATATGTTGCCTCCATCCCTTCTGACTTTAACAATCTAAATGCCTCATTACCCAAGGGTATGCTCTAATAAGTGTACTTCTCTAACAATGTTTTAAAGATTGACCATTGGTATTCCACATTTTGTCCTGCAAAAATGTCATACCAATTTATTCCTTGTAGATTATTCTTCAGTTTATTAAAAATCTGCCTTACTAACATGTAAAGTCTTTGTTGAAGCCGTATAATATAGTCTTTCATAATTAATTTCAAATGAGACCATGTTATGATCACTGTTTCCCAAATGTTCCCAGACTTTAATATTTGTTATTACTTCTACTTTGTTTGATATTATCAAATCCAGTAATTCCCTTCTCCTGGTTGGTTACTCAATAATTTAAGTCACATAAATGTCTTTTACGGGTAGTATCCCCAAAAACCAGTTTCCTTTAGTTGCAATGCTAATTTAATTGCCCCAATCTATGTTTGAAAACATGATCTAGTTTTGCTGCCTTCTCCATTTGTTGGCTTCCTCAAAGATATTTGGTGGTTTATAGCATATCCCTAAACACATTTTCTTTGTATTTTTACCTCCACTGCAAATTTATATCCACAAAGTCTCTACATTTTCATCAATCCCTTCATAAACATCTTTAATTATAATTGGGTTAAAATCTGGTTTAACATATAAACCTACTCCATAACCTCTTCTATTTGCTCAATTCTTCCACAAAAGGGAATAAACCTCTAAACTCACTGCCCAGTCATGAGTTTCATCCCACCATGTTTCAGTAATGCCTATGATATCACACTTATCCCTTCTAGCTATTCACTCAAGCCCCCCCCCCCCACCCACCCACCCCCTTATTTTATCTGTCAGACATCTTGCATTAGCAAGCATGCATTTAAGGTTTTTATCCAGTCTGTGCTACCATTATCTTATCTACTCCTGCCTTTCTACTACAATTGGATTTAGTCTTTAGAAGCTTACTAGTATTATCTGTATTTAACGTGGGTGCCTCCCTGCTTGCCAAACTCCCACCATTCCCCACTCCAACCCCATGACCCATAGCTATTCCCCTATTTTACCATTCCCTACTTCCCCAACAGAGACTTTCAAAACCGCCTCCAGTATAAATAATTTCAAGACTTCAGCTGTCTCTCATTTTAATCTCGTCTGTAACATACACCCATAATCATATTATCTCTAACTGTCCATGAAATGTCTGTAAATATAATGTATAAACTCTGTTCATTTAATGTAACCATGGATTGTCATCATAACTCTGTGCCCAGGACATACTTGAAAACTAGATGTAACTCTCAATGTATTATTTAGTGGTAAAACATTTGATAAATAAATAAAAATCTATTCTGTCTAGACCATTACCTCTTGCTGCTCCTATGTATACATTCTTCGTGGACAGCAAGCACTTCAAATAAAGCAGCTAAACCCTGTGCACTAAAGTTTAAGTTCTAGATTGAAGCAGGGGGGTTTCCAGTGCGGAACTGTGTTAATTGCAGCTACGGGGACCCCCTGTTTTCCAAGATACTTACCTACTTACCTCTGTGGAGGGTGCTGGTATCTGTCTTCAGTTTAAAGCCACAGTCACACTGGCCAATAGGAAGCCACAATGAATGACATCACAGCTTCCTATTGGCTCACATGACAGGGGGACATTTGAAGCTGCCATTTAGTTACCCAGACAAGCTCCATGCCTGGATAGATACTGGCACCCCCTATGGAGGTAAGTATCTCGTGAAGCAGGGGATCTCCGGAGCTGAAATTAACCAAGTTCATCATCCACGGAGACTCCCTGCTTAAAAAAATGTAGCCAACATGTGTTTTACTGTTTTAATATGTTTTTCTAAAAAAAATAAAAAACATTATCTTGATACCTTTAACTTTGTCAATGCTGGTGAGATGAGCAACAAATTGCAATTGACTACAGTCATGAAAGAGGAATACTTTATTATTCTACAGGGACTTTCTTCTTCTTCTTCTTCCCAAACACATTAAATATGATGGGAAATGACAAGATAATGCTATTTCTTTCTGTAGTGTATTTCTGAATACCTGGTAAACTAAGGTGGGACATTAGTAAAGTATCAGATGTCAAAGGTAAGAGGTTCAGATTGAGAAGATAAATCCCTGGGCTCTAAAGGTAGAGAATGAATAATGGTTTATTCAGCACAATAGAACAATGAGACACACCAAGACTATACAAAAAATACCACAAGCACTTAATTAACATCATTGTACAGAAACGTGTTTATACCACATTATATGTTATAATATCCAACATGCTTTGTATCCAGTTCCAAAAACTGCCATTTTGACATTGCATTACTTATTTAGGGCATTCTTATTTGAGCATCAGTATATCCTCCGGGCTCAGCCTCTTTGAGTTAGTGAGCAATTGATTAAATGTAGCAGGAGAATTTGCTGAAGAATTATGCAATGGACACACACATTAAAAAAAACATTTGTTTCTCATTGTGCTACTTTTTAAACTTTTTGTAGTAAATACACAAGGACTAAATTTATAGCATCAAATAAACATGCCCCAAATACTGTATATCAAGCTAGAAAACACGTTTTAATGCACATGATCATAAAGAAGTGCAAATCTGTCTAGTTTGCTTCATGGTTTGGTTCAAGCTGCTTTTAAATTAAGATATATTGCTGTAGGTGGTTTTTGGCAAATGTCCAAAATTTGCTGCGTTCGGAAACGTGTGCTTAGAATTCCCACATCTCTACTAGACACAGACACTACAGAAGAGAAGGGTAAATAATTTGCAGTGCCATGTTGTCCTCTGGATCATGCATAAAACCAGACATTTAAATGAAAAATAACTTAAGTGAGGAAAAGTTGGGTAAAGTAACAGGATTCAAACAAATAAACTGATGAATCAGACTGCTCACCTACGTAAAGGGTCCTAGAAAGGCAGGTGCAAAGGGTAAGAGTTAACAACAAAACAAAAAACCCAAAGAGATGGGGACATAAGGCACCCCTAGATTATGCACTCATTGCCTAGTAAGTACGAGATGGCTAAAATTAGCCTCTGGCTTGATTAACTGCTAGATAGGTATATAGCAATCAGAGGTGATGGGCTAAAACCAAAAAGAATAAAGTTTTAATACATCATGATAATAGTACACTCAAATATTTAAAATCGTAATATAGACTACTCGTAGTGGAGTCCAAAGAACCCTAGGTAAGTATGTATAGTATTGTTCCTCAATAGGTATAGGGTCCTTTAAAGCTGCAGACATGCACAGGGTAATAACACCATGAAAAACACCTGTATAGTAGCAACAACAAAAATCCCTCTATTAGCGCTGTTGTAATCAACACAGAGCTGTGAATGTATAATGCTTATCTATTTAACCCCTTCATTCATGCTATCCCTGTCATTAACTATTCACCACCATATGTTTGATTACAACAGCGCAAATAGAGTGATTTTTGTTGTTGCTACTATACAGGTCTTTCTCATGGTGCTGTTATCCTGTACATCACTGCCATACACATCTGAGCGTTCCAGTGCAGTTGAGACATCAGGGAGACAATATAGCATTTAGGGTGGATACCTTTGTATCAGGGTTTAGAGCACCATAATTTGATTGAACTATTCACTTTGTGTTGCAATTATGTTACAGAGATGTGAATGTATGATGCTTATGTATTTAATCCCTTAATTCATGCTACCCCTGGCATGAACTATTCACCACCATACGTTTGATTACAACAGCACTAATAGAGGGATTTTTGTTGTTGCTACTATACAGGTCTTTTTCATGGTGTTATTACCCTGTGCATGTCTGCAGCTTTAAAGGACCCTATACCTATTGAGGAACAATACTATACATACTTACCTAGGGTTCTGTGGACTCCACTACGAGGATTCTATATTACAATTTTAAATATTTGAGTGTACTATTATTATGATGTATTAAAATTGTATTATTTTTGGTTTTAGCCCATCATCTCTGATTGCTATATACCTATATAGCAGTTAATCAAGCCAGAGGCTAATTTTAGCCATCTCGTACTTACTAGGCAATGAGTGCATAATCTAGGGGTGCCTTATGACCTTATCTCTTTGGGTTTTTTGTTTTGATGTAAAGTAACAGGATCAATTTAGTATTATGCTTAAAAGTCATATTGACTATGTGTAATTGTTGTCCAATCAGTTACTTAATCAGTCAAATAATTTTAACATGTTTTTGTAGGCTGCTTCCCTAGCAGATAATCAAAGTGACTGAGATAATATACAGTACTTTCAGTTGAGGCCTCTCTACAGGCATACTCCAGTTTAAGGACACTTACTTTGAGTACACTCGCGAGTAAGGGCATATCGCCCAATAGGCAAACGGCAGCTCGCGCATGTGCCTGTCAGCACGTCCTGAACAGCAATACCAGCTCCCTACCTGTACCGAAGCTGTGCGCAAGCGGGGAAACTATAGAGCCTGTTACAAATGCGTTGTTTACATCAGTTATGCACGTATATGACGTTTGCAGTACAGCACATGCATCGATAAGTGGAAAAAAGATAGTGCTTCACTTTAAGTACATTTTCGCTTTACATACATGCTCCGGTCCCATTGCGTACGTTAATGCGGGGTATGCCTGTATTTTGCTTTTTTAATAAATAAACAAAGCTGAAGTGTCTGCAGGTTTGATGGAGTGTCACGGGAGACTCCTGTGGCGGGTAGGATCTCAGTGGCAGGAACAGCAGGAGCGTAGTAGGGGTCACAATCAAAGGTCCGAGGCAGGCGGCAGATAGCGAAGTCGGGTAACAAGCAGGGGTCCGAGGCAGGCGGCAGAAAGCGAAGTCGGGTAACAAGCAGGGGTCCGAGGCAGGCGGCAGAAAGCGAAGTCGGGTAACAAGCAGAGGTCGGCAACGAGGAGACTGGAACAGGACAGGGGTGCAGGAACAGGTCTAGGAGCAGGGACTGAGACCGGGGAGCAGGGACTGAGACCAGGGAACAAACAGGAACAAGCCAGATTACCAGCAAGGGCCTTTACTAAGAACAGAATCAATACAGGAACAGATCATGATCAAAGACAGAGGCATGTGCATAGGAGTCTGACTCGAAACAAAGGCAAAGGAACAAACAGGAAGCAGAACTATAAGACAGAGAGAGGAGCAACAAGAAGACAGACAGACAGAGGAACCCAGAGCAAACAGAAAGCAGCAGCACACCCGGTGGACAAAGAAGAACTATGGCTAGGCAGGAGGTCTAGGAGACCATGACATTACTCCCCCCTCTCGACAGCATTCTCCGGACGATCCTCCAGGCTCTTCAGGGAAACCTTGATGGAAGGCCAACTTAGTGTGTACGTCAAATGCTGATGGGAAATCTGTGAGAGGTGCATTTATCCTTATCACAGGAGTGTAGGCATCAGGTACATTAGGCATAGCAAAGAACTTCACAAGGGATCCGTCTAACGTCATAGCAGGGGCATTGGGAACAGATACATCAGGCTCTTCACATGCATCAGTGGAGACATATAGTTCCCTTTCCGTGGTCTCTTTTTGTGACCAACATATCACTTTTAGTTTTGGAATCAGGAACTTCCCAATGGGTACATACAACTCAATCACAGGGGCATGGACATCAGGAACATGGGCCTTAGGAACGGGTGCATCAGACTCTCCATACAAGTCAATGGGGACATTAAGTTCACTCTTCGTGGTCTCTTTTTGTGACTGCCATTTTGTGGTATCACCTAAATTCTCATTAAGACCAGCTATTTGAATTTTCAGCTCTTGAAGCTGTCCTTCTGCACTTCTTTTCCCACTCAATGCAGTTGTCAGTTCAGCTTCTTTGGAGTCGAGTCGTGACTCCATATCTCCCAGCTGACTCAGAGTAAAGCTTAAATGTGTTTCATTTTCTTCATTTCTGATCTGCAGCTGCCGGTACTCCTCCCAGACCTTGTCCAGCTCCAGCCAGACCTTATCACGGCTGTGTGGTCCAATAATTTGCAAGCATCTGCCATTTTGACCTCATAGCGCAGTGTCAGGCCAGCCACTTGACAGACGGACACCTCCTCTCTCTCCTCCTTTTTGGCAAGCTGTGTCTTGAGCTCAGCGATCTGTACCTGCAGCGCTGTGAGTTGCTGAGATGTGTGTTCAGCTGCTAACTTTAGCTCTCCCATTTTTAGGTGTTGCTGCAATTTCCACTCCTCAGCGAGAGACACCTGGTTGAATGCATCCTGCAATTCTCTTCTCAGGGCTTTCATCTCTTCACTGTGATCATTTTGAGCTTGCTTCCATGCATCCCTCATCACGTCTTGGAGCTCTGAAAATTCCTTTGCTAGGGTCTCAGCAGCTTGCCTTTTCCAGGTCTCTTTCTCTTGGGTATACTGGCTGTTAGGGATGGAGCAGTGTCTCTGCTCCTCTAAGTCTTGCTTCAGTTTCTGGACTGCCTTGTGCTCCCTCTCATACAGGGTCATCTGGGCTCTAAGCTCCTCCACCAGTGAAGCTCTTGTTATGCTCAGTGTGGCCTTCAGCTCCTCATGCTGTTCTGTGGGGACACACTGGGTACTCAAATACTCTTGCAGCATCTTTACTTTGTAGGCAGTCTGGAAACTTTCTTCCTGCAGAACTCGCTGTTTTTCCTCAGCCTTCACCCATCTCTCCTTTGTGTCCTGCAGATGTGTACGCAATTTAGGCAGCTGACTCTGCAGCATATTTTCTGCTTGTGTGCGCTGCTCCAGCAAGACACGTTCTTCTTGTAGCACTCTCTCTGCATTCTGCAGTGCTGTCTGCACGTCTAACTTTTCCTGGGCTAACTGTTTTTTCTCCTCTCCTAATTCATGGAGTTTCTTATCTCCTTCACTGACTTGGACATATAGATTCTTGCACTCTTGGGTTACAATTTCAAAACTGCTATTTAACCCTCCGAAGATCTCTCTCAATGAGCATAGTTCTGTGTTTAAGTGGCAACTCTTCTCCTTAGAGGCTTCCAGCTCTGTAGTAAGCCTGTGAACCTCTTTCTGAGATGCTTCCAGTGCTGCGCCAACTTGAGCCATGAAACTCTGGTACTGGGCATTATCCGCATAAGCCTTCTCCAGCTTACTTGACAAGATCACCCTGTCATTCTCCAACTGATACTTTTCTTTTTCCAAGTCACTCTCTGCTTTTTCCAGTGCTAATTGCATCCTTGACTTTTCTTCTATCAATAGTCTCTTCTCTTCTAATTCATGGAGTCTTTTATCTCCTTCACTGGCTTGGACAAAGAAGTTCTTACTCATTTGGTTTATAGTTTCAAACCTACTATTTAACTCTTCGGAGGCGTCTCTCATAGAACGTATCTCTGTTGTAAAATAGAAACTCTCCTCCTGGGAGACTTTAAGCTCTGTATTAAGCCTGTGAACTTCTTTCTGAGAGGTCTCCAGCGCTGAGTAAGCTTCATCCATTAAACTCTGGACATAGACAGAATCAGCGTATGCCTTCTCCAGTTTACTTGAAAGGATCACCCTGTCCCTCTCCAACTGATCTTTTTCTTTCTCCTGGAGAACACACTTAGCAATTGCTGAGGATAGACAGCTTTGTAGTGCAGCCTTGGTTTCTTGCTCTTTATCTAAACGTCCATGAATCAATCTCTTTCCGTGCAGATTGAAGTCTGAGTTAGGGCATCTTTTCCTTCATTTAATACATCTTTGTTTTCTTCCACTATACTTGGGATAAGTCTGTGAGTTGACTTAAGCTGCAGCATATCTCTTTCATCAAATGCAGACTCTCTTGAGGTTAAAGGTTCGTCCTTAATTCCTTTTGCAACTTCCACAGTAATACCTCCTTTCTTTTTTTTCTTTTTCCTTGCTTTGAGAAGTTGTATTGTATTGTATGTCTTTATTTATATAGCGCCATTAATGTACATAGCGCTTCACAGTAATACATGTGGTAATCGAATAAATAACAGATAATATAAATAACAGATCATGGGAATAAGTGCTTTAGACATAAACATAACATTAAGGAAGAGGAGTCCCTGCCCCGAGGAGCTTACAATCTAATTGGTAGGTAGGGAGAACGTACAGAGACAGTAGGAGGGAGTTGTATTGTATTGTATGTCTTTATTTATATAGCGCCATTAATGTACATAGCGCTTCACAGCAGTAATACATGTGGTAATCCAATAAATAACAGATAATATAAATAACAGATCATGGGAATAAGTGCTTTAGACATTAAGGAAGAGGAGTCCCTGCTCCGAGGAGCTTACAGTCTAATTGGTAGGTAGGGAGAACGTACAGAGACAGTAGGAGGGAGTTCTGGTAAGTGCATCTGCAGGGGGCCAAGCTTTATGTGCCATGTGTTCAGAATAGCCACAGTCCTATTCATATGCTTCTTTAAGCAAGTGTGTCTTAAGGTGGGTCTTAAAGGTGGATAGAGAGGGTGCTAGTCGGGTACTGAGGGGAAGGGCATTCCAGAGGTAAGGGGCAGTCAATGAAAAAGGTTTAAGGCGGGAGAGGGCTTTAGATACAAAGGGGGTAGAAAGAAGACATCCTTGAGAAGAACGCAAGAGTCTGGATGGTGCATAACGAGAAATTAGGGCTGAGATGTAAGGAGGGGCAGAAGAGTGTAAAGCTTTAAAAGTGAGGAGAAGAATGGAGTGTGAGATGCGGGATTTGATCGGAAGCCAGGAGAGGGATTTCATGAGGGGAGATGCTGAGACAGATCTAGGAAAGAGTAGAGTGATTCTGGCAGCAGCGTTTAGGATAGATTGTAGGGGAGACAGGTGAGAGGCAGGAAGGCCGGACAGCAGGAGGTTACAGTAATCAAGACGGGAGAGAATGAGGGCCTGAGTCAGAGTTTTAGCAGCCGAGCAACAGAGGAAAGGGCGTATCTTTGTTATATTGCGGAGGAAAAAGCGACAGGTTTTAGAAATGTTTTGAATGTGAGGGGCAAATGTGAGAGAGGAGTCGAGTGTGACCCCAAGGCAGCGTGCTTGGGCTACTGGGTGAATGATCGTAGTTCCAACAGTAATGTGGAAGGAGGTAGTAGGGCCAGGTTTGGGAGGAAGTATGAGGAGCTCTGTTTTAGCCATGTTGAGTTTAAGGCGGCGGAGGGCCATCCAGGATGATATCGCAGAGAGACACTTAGAGTTCTGGTAAGTGCGTCTGCAGGGGGCCAAGCTTTATGTATCCAGAATGTTCACAGTGCTATTCGTATGCTTCTTTAAGCAAGTGTGTCTTAAGGTGGGTCTTAAAGGTGGATAGAGAGGGTGCTAGTCGGGTACTGAGGGGAAGGGCATTCCAGAGGTGTGGGGCAGTCAGTGAAAAAGGTTTAAAGCGGGAGAGGGCTTTAGATAAAAAGGGGGTAGAAAGAAGACATCCTTGAGCAGAACGCAGGAGTCGGGATGGTGCATAGCGAGAAATTAGGGCTGAGATGTAAGGAGGGGCAGAAGAGTGTAAAGCTTTAAAAGTGAGGAGAAGAAGGGAGTGTGAGATGCGGGATTTGATAAGAAGCCAGGAGATGGATTTCAGGAGGGGAGATGCTGAGACAGATCTAGGAAAGAGTAGAGTGATTCTGACAGCAGCATTTAGGATAGATTGTAGGGGAGACAGGTGAGAGGCAGGAAGGCCGGACAGCAGGAGGTTACAGTAATCAAGACTGGAGAGAATGAGGGCCTGAGTCAGAGTTTTAGCAGTCGAGAAACAGAGGAAAGGGCGTATCTTTGTTATATTGCGGAGGAAAAAGCGACAGGTTTTAGAAATGTTTTGAATGTGAGGGGCGAATGTGAGAGAGGAGTCGAGTGTGACCCCAAGGCAGCGTGCTTGGGCTACTGGGTGAATGATCATAGTTCCAACAGTAATGTGGTAGGAGGTAGTAGGGCCAGGTTTGGGAGGAAGTATGAGGAGCTCTGTTTTAGCCATGTTGAGTTTAAGGCAACGGAGGGCCATCCAGGATGATATAGCAGAGAGACATTCAGAAACTTTGGTCTGTATAGCAGGTGTAAGGTCAGGTGTTGAAAAGTATATTTGTGTGTCGTCAGCATAGAGGTGATATTTAAACTCAAAAGATGTTATTAGGTCACCTAGAGAGCGTGTGTACAGAGAAAAGAGAAGAGGTCCCAGGACAGAGCCCTGGGGTACCCCACAGAGAGATCAATAGAGGAGGAGGAGGTGATAGCAGAAGAGACACTGAAAGTACGATGGGAGAAGTAGGATGAGATCCAGGATAGAGCTTTGTTCCGAATACCAAGAGTATGGAGAATGTGAAGGAGAAGAGGGTGATCCACAGTATCAAATGCTGCAGAGAGGTCGAGTAATATGAGCAGAGTGTAATGACCTCTGTCTTTGGCAGCATGGAGGTCGTCAGTTATTTTAGTGAGGGCTGTTTCCATGGAGTGAGCAGTGCGGAAGCCAGATTGTAGAGGGTCTAGGAGAGAATAGGTGTTGAGAAAATGGAGCAAGCGAGAGAATACAAGACGTTCAAGGAGTTTAGAGGCAAAAGGCAGGAGGGAGACAGGTCGATAGTTAGAAAGACAGGTAGGGTCAAGCTTGCTGTTTTTGAGTAATGGTATGACTGTTGCATGTTTGAAGGGGGATGGAAAGGTTCCAGAGCAGAGGGAGGAGTTAAAATTGTGTGTGAGCGTAGGGATTATAGTAGGAGCAAGAGGTTTTAGGAGATGGGAGGGAATGGGGTCAAGAGGGCAAGTGGTAGAGGGAGAAGTGGCGATCAACAGCGACACATCCTCCTCTGAGACAGTGGAAAAAGAGCCAAGAAAGGCAGGAGGAGAGTTAGGAAGAGGTGTAGGCTGGGAAGAAGAAACAGAGGGGATGTTCTGTCGTATGGATTCCACCTTTTCCTTAAAATAGTCAGCAAAGTCCTGAGCGGAGATGGAGGAAGGAGAGGCAGCTGAGGGTGGTTTGAGTAGAGTATCAAAGACAGAGAACAGTCGGCGTGGGTTAGACTTGTGCATGTTGATTAGTGCAGAAAAGTAGGCTTGTTTAGCTTGCGAGAGGGCAGAGTTAAAACAGGATAGCATAAATTTGTAGTGAAGGAAGTCTGCGAGAGTGTGAGACTTCCTCCAGAGGCGTTCAGAGGAACGAGTGGAGGAACGCAGCATGCGTGTGTGGGAATTTAGCCAGGGTCTAGGGTTAGAAGGGCGAGGGCGGCAGAGAGAAAGTGGGGCATGTAGATCAAGAGAGGAGGACAAGACAGAGTTGTAGTTCCTGACCAGGTTGTCGGGGTCTGTAGAAGAGCTGAGAGAGGAGAGGGAGGAGCGTAAAGTGGACTCAAAGTCAGGTAAGTGAATAGAGCGCAAGTTTCTGCAGACCCGGGGTGTAGATGGAGGTGGAGAAGGGGAGAAGCGAGATAGAGAGAATGAGATGAGATGATGGTCAGAGAGAGGAAAAGGGGAAATGGAGAAATCGGAGAGAGAGAAGTTCTTAGTGAAAACCAGGTCTAAGTAGTGGCCATCCTTGTGGGTGCTGGCTGCAGTCCACTGTTGAAGGCCAAAAGAAGAGGTTAGAGAAAGAAAGCGGGAAGCCCAAGGGAGAGAGGGGTCATCAATGTGGCAATTGAAGTCCCCAAGGAGAAGAACAGGGGAGTCTGAGGAGAGGAAGAAAGAGAGCCAGGATTCAAAGTGAGAGAGAAAGGCAGAAGGGGGATGAGTAGAGGTAGGTGGGCGATAGATGACTGCCACATGAACAGGGAGAGGAGAGAAGATCTGGACAGTGTGAGCCTCAAAGGAGGGAAAAGCAACAGAGGGAGGAATAGGAAGGGTTCGGTAATGACAGAGAGAGGAGAGCAGTAGCCCCACGCCTCCACCCCTGCCATCAGTGCGCGGAGTGTGGGAGAAGGAAAGGCCACCATAGGAGAAGTAGGTAGTTAAGGGAGTGAACCCCTAAGAGGGTGCTTCAAATTGGTGTTGGTTTGAGGACTGTTAAATCCTCAGTGTAGCCATGGTAAGGCAGATTTTCCAAATTGGTAATGAGTGAGAGCAGTGAGATATGTACCCCTATGTATAGGAACAGTTCAAATCACTTCACTTCATTCAGACACAATGATCCATAATTGGGATAGCCGCTAGAAAGGGAAAGTGACCTCTAACCTGACCGGAGTGCTTGTCCCATCCGGCGGTTCCTTCTGTGGCGGGTCACGTGTTCCCGGCGGGTCCTCGAGCAGGGAGTACAGAGACTCGTGTAGCTGGCTCGGTGGTGCCTGCAGGCTGTCCGTTCCAGAGAAGGGGACCTCACCGCTGCTTTCCTTGAGGCGTGCATCCGTCCCAGAGCAGGTAAGTAAGCAAGAGGGGAAGGAGGGGGGCTTGGAGCACAGCAAATAAAATGACAGGCTGGCGGCAGTAGCAGCGTGCAAAAACTTTAATGTGGCAACATAGCCATAATAAAACAGGACAATTCTCTGACGCGTTGAGAAAAAGTCTCTTAGACGAAACGCGTCAGAGAATTGTCCTGTTTTATTATGGCTATGTTGCCACATTAAAGTTTTTGCACGCTGCTACTGCTGCCAGCCTGTCATTTTATTTGCTGTGCTCCCAGCCCCCCTCCTTCCCCTCCACCATAGGAGAAGGCAGCTTCCAGAGCAGAGTCAGACTGAGTGAGCCAGGTCTCAGTTATAGCAAATAGGAGCAGAGAGTGAGAGAGAAAGAAGTCATGCACAGAGAGGAACTTGTTAGAAAGGGAGCGAGCATTCCAAAGAGCACAGGAGAAAGGGAGAGAGGAGGGAGGGTGGCAGGGGATGGGTATAAGGTTGGAGGGGTTGACACCAGAAGGAGTAGAGGTTGCAGTTGGCAGGCGAGGACGAGCGCATATAGGAATAAGACAGGGACCAGGATTGGGAGAGATATCCCCAGAAGCAAGGAGGAGAAGCATGGATAGAAAGAGGATGTGTGAGGATGATTTGTAGGGGTGTTTTTTAGTGCAGGGGATATAGCTGTGTGGTGTCAGAGGACGCAGGTAAGAAAGGAGTTCATGTGAACTGAGAAGTGGTGAAGGAAGGAGAAATGGAGATATATGAATAGAGTTAGATACTGAGGCTGGTAAAAAGAAGTGCATAATTTGAGAAGAAGTGAAGTCACAGCAAATATAAATGGTAAAGGCAGCATCACAGCAGTAATGATGCAGTCTGGTATTGATGATATCCTCCTTTCCAGCGTAGTTCAAATGCAGGAATCAGGGCCAGTTGGGGGTGTCCACTTCTTCCTCACTTCTTTTGAACTTCCTTTTAAACTTCAGTTGTTCAGTATTCATGCCACTTATAATGGGCCACTTGGATATGGGCTGCAGGCAGACTAGCTGTTCTGACTGGGTTTATATAGGCCTAAAATGTCACCTGACAGTGTGGTTCTGTCTGCTTAATTAGCACATCTGAGGCACATTCAAACAAATGGTTTTCTACACAGGGTGTTCCCTGCCTAGGTGGCAACACTTAATTTGATTAGGGGTAGACAGAAAACAGCATTCAAATATGGTTTTTACCTAGCATTGCATCACTTGCATATACTATATAATACACACAGCAAAGGCTTCAATGAGGATTTAGAGATGGTTTTTACCTAGCATTGGATCACTTGCATATACTATATAATACACACATCAAAGGCTTCAATGATGATTTAGAGATGGTTTTTACCTAGCATTGGATCACTTGCATATACTATATAATACACACAGCAAAGGCTTCAATGAAGATTTAGAGATGGTTTTTACCTAGCATTGGATCACTTGCATATACTATATAATACACACAGCAAAGGCTTCAATGAGGATTTAGAGATGGTTTTTACCTGAGGATAGAAGAAGGATAAGATCCATTAGGGTAAGAGTTCCTTCCTTTTAAACTTCAGTTTTTCAGTATTCATGCCACTTATAATGGGCCACTTGGATATGGGCTGCAGGCAGACTAGCTGTTCTGACTGGGTTTATATAGGCCTAAAAAGTCACCTGACAGTGTGGTTCTGTCTGCTTAATTAGCACATCTGAGGCACATTCAAACAAATGGTTTTCTACACAGGGTGTTCCCTGCCTAGGTGGCAACACTTAATTTGATTAGGGGTAGACAGAAAACAGCATTCAAATATGGTTTTTACCTAGCATTGCATCACTTGCATATACTATATAATACACACAGCAAAGGCTTCAATGAGGATTTAGAGATGGTTTTTACCTAGCATTGGATCACTTGCATATACTATATAATACACACAGCAAAGGCTTCAATGATGATTTAGAGATGGTTTTTACCTAGCATTGGATCACTTGCATATACTATATAATACACACAGCAAAGGCTTCAATGAAGATTTAGAGATGGTTTTTACCTAGCATTGGATCACTTGCATATACTATATAATACACACAGCAAAGGCTTCAATGAGGATTTAGAGATGGTTTTTACCTGAGGATAGAAGAAGGATAAGATCCATTAGGGTAAGAGTTCCTTCCTTTTAAACTTCAGTTGTTCAGTATTCATGCCACTTATAATGGGCCACTTGGATATGGGCTGCAGGCAGACTAGCTGTTCTGACTGGATTTATATAGGCCCAGAAGAATCAGTGGTACTGTGTTCACATTTACTGCTCAAGACTGTTTTTTGAGTGGGAGCCATAATTTCAGACATGGGGAAACCACACTTCCCAAGAAACCAGTGAAGAGGAAATGTGTCTTTAAAGCAGAAGCATAAGAATGAACAACGGAAATATTAGACACAGAGAGACAAGATAGGAGAGCTGACCCTTTTGAGACCTTAGCATCAGTCACAGAGGTATCATAAATGCAAGGAAAAAACATAGACAGAGAAACCTGTAGTTATATCTGAAACTTTAGACATCAGGCATAGGGATATCATATAGACAGAGAAACCGGCAGTTAAATCTGAATCTTCAGACATCAGGCATAGGGATATCAAATAGACAGTGAAAACTTGCAGTTAAATCTGAAACTTTAGACATCAGGCATAGGGATATCATACAGAGAAACCTGCAGTTAAATCTGAATCTTTGGACATCAGGCGTAGGGATATCATATAGACAGAGAAAACCTGCAGTTAAATCTGAAACTTTAGACATCAGGCATAGGGATATCATAGGTTGCAAAGAAACAACTTTCAGGGGAACTTGCAGGTAAACCTGAAACCTTAGAACCAATCATAGGAAGAACTACAGATTGCAGGAAAAAATTCATAGCATGCAGTAACAAAATAATGGAAGCACTCTTGTCTTTTGAAATGGGAACCCTGTGAACAGCAGTGGTCCAACCAGGGAAAGCAGTAAATCAAGGTAACCGTCTTAAATAGAAATGTGAGTCTGAAAATCTGCAGTGGTCCACCCATAATGCAGAAACAATCCTTGTCCAGGTAATGAAAAGTCTGAAAATGGCAAAAACAGGTACTGCAGGGAAGGCTTTTTTTGTAAAAGGGAATTCTTCTCAGGGAGAAAGTGGCACAAAAAACCCTGCAGAAACCTTTGCAGCAACAAAACCTTCAGGATCCCAACTGGGATTTCAAAAAACAAAAAAAAGTACTTATCTTCCTCCAAGCGGATGGAGTCTGCTGAAGCAGGAAGGCAGAGAATCTGTTCCAGCGAGATCCAGAAGTGGCCTTTGTTTTCTGTCATGGGAGACTCCTGTGGCGGGTAGGATCGTGGTGGCAGGAACAGCAGGAGCGTAGTAAGGGTCACAATCAGAGGTCCGAGGCAGGCGGCAGATAGCGAAGTCGGGTAACAAGCAGAGGTCGGCAATGAGGAGACTGGAACAGGACAGGGGTGCAGGAACAGGTCTAGTAGCAGGGACTGAGACTGGGGAGCAGGGACTGAGACCAGGGAACAAACAGGGACAAGCCAGATTACCAGCAAGGGCCTTTACTAAGAACAGAATCAATACAGGAACAGATCATGATCAAAGACAGAGGCATGTGCATAGGAGTCTGACTCGAAACAAAGGCAAAGGAACAAACAGGAAGCAGAACTATAAGACAGAGAGAGGAGCAACAAGAAGACAGACAGACAGACAGAGGAACCCAGAGAAAACAGAAGGCAGCAGCACACCCAGTGGACAAAGAAGATCTATGGCTAGGCAGGAGGTCTAGGAGACCCTGACATGGAGTCTATGTAGTTAACTATCCAATAATACAATCACCAACAAATTGTATTCTTAATACACAAAAAAACATAAATTCCACAAATATCTCTGTTGCAGATAATTGGAAAACCTTGATTATGTGATGAAAAGGACAGACATGTTGGAATCTCTTGTGAAAGGTAAGAAGTAATTAGGACACCGGAAATTAATATTAATAAACATTTTCAACATCCTAAAGCAGATTATAATGTATGCAGACTATAGGTAGTAAGATAACAGACACAAGTATTTTATTTCAGGCTGTAGAACATAAGGACGTTCCACACAAAAAGACAAACACAGACAGTCCTGGACTGGTGAGGGGAGGGTAGCATGACTGCATGCCAAAGGGATCCTTCCCATGGTTGGTTGGCTGGGTGGGCTGGCTAGGGTAGGGAGGGGTGAAGAGAAGGGTTTCCACTTTAACATGTTGGAAATCCTAGTTTATAACCAACATTTCCAGGAAAATCCTGGTTACGGTATAACATTTCCTGGGAAGGTTTCCAAACAAGAAATTAAGCATATTTAATGCACAGAGGACATGAGGAGTTCTAAACATAGCAGATTTAACATGAAAACAACTAGGAATTACAAGGCATTTCCAAAGTTGACGTACACATCCACTGTTACTGAGATACAGTCTATAATTCGACAATGCCTCATAAACCCTCTTGTGACAGACTGCTACGCATCACATAAATGGTGACAGCGCTAGGTTAGACACACAGAGAGACACTGGCAGCAGCTGAGAAACTTAGAGGGAGTCAATATCAGGGGCACAGACACACATAGAGAGACACTGGCAGGGGCAGAGACAAGAGACACTGGCAGGGGCACAGACAGGAGACACTGGCAGGGGCACAGAGGAAACACTGGCAGGGACACAGACACATAACAGACACTGGCTAGGGCACAGACAGAGGAGACACTGGCAGGGGCAAAGACACAGAGGAGACACTGATAGGGGTACCTACACAGATGAGACACTGGCATGGGCACAGACAGAGGATACACTGGCAGGGGCACAGACGCAGAGGAGACATGGGCAGGGGCACAGACACAGAGGAGACACTGGCAGGGGCGCAGACACAGAGGAGACACTGGCAGGGGCAGAGACGCAGAGGAGACATGGGCAGGGGCACAGGCACAGAGGAGACACTGGCAGGGGTACAGACACAGATGAGACACTGGCAGGGGCACAGACACAGAGGAGACACTGGCAGGGGCACAGACACAGAGGAGACACTGGCAGGGGCACAGATACAGAGGAGACACTGGCAGGGGCACAGACACAGAGGAGAGACTGGCAGGGGCACAGATACAGAGGAGACACTGGCAGGGGCACAGACACAGAGGAGACACTGGCAGGGGCACAGACACAGAGGAGACACTGGCAGGGGCACAGAAGAGAAAGAGTTTGAGTTCCTGATTATGAAGAACCCACACCGACCACTTTTTTATACTTTACCTAAAATACATAAGAGCCTCTATAATCAACCAGGGAGGCCAATCATATCGGCGACTAACTCTATCAAGCAACCACTGGCCATCTATGTAGATTCTTTTCTACAGCCCCTGGTGGTGAAAGAGGACTCTTATGTAAAGGATACATTCGATTTTCTGGATAAAATAAGAGTGCTAGATCTAGGGGATAAGGCCAACCTTATGTTGAAAATGGATGTTACAAATCTTTACACCATTATACCCCATGAGAGTGGTTTGGATATAATAAGACACAGACTGAGCGAGACTCATGTTACGGGACCCCCAGTTGATTATATTTTGTTACTGCTGCATTTCATCTTATACAAAAATTATTTTCGTTTCGAAAAGGATTTTTATCTGCAAATAGCAGGGACGGCAATGGGAAGTAATGTGGCACCCTCATATATCCATTTTTTCCTAAAATGCTTTATTATTGTCGCTATATCAACGATTTGTTCTTCCAATGGGAAGGAACATCTAACGAACTTTTGGAATTTTTTGATTATCTAGATGCACTGGAAACCCCTGTAAGATTTACAAAAAATTGGAGCGAAACACAAATTTCATTTCTAGATGTGTTGCTAGTTAAAAGTGGGAACAAAATAAATACCAACCTCTATAGGAAACCCACAGATAGGAACACCACACTACATGCAAAAAGTTTTCACCCTGACTCTCTGAAACAGATGCTGCCGTTCTCACTGAAAGTCAGAGCCACAAAAATTGTTGATAGACCGGTTCAACTTAAAGAGACATATGAAGAGATTAAATCCAGGTTTCTTTTTGGAGGGCACTCTAAGTCAGTGGTTGAGAAGGCGTTCATCCATCCGATTCTGCAGACCAAACAGCAGGATGATCAAGAGAGGATAGCAATTGTGACAAAGTACACGACAGCTAGTAAGTTCCTGAGACAGAGCATTTTGAGACACTGGAAGGTCTTAAATAGTGACAGTACTCTTAAGGAGGCCTGCAAATTGCAACCAAGATTTGCATACCAGAGGGGACAAAATCTTAAAGATCTATTAATTAGTGTGGACAGAAAGGAGGCCTACACTATATGCCCTTTTTGGATAATCCAAAGCCTGGTTGCTATCGGTGTTGCAGCTGTTCAGTGTGCAAAAGCCTCAATACATGTACCGAATTCACCCACCCTAGGAGTGGGAAGAAATACAAAATCAAAGGGAGAATAACCTGTATTCCCATGTTTGTTATCTATAAGATCACATGTCCCTGCGGCCTAAGTTATATAGGTAAGACGAAACGCATGCTTAAAACAAGGTATATCGAGCATAAAAGTAAGAAAACGGAACTAATTAGACATTGTAGAGAATTTAGACATTCCGTAATCTCACTAAAAATAATGGGTATTGAACAAGTAAAAAACAGCATGTCAGGGATGGACAGGGATACTCTGTTATTGCAACGTGAAGCCTACTGGATCTTCACGTTGGATACGGTTTTTCCGAGAGGGCTCAATGATAATCTATCCCTAGGTTGCTTTCTCATTTAGAGATGACCTTGTACCTGCTGCTGCTGGAAGTCTTTGATTGGTGTTATGGTTTGTATGGTTGTTCATATGGGATATATCATATCTTTTACACCTTTGAAGTTTTTTTGATTATAAATTTTAAATAAAAGCTAAGCATCTTTTATAAGAAAATGCAGATTTTAATTTGTTCTGGGGTTAAGGATTGTACCCTGAGTCTTCCTAATATCTTATATGGCAGAATGGATGTTTTTCTAAAGCCTCTTTTTATTCACTGACATTTTTATAGGAGATATATTATGGAGGCTTCGGTCATTGATGATGCGAACCATGAAGGAGACGTGATTATAAACACTGCCCTACATAGAGACACCAAGAAGGAGGAATGACAAGTAAAGTGGAGGCTCTCATCATTAATGAAACATCGCGGAGTGAAAAATGGATTACCAGCTCCGCCCCATGTCTGGAAGGACAGAAGGACACTCAAGCGTCAGAGGAAGGGCAAAACGGCACACCAAGGAGGTGGAACAACGTCGGATGGGGAACGTGATGACGTCACACGCATCGTGGCACCAGGAGGTTGGAACACGCGCCGTGATGACGTCACAGACATTGCAAGATTGACCGGAGGAGAAGGAACAACGAATGAGAAGCAAGAACTGCTCATGCATCACTGGAAAGTGACGGACTATCTTAGAAGGAAGACAATCAGGGACAATAAAGGACACGTGTGGTGGGGTCTATTTAAGGAACTTTTTTATGTTGTTTGTCTATTATGCCATTTGCATTTGAGGAATGCCCTTGAGGCCGAAACGTCATACACTATTAGCTCACATTAAATTTTCTAAGCAGAAATCCGCAGTGCCTAGGTTTTTTCCTTCCTATCCTCCTAGGGACACAGAGGAAACACTGGCAGGGCCACAGACACACAGAGAAACACTAGAGTAGTGTCTAGCCTTACACAATATAAGCAAAGTACTGTACCTTTAAAAGCAATGAATGAAGTGGACAAGATGTCACATGGTTGTACAGAGCCTTCTTGGAAAGTAGATGAAATGTATTGCCCAAAGGCTTTTTTAGCCTGGCGGCTGCCAATAGGAAGAGGTGAAGGGAAGAACAGGAATTTTTGCGTCCACAAGGTGGTCAGTGTTCAGTGCAAGGGTATATAAGGGGTGCGGGGGTTAACGGTTTTAACCAATATCTGTGAGTTTGTGAAATCAGGCCCTCACAAACCCCCATTCTCGCTGGCCTTCCCCGTAATATAAGGGTTGTTTTTTCTATAAGCGCTGGCTATGACCTTCCACGTTGCCCTATGCTGCTGCTTTCCGGCACTGATGACCCACCGGCTTAATTTTACCGAATTAAATTCAAATTAAATGAATAAATAGGATAATGAAAAGTCACTTACCAGTGATGAAAATAAGGAGATGCTTACATTCATCCGGCAAAAAGCAGAGCTGATGGGTGTGGGTAGGGATGGGACTGGCTGCAAAGCTGGCTGGTGGGATCTGTAGAGGAATCAGGGTACTCCACCGGCAAGCCCTCTAGTGGTGAGGAGAAGTAGAGCATCATAGAGCTTTGTGGGTATGGATATGGAAACGCGGAGGAAGAGACAGGCTGCATCACCAGAAGGAAAAAGAAGGTAGCCTGGACAAAGAAGAGTAAGCAGGGATTCCAATCCAGAAAAGCAGAAGATATGTTGGAGGAAGCAAGTTTCTAAGCAGGAAGGTATTCCAGGACCGGCACAAGTAGGGAGTAGGCAGTGCTGAGAAAAAGCAGAGCTCCAATTCGAAACAAGGGATGCAAAAAGATGTTGAAGTCTTTGATGAGTATGGTGCTACAGTATCATGTATGGAAGGCAAGGAGCTGAGTTGTAGGCAGCAACGAATGGTAAACATAAGAAGTTTAACCATTTTAAATCTGAGGTGCTGGGTTCTATCAAGGCTTTAATACATTGGATGGTGATTTGTTAGAGGGATAAAGCATTAGAGGATAAGGAACACGATGCTAAAATTAGTGATTATTGTTTAAAAGATGCGGTTGGGTGTGAAACTACCCTGTTAGCGATGCATCTTTCTTTAGCAGTTGAAGAAAATATATGGAAAGACGATTATATGTCATTGTTTTCTCTATTCAATTTACTACCTATAAAAGGCGCAAGAGTTAATAAACGGTTTGGGGAGGGTACAAGGGAGGAAAGCAAAAAAAATTGCCTCCCAAATCTTTCAAAGTTGTCTTCTAGCATTTTCTATATATTCCCCCTCTCCCTTCCAGTAGTGCAGCATCTCCTGTGAAAGAAGAAAAATGGCTGCAGGAGTACTGAATTAAAGGCCTTGACTGTTTAACACTATTGACAGCCACACAAAACGAATAAACTATAGCTTACCATACCTGTAAACTATAATTTTATTTTTAGAAATAATAGGTAAATCACCAGGGGGGCTCAATGAGCTAGTAGAACTGACCCCATTTGTTAAATGAAATTAAATAATTGCTCCCCATAAATAAGTATAAACATATATATGTTTTTTATATGTTCTATATATTTGGTGTGCCTTCCCTAGCATTTCAATTCATTTTTTATTTTTCTTTATTAATTTTCCTGTGTATCTTTTTGCAAGATTCATTCTTTTTTAATGTATTTATGTTTTAACAGTTGTTTTAATTTGTGAGGTTTAGTCTTGTTCATGATTATGTATTGTTTTTTAGTCTGTTATTAGTCTATGACATTTGTATTTTATGTGGTTGTTATGTATTATAAAACAATTTGCCAGTATTTCTTAATATTATTATGTACTTATTCAATAGGATACATGGTAACATACATACACATACTAATTTTATTATTATCATCACGGGTTCATTTTCAATAGGCAATGATTGTTTATAGTAATAATACCAGGTGATTGTAGACACTGATTGGAAGTTGTAACACCTGTATGGCAACTCCCATTGGCAGAGGAATTGTCTGTCTTGCTATTTAAGAGCAGCTATGGGAGTGGATAGTCATACCTCCTGAAGAAGCGTCATTTGACGCGAAACGCATAGAGGTGACGACTATACTGACTGTACGTGTACTTACCATACTACATTATAATACAGTACTTTACCTCATGCCAGTAGCATTCCCATTACGCTCTAAAAGAATAGGCAAAATGGTGCTAATAGGTCAATATAGTTGTTGCATTTTTTTACAGTGAGTATGTTGTTCCAGAAACTCATTATTCTTTTTATTAATTCATCCTTGTTGGACGGATTAAGAATCTTTCTTATATAATCCTTCAGCGCATGCCACACCAGTTCTATACGGTTCAAATCTGGTGATCTGGAATGGGAGGGGGAAAAATGGCGAATTAGTTGAACAGATAACACTGTACACCGGAGCACTTACTCCAGTGGCGTCTTAACCCAGTTGATCCCGCTCGCAAGAATATAGACAGCAGAGGAGGTATATTTAGGGTCTTTGTCCTGGAAGAACCGGTGACCACCAGATGGGAAGTCATGCCTAATGTATTTAACTATACGGGTGACAATTTGCTCTTGGAAAAATACTTTATCCATAATTCCTGGAACAAGAGAAGAAAAAATTATGACAAAGCTGAACATTAGGGTACAGAATGCACTACAGTTGTACAGTGCATAAGGCTACAGCATGTGACTGTGTGCATTATTTTACCCTCAAATATGATGATGCATCCTGGTCTACGCCTAGAGATCGCACCCCACACATGCACCTTCAGTGGGTGCTTGGGCCGCAGCTTCAGAGATGGGCGTCCTTTTTTGCGGAATGCAAAAGTGGCAAATCTCTCAAGAGCTACAGTTGTCTCATCAGAAAAGATGACATCCTGAAAAGTCTCTCCACTTTCGACCCATGCCCGTGCTTGGTCCACTCTTTTTATCTTGTTGGCCTCCCTTATTATAGGATACGTTCTGTAATGACAAGGAATTATTTTACAGGTACTGTACAGTCAAACCACACTTTAACCTAAACTATAGTAGTGTACTGTACAATACTTAACCTGTACTGTCCTAACTACGGCACAGTAATTACAGTTTAGTTTCAACCCTCTTCTGCCACTCTACATACTATTGCATTATACTGTACTTTATTACCATAAGACACTTACTTTACACATCCATATCTCCATCCCAATTAGCGTCTCATCACCCTGATGTTGGTCTCAGATGCTGTGATATTGCGACTGTTCTCTAGAACAGTCTTTACTGTTGCTGCACAGTGCTCATCATTAGCCTTGCTGATTTCGTCCACCAGACGCTTTGCTGTCCTACAATTTAAAGGAAAAGAGAACAATTTTGTACAGAAATGTTTGGCTCTAAAAGAATTGCAAAGAAAACAAGTAAACAAAAAAATGCATTTTGATAAATCTGTGTTTCTGTGCTTGCTGGAGAGGAGGTGTAGTCACGTGACCGCACAGTCTCCAATCAGAGTGCAGCACAGAAATCTTACACCCGAGAGCATCATTGTTCCCTGTGTGCTGTGCTGTGCTGTGTGTGCAGTGTATGCAGTGAGTGTGTGCTGTGAGAGTGCCTTGTGTGCTGTGAGTGTGTGTAGTGAGTGTGTGCAGTGTGCTGTGTGTGTGCAGTGTATGCAGTGAGTGTGTGCTGTGAGAGTGCTGTGTGCTGGTGCTGTGTGTGCTGTGAGTGTGTGTAGTGAGTGTGTGCAGTGTGCTGTGTGTGTGTAGTGTATGCAGTGTGTGTGCAGTGTATGCAGTGAGTGTGTGCAGTGTGCTGTGTATGTGCAGTGTATGCAGTGAGTGTGTGCAGTGTGCTGTGTGTGTGCAGTGAGTGTGTGCTGTGAGAGTGCTGTGTGTGCTGTGTGTAGTGAGTGTGTGCAGTGTGCTGTGTGTGCAGTGTACGTAGTGTACAATTTTTTTTTTACATTATTATGTTTTTTTTAATTCAGGGTCCATATATATATATATATATATATATCCATTATATCCATGGATATAGGAGATATATATTGAATGAGATATATATATTTTATATATATGATATATATATATTTTGGATATATCTATATATCTATATATATCCAAAATATATATCATACATATATATACACATACATACATATCATACATACATATCCATCACACAGATCCCTGTCCCACCTCCCGCCCGCCTCCACCCCACAAGCCCCGCCTACCAGAGCACACGCTCTGTCTGATGGGCAAGAAGATGAAAAGCAGTTGCTTGGTAAGCGAGAGATGAGCATCAGCAAGTATCTGTGCTGGAGAGCACAGCCACTCTCCACTATAAACACGGCCTAACACAGCGGTGTGCAAACTAGGGGAGGCGTGAGGCCTCTGTAAAATCCCTTACCTGCTGTCAGCCGGGTCTTCGGCGACGCATCGCCATGGCAAGGTGGTGTCAAATGACACCGTGAATTCATGTGACGTGATGCGTCGCCATGACAACGCGCGTCAAATGACGCCAGTCATGTGACGTTACATCATGACATCATTTGACGCCACGTTGCTATGGCGACGCGTGACATCACATGACCGCCGACGTAATTTGATGCTGGGTTCTAAGCCGGGGGGGAGGGCGAATGCTGGGGCTCCCAGGCAGGGGGGAGCACTCCAAAAACCTTTCACACCCCATGTCTAGCAGATATTTAGCGACTCCGTGAGGAAATTCACTGTATCTTACTGTACAATAATTTAATTAGGAACATATTGACACACATGTGCAGAAATGTGATGACACATGCATTTCAACAAGGTTCCAATTTGCCATACACGCATTTGCAGAAATGTGATGACACACATATGCTTTTCAATCAGGTTCCAATTAGACATACACGCATGCGCAGAAATGTGATGACACGCATATGCGTTTCAACAAGGTTCCAATTTGACATACACGCATGTGGAGGAATAAACATTTTACATTCGGAAGAAGAGGCGACGTTGTATTTTTGCATTATTCTTTTTTCCTTTATTATCCTATACAAATAAAACATTTAATTAGTTAAAAATACTTTTTGTTGTGTGTGTTCATATTTTTCATCTACAAATTGGTACTGTTTGAGGATTTGTGTATGGCTAAGGAGCCTCATAAAAGACTTCTTTCCCATGAACAGTATATGAACTCGTAACGTTAATCTTCAAATTACAATTACACACACTTGAAGTACTGTATGGCAATAAAAGACAAGTTGAATTGCAATTAGATTTTTAATATAACAACTCGCGATCGCCCACTTGAGTTTCTCGACAGTATTGCACCCATTGCTAAAATGCAATTTCTTGCACTTGATCAAAACACTAGTAAACACGCGTCTTAATGCGGGAAAATTTCAAGAAAGCCCGTATCAAGACCGGGTATGCAAAGGAATATAACGCGCAAAATGATCGGATAATGGCCGCTGCATCTGTGGTACTTCAGGAGTTAACGTTGGTTACAAATTGTGCTAAAACTACAAGAATTGTTTAGGTTATCTCAAGTCAGCATCTGCATTTCCAGAGATAGGAATCAAATATGTCCTCCCTAACACTAGAAAGAAACAAAACGGTATAAAGGCCCCTTCAAATATTTTTTTGTGAGTGTTCTGCATGGTTCAAGGGCGTGGCTAAGTTCTAATTGCAAAAAGGGTGGTGTGAGGCGCTTCTAATAGAGGTACAGTGATAAACCTTAAATGGTGCTAAATAAATAAAGTGAATAATAAATGTGAAACAATAAACTTCGCAGCTTAACCCTTAAGGAGAAGATCCAATTCCTCCTTTTGTTGATTGCAGAAAGAAACTTGTGGGAAGCGCAGATGTCACCGTATGTGGAAAAATATATATAATATATAGTGTAATATGTTCTACAGGAAAAAACAGCTTCAAAAAAAATCCCAGGTTTCAGCAGGACAAACCCTCAATAAAAGAGATGACACTCTTAGTGCAACATTGCATGTTCACTGTAAATGTATTTATAAAGCAATAAATATTGCACTCACATTTTGCACTATGTGCATAGACACGTAAAATTATAGATGCGCAGCTTCAGTGTTCGCCGTCAGCCCCACTCCCGAGGTCGCGTCGCGTCGCGTCGCGTCCCTTCCGGTTTGGCCCGTCGCGTCACTTCCGGTTTGCGATCGATCGCAGAATTGATCCACACGGGTTCTGGGGGGTTCAGGGTGCATTTCTGGACTGCTGCTGTTCACTCAACGCGTTTAGCTTGTCTCCAAGCTTTGTCAGGGGTCTAATCTGTTGCATCCTAGCTTAAAATATATATATACCCCTATTGGGTTCTGATTGGATGATGGAATATTTCATGGCTTCTAATTGGTTGGGTTATCACTGTTATGATTGGCCAGTGGGACAACTATCTCCATGTTGCTAACATCTTTAAAACATACATTGCATAAAAACTTTATTAACAATATCACAAAAATACACACAATGCTATCTAATACATATAAAAACTATCTAATAAATAAAAAATAATAATAAATATATAGACTAATTACACTGCTAACATATGATTTCTAAGGGAATTCAATAGATACTAGTATACTATTAAGGGATAATATCACTCAAAAAATGTATACATAGATTAAATAAATTGAAATAAAATATGATAAGATAAGAGCAGTGGGGAGGAATAAGAGCAGAAAGTTCAAAATTAGTATGGCACAGACACTTTATATACATAAATAAGTGCATTTGATATTAATCTATAGGATTCATTAAACTATATGAATTTATATATAAAACCTACATTTAAATTTAAAAATAAAAATACGTATATAAAATATATAAGACCTTCATATAAAACATATATAAAACATATGTAATATATATGTATATATATATATATATATCTATTTCCATCAAAATAAATATTGTATTATAGAAATGGGAACATCTATTTATAAATAAAAATAAAGATAAAAATAAAAATAAAAGTAAAAATAGAAAACACACAGGGTTAGATAAAAACACTGATCTCTATATCAGCATTTAGACCAGCCAGGCTTAATGTTTTTAAGCGGTGAATCCAAAAGGTCTCTCTTTTTATTAACTCTTTCGCACGATCACCCCCTCTCCAATTAGGGGGGACATGTTCAATACCTTTAATAGTTAAATCTTTTGGATTGGACGCATGAAAAAGATTAAAATGTTTTGGAACACTGTGTGTGTCTACTTTTCTTCTTATATTTCCTATATGTTCCAATGCCCTAACTTTCAGAGCATGAGTAGTTTGTCCTATATTTTGGTAGCCGCAGGAACATTCCAATAAATAAATGACGAAATTTGTGTTGCAATTAATAAAATGTTTGATTTTAAATGCGTCATTTGTTATGTTAGACTTAAAAGTATTTTTTACCCCTTTACAGCAAAAGTCACAGACTTTACAGTTGCCACATGAGTAGAAACCTTGCGGACTCTTTAACCAAGTTGTCTCTTGTGTATTCTCCTTTTTAATTTTGAGTACACTTGGTGCTTATTTCTGTTTTAAATTCCTTGCTTTTGTAAACACAATATTCGGCCTTGCTGGTAATATACTTCCCAAAACTGGGTCATTCTGCAGAATATGCCAGTGTTTGTTCAGGGCCTGTTTAATTTTATTGGCTTCCCTATTATATTGTGTTACAAAAGTGGTCGCAAAGTCTATCTTTTAATTTGTCTTAAGAATAGAAGGTTTTATCAAAAGTTGTCTATCAAGTGTGTCTGTTTTTGATTTTGCCTCTCTAATACTCTTTTGACTGTACCTTTTTTCTATAAACTTATTTTTCAATAATTCAGATTGTTCCTCATAATTTTCTGTTTTAGTGCAATTTCTTTTCATCCTCATGAATTGTCCCTGAGGAACATTAGAAATCCACCTTGGGTGATGACAGCTACTGTTTAATATATAATTATTGCTGTCCACTGATTTAAAAAATGTTTCGGTTAATAAAATATTCTCTTTGATATAAATAACAAGGTCTAAAAATTCAACACTAGTTCTACTAAAATTGGATATAAATTTAAGATTACAATTATTGGTATTAATATATTCTAAAAATTGATTTAATAAAACTTCGTCGCCATTCCAAATTAAAAACACATCATCGCTATATCTTTTCCAGAGGACCAGGTTTGCGCCAAACTCATGCGAAGACCAAATGTGATCATTTTCCCAGATGGTCATAAATAAATTCGCATAGCTTGGCGGAAACCTGGTCCCCATTGCGGTACCAAAGAGTTGTAGGAAGAATTCTTGGTTAAACCAAAAGTAATTTTTTGACAATATAAAATTTATCCCTTCTAAAATAAAATCTATTTGTTCCTTTCCCAAATTTTTATCCTCTATTAAAATTCTATTAATTGCATCCAACCCTTGTATGTGATCTATTGATGTATATAATGCAGAAACATCACATGTCACAAGTATATAATCATCTTTCATTGTGTATCTCCTAAAATTGATAACATTTGCGCTGTATCTTTAAGATGGGATTTGCCGGCAACCACATATTTTTGTAAAAATCTATCGATGTATTCAGACAAATTGGAACACATCGGGTCGATGCTGGAAATTATTGGTCTTTTTGTTGGGTTTTGGATATCCTTATGGATTTTTGGTAAAAAATAGAATATGGGAATCTTTGGTTTTTCAACCCATAGATATTTAAATTCTTCCTCTCTAAGAATACCTTTATCTTTACCTTTTTGAAGCAGTATTTCTAAGTCTCTGTGGAAGACTGTGGTGGGATCTTTTTTTATTTTTTTATATGTATTAGCATCTCCTAATAACCTATTAGATTCATTGATGTAATACTCTTTGCTCATTATTACCACTCCTCCGCCTTTATCAGCCTGTTTGATAACTAATTCATCATCATCGATGAGTGTCTGAAGTGCTTCTCTCTCTTTTCTCGTTAAATTGTTCTTAAACGGTTTGTTACTATTGGTGATTGTATCAAATTCTTTATTTAACATTTGATAAAAGACTTCTAAATGGTGACCTTTAATAAAACTAGGATAAAATCTAGACCTTGGTTTTAAATCTGTATGTAAAAATTTATCAGTATTTGGTGGATTAATAATGTTATTATTTTTTAAAATTGCATTTTCTGAATTTTTAGTTAAAAAGAATTTTTTGACAATCAATTTGCGTAAAAATTTGTTAGCGTCAATAAATAAATTAAAACTATTTGGTCCTGCGGTAGGTGCGAAAGTTAGACCCTTACTATTACCTTCAATTGGGAATCATCTAATACTTTGTTACTAATATTAAATATTTTTAATGATGGTTCATTCTTAATACCTTTGCCCTTTCTTCCTCCTCTGCCTCCCCTGAATCTCTTTCCCTTCTTAATTGCAAACTTGGATCCTTCTCTGCTAATGGGGCATATTTGTTTTTGGTCTCCCATGATTTTGGAGACTTCTTCCCGTCTAAAAAAGTGGTTTTTCTCTTAGTGCCTCCCCTTGCTCCCTCTTGTATTGGGGAATCATTTAAACAGTATTTTTCCCATTCATTTAATTGTGACTCATACTGTAAATCCTTTTTAGAGGTTGAGGCTTCTTGCTCATCCTTTGAAGATGGCGTTTCTATTTTACCTTTCGTTTCTACCTTTCTTTCCACTTTTTTTGTAGGATTGAGATTCTCCTTTTTTGGAATATCTTCTTTCCTTATTGGCCTGATACCTATAAGCAAGAATAACAACTACATATCTGTAACCGTTGCAATAAGATGAATCAGGTGATGGCAAACATTTCACGATTTAGAGGTACAAAAGACATCTGTTTCTCCTGCGAAAATAGACGTTAGGCATGTATGTTAAGTACACAGAAGCAACAGAGAAGTATTAAGGAAACAAAGTTAGGAGTGTATTTATATATTCAGTCAAATTTAAACGTCGCAAGAAAGGTTTTTATTTTTTCTTAAGTCATAAAAATGTCAACTTGAGCTGATTTACAACAGAGGTGAGTTTTATGTGTGTTTCTGGGCATAAATGTTTGCATGTTTGAATAGAAAATTAGATTTCGACTAAGAGAGTGTAAAAGCTGGGGCATGTGAAATCTCAATATCTACTCAAGACCCTATTGGAGTCTTTGTTTATCTTTTTATTTTAAGAAACTGTCTGCATTTATTTTAACTGTATGTTCTTGTAATATTTTTTTCTGTAATCTAAACCCTGTATTTTTTGTATATTAAACCAAAACTTTAATAAGCAATGCTTTGGACTCTGAACTGTTGCACGCTTTGTAGAGAGTAAAGTAAATTTTCGGACACATTTTGCTACAACAGATTTTTGTGTGTTAGGTGCATATTTCTTTTTTTAATAAACAGGGACAGAAGACCCTGACAGATATTTTATTGCTAAATATTTTGTCTGCGTTTATATTTGATGGTGGCAGGCGGCAGTGGAGGGTAGATATAGATTGCAATCAAGTAAGGGGTAAATATATTTGAAGTACCTTGTGAAGGATAAATGTTAGCTTGCTAGTTAGTTGTGTGTATTAACACTGGTTGCATATATAAGTCATGTGCTCAAGTGAAGTGTGCTGTTTGTGACAGATGATAAATTGGGATGGATAGAGGGGAGATATTACTAATTTGAGCGACCTTTGTGGAAGCTGAAAAGTGGGTCAGCTAGGTAGCTGTGTATTAACCCTTGTCCCCTATGCAGGTCATGTGCTCACAGGTGTGCCATACGTGACATGGGGGATAGAGGATTCCAAGAGGCTGGAGAGATTCTTGAGAAGTTTTGACGTTTCATGATTTAACCCTGAACTAAGGAACATTTTAAATTACTGGAAAGTATGGACTACTTTCAGATACCTATTCCAAAATGTTAAAGTTGTTTTAGTTATTCATTCTTAAAGCTTATTATTTGCAGCACTGTTTTTTTCAACATTTTCTACAGAAGCGCACAAGTAACTCACTGGTCACATGCCACTGAAATTATTTCAAGTCTACAACTCCATGAGGCTATCCAGGCCTACCAGACCTCAATCATCCCTATGATGCTACCACCAATAAGAAGAGAGCAATAATCCATAAGTAAACCAAGTAAATGTCCATTACTGATCAAACTAAACCCTTTAATGTTAAACAAAAGCGCTGAAAAGGCAGTTTCCTATTTCTAGGACCATTATGTAGATCCCCTGTCAGTACAGGAGTTTATCATGGAGAACACTGAGACCTATGATGTAATGTGGTATTTAAGTGATGTATGTTCTGTCAATACATAAGTGAATTAATGTATGAATAGAAAAACATCAGAAACATGCTCCTTGGGATGCTCAGAAGGCCACGAATGGTTATACGAATGGCTGCATATAACCACGCCAGCATACAGCTGTAAACACCAGCGACCTCACAGGAGGTAAAAACATTATTTTCCTATAAGGGCCCAGGTAGGTGTTAGGATTTAATGATATATACATACATATATATATATATATATATATATATATATATATATATATATATATATATATATATATATAGTCAATGAAAAAATAGTTTGCACTCACGGTTTCTCAAATGAAGGCAGATGCTCTTCCCATATAGAAACATGTACAGGGTAACCAGGGAAATCCAGCCAACGTTTCGGTCCTCAGAGTGGGAGCAGAGTGCACTGCCCTGAGGAAGGTCCCACTCTGAGGACCGAAACATTGGCTGCCCTGTGTTGTTAATACACTTTATTTACTTCATTATATTGCGGTGTGCTGTCTCTTTGTTACCTGGATTTCCCTGGTTACCCTGTATATATATATGACAAAAAAGAAGAAAGCGTCTGATCCTCGTGTAGTATATTAAGATACAAAATTTAATATTCCATTATATTTCCAACAAATGCGCACTCACAAACATAAAAAGTATTAAAGCATGTAATGAGTAATACTCATTCGCCAGACGCTGGAAACTGCTGCTGCTCTGCTCACACGTCCTACTCCAAACGATTGTATGGCACCTCTGGGCCACCGTCCAGCAGGGGCTCCAGAGGATGTACAGCTGCTCCTGTTCTTAGCCGAAACCAGTCCGCAATGAACCTTCGTTCCGTGCAGGAGGAGGGGAGGAGGTGGAAGGTGGGGTCGCGGGAATCAAATCAAAGGTATATCACCACAAGTGGCGTCCCAAAGTCCCAAAGGACGCGCAAGCACGGGGCAGCATCACAGAGTACCAGGGTCAAATAGAAAAGTCCTGAATGTAGGAAAGGTCTGGTGCAATAACCATCACCAGCAATACCAGTATCCCTACGTATTTCTTCACACTAAGGTGATTTCATCAGATTTCATCAGATCTTCAGCCTGATTGCCAGGAAGGTCCGAGGGTACCTTGACGCCGTCCTCCATCAGGTTTCTGGATGCCCTCCTCTTCGTTTCTTGGGCCAGAAGGCCCGCAAGAAAGTCCAAGACTTTGGTTTTCGGCCGGAGCCTTTTTCCCCAGGTAATTTTCTCCTCTGCATACACACACACAAGGTAAGTGCTATGTATAAGTGGGTGCACTGCTACAGAGATCATAGCAGGGCACCAAGTGCTGCATGTCTTTGCTGGAGCACCCCAGCCCTGAAAAAAATGTTGGCCCCCCTTAGCCAGAAGGCCCAGGGGTGACAGGAATGAGGGAAGTAGATCCGTAGAATCCAGGGTCCAATGCTGGGAACTGTTCCACGTACCAACTGTAGCTTCGGAAGGACATAACCTTGCCCACAGTGAGCCTCACACAGACGGGACTGTACTAAGAACTTCCCCTCTGTGACTTCTCCAGCCGGGGTGCAGGGATCCAAGAAATCATCCCACCTCTCAACTAGGCCAGAGGACCAAATGTGTGCCACTGTCCATCCTACTCCTGCCACAGGACACTACACTTAGTGTAGAATGGATCACTTCCATACTAAGTCTGCACTTTCTTCTATAAATTAGACAGAAAGCTGCCCATTATCCTGGGACTATATATATATATTATATATATATATATACGAAGAAAAAGGAGATAACCTCACATCAACTCCAACAAAATAGTGGTCACCATAAGCCAGTATATAATGGAACAGTTTCCATAACAGGCGGTGCTCACGGGTCAGTGATAGTTATGTGACAAAAAGAAAGAGACCCGCTATGGGGCACTCAGGTATACCGTATAAGAAATAACAATTTATTAATTGACACAAAGAGAAATAGATCACAGGACAAAAATATTTAAAAATTAGGCTAGGACCCCTGACACGAATACTACCCAAAAGAAACACTGTTGCATGATGTAGGGATGAACTAATTGTGTAAACCCTAATGCCTAGTATAGACAAAAATGTAAGAATCCCTTTGATATGCACAAAACTCTTTGACAGGCTATTTCAGATTCCAAATTAATGAGACATGCATCTGATGGAATAAGTCCCTAAGGACATGGAGTGATAAGCCAGTATATATAAAATACTTCCTCATCAAGCATAGATTCCGCCTCTTAAAGGCTGATATATTTATCCAAACCAACAGCAATTTGAGTCTCTGTGGGAAGTTGGTTGCTGAGCTCTGAGGATCACTCTATACAAAGAATTTAATACCCCGCATGTGACATGAAAAATACGTGCTCTCAAAAAGGGTGCAAAGTTAAATAGTCCAGAAAGATAATCACAACAATGTTAGGTAGCATAGTTAGGTGACTGCATAATCCAGGGGTCCTGCCTAGCACCCCCACTCCTACGCGTTTCGTCAGAGGACTTAGACTTGGAGTGGTGAGGAAGCTAGGACAGAACACTGTTTAAAAAGGGTTGATTTTCGCACCAAATGAGGAGGTAAGCAGCTGTATGTAATCTTTACTGTGAGTAGTAGTCCGTGCTTCTGCGTGTCAAGGTGGAACGCATGGTGTCAACAACTAGTTCCTGTATGGCGTCACCATGCGTAATGCGCATGCGCATCAAAGCCGCAACACAGGAGTTCGTGCGGCACGATGCAGAGGCATATACTCCCCATGTACAGTCTTAACGCGTGTTGCGCATGCACAGCGTTAGCATAAGGGACATGCGCAGAGCAGCCAAGACAGATGAGAGACTTCTATGAATACCAAGACAGCCTGCATAATGCCATATCGCATAGTGCGCATGCGCAAAGCAGCGCAATGCGAAAATCACTCATCCACTATATTAATTCGTCAAGATCCATCAAGAAGCGTTCTTATGCATAGTTGGAGACAATGTTATGGTCACCCCACAATGTATATATAATACACTTACATATCTGCATTACACATAATACATTAAACTCACGCATGCGCAAGGGGAACTCTACAATCGTATTTAGGCAGGTTGATGCTGTCTCAAATATATATATATATATATATATACAAAGCCTCACATCTATCAGCCAAATTGACCACAAAAAATGTGTTATCATAAGAGAATGACCGAACCCCAAATTATCTCATTAGGGGAGGTTTGCTCACACAAATGAATAGAAATAAGTGTGAAAGGAGGGTAGATGATATATAGCAATAAGCTTGGTCCAGATAAATGTCCAGGAGCATAATAGCTACTTTGAGTCCATTGTGATGTGTCATATCATAAGTCTAGATCTTTGAGAAGGATGCTGGTCATAGTGTAGATCTTTAACCCATAGGTCTCAGGTTGATGGTCCGAAGAAGGCGCAGACTACTCCACACTCCCGTCGACCCGGTCACAAGCCGAGCACCCAAGAAACGACTCTGCATCCCCGCCACCACTCCATGCAAGTGATATACTCGAACTATTGAAAACACAACAGAAGCATGCAATAAATATTCTTATCGATGCGAGAAAGTTATTTATACAAAAATATGCAGTGCATCAATTATGGTAATAAAGTCCAAGTAACATTGCCTAAGAATAGTGACGTCAGAAGTTCTATAAAAATATATATATACTTGTATAGTTACCAGAGTAGCCAAAACTGGTCCAGTGGTCCGGTGACAGAGAGACAGCACACAGTGGTATAGAAAAAAACTGTATTAAAGATAACGCAGGACACCAAAACCAACGTTTCGGTCCTCAACAGGGACCTTCCTCGGGGTAGGAAGGTCCCTGTTGAGGACCGAAACGTTGGTTTTGGTGTCCTGCGTTATTTTTAATATAGTTTTTTTCTATACCACTGTGTGCTGTCTCTCTGTCACCGGACCACTGGACCAGTTCTGGCTACTCTGGTAACTATACAAGTTTATTATCTGCTTTATGGGACAAGCATCAGCATTTTGAGAAGGCTAGTGTGCAACACTGTTATGCTATGGACTATATATATATATATATATATATATATATATATATATATATATATATATATATATATATATATATATACACACAAAATAAAAATCTGCAGCACTCATCAGATTTGAACAAAATTATATCAGGTTTAATTCATCTGCAAGCATCAGGGGCTTGAGAAAGGACCGGGAGATCCAAAACGTTGCTCAATTTTTCTTGTGTTTACCCCGACACCATGTGAGTTTATTTTTATCTTGATTCATAGATACAATTTTATACAAGTACACACTATGTTGGGCTTTTTACTTTATCAAGGTGTAACGGATTGGGGGACTCACGCTTCCCAGTGTGTCCCCGTCACCCCAGTTCCCACCACTTCTAACCACTCCTCTCCCCTTCGTCCTCACTCTCTCCCATCCTCCTCTCATGGCCGTTCTTCCGTGGCGCGGTTTGTGTGCCCTGGCGCACGTTCGGGTCACGTGTGCGGCTCCCGCACTGTGCGCGCATGTTCCCGGTCACTCGCTACCCTCCGTGGTACCCGTATCCCTCGGCGTGCGTCTATCTCCCCAGCCCTTGCATTACCTGGCTCCTCCGCCTTTCCTTCCCTTCCGCCTCTGGTGCCGAGCGTCTCCCCGGCAGTGCGTCCCTCGCGCCCTGTGACACGCACGGTGCACGCACATAACACACTTACAGAAGGCGCGCCCACCCGCTCCAGTTATTTGCCGGCCCTAAACTCTAGCTCTGCCCCCCGTGGCTTACAAGCCATCTTTCTAGATTATTTCCCTGTCTCCTCCCCTGCTCTCTCAGACCTATCCCTGCAAACTCTCACTCAAGCCTCTGCTCCACCTCTAATCCCTATTGTTCCCCTTCCTTTATAACCACACTCTGTCCTCTTAGTCATTGCTCTGCATAGCTTTCCTGTAGCTCCTGTGTGTGCAGTGTCTATGCCTAGCTCCCTTGTCTGTTTCAGCGCTGGTTCCTGTCCCTGTCCCTGTTTGGATTCCCTTGGTTTGAACTTGTGTGCTGCTTTGGATTTGACTACTCTACCTTCTCCTGCCCTTGAACCCTGATTTACGGACATCACTACGCTGCTCTCTCCAACCCTTGAACTCTGGCACACGGACATTACTCTCCGATCTCTGGCACCCCGGACTCAGCAAGTATACGTTAGCCCTTTCTTACCAGGCCCGGCAATGCATTACCACACTCCGGGCACGCCCTCACTGCTGTGGGTGCGTGTTATACCCTTACCCACCTCAGTACTGGGGACTGGCCAGGTCTGCGGGCATACAGGCGTTACACAAGGAAAGTGACCAGACCTTATGGGCTAAAGAAACTTCGGAGACTGACAAAGATACAACATTGCCTCTGTTTTGGGCATGCTTATAAAGAATGAGAAATTTATGAGTACGCACTTCACAGGATTCCAAGATCTACAGACCACAATATTGTTTAAACATATTGCACTATATTCTATATGTTTTTCTTATTTTGCATACACCTGCGCTCCCCAAATATCTGGACAACCAAGATCCCCAAAAGACTTGATAAACCGCATGGGCGACCTATAGTGGTGGGTACAAGCTCCATATTCGAACCAAGAGCTGTATTCCGTGCTCGAATTTTATGTACACTAGTTGAAAAGGGTGAATCATACATCCTACATTAGAATATTGACACCTCATACCATTTTGGTCACAATGGATGTCAACAGCCTCTACACCATAGTACCTGCAGAGGGTTTGGAGGATGTTCAAATGTATATAAAATGGTATCCGCCACAGACACCAACAGAAAGGCATCTTGCTCTAAGATGACTCAAATTGATTTTGAGTGAAAACTACTTCCTCTTTGAGGATGGGTATTACAACCAGATTAAAGGTACAGCAATGGGCTTCAATGTTGTCCCATCCTATGCCAACATCTTTATTACATTTTTCGAGGTAACATTTATATTTATATAGACCAACACCCTGTACATTCAATTTATTCAGCCGCAGACAGACCCTCCGCATCAGCTGATCTGCCCCAAGACAATGAGCTGCCACCAGCTTCTAACATAAGGTACGTTTTAGTGGTTAGGGGGTTAACTTTAGGGGTTTTAGCAGTTGGGGTAGGGGATTAACTTTAGGGGTTTTAGTAGTTATGGTAGGGAGTTAACTTAAGGGGTTTAAGGGTAAGGGGTTAAGGCTTTTAGTGTAGGGGTAGCGTTAGTATTAGGGGTTAACAAGGGTTTTTAGGGTAAGGGTTTAGGTTAGGGACTTACCTTAGTGGCAAAGCATCCGGTGGCTACGTGTCCCAGCGACAAGGTGAGCTGCGGCCAAGCACCTGCGGACATTTGGTCGCGGTGAAATGGCCATGACCAAATGTCCTAGACTGCCCCCATGATGGCATACAGAAAGGCACCGCTAAGGGACACCCAAGTCAGAACGGATTTAGGCTTCTTTAAAACATAGACATCTCGGTTAAGGAAGCACCAGTACAGGGCACGTTCCCGTGGCAATCCTGTGCCACATGTAATTCTCACCATGTGGTTTAACTTTAAAAATGCCCTTGTGCTTGGCATACATACTGCTGCGGCTAAGCTTATTCTCCAGCTTACCCGCCATTGTTCGGGGCTTTTTTTTTTCAGCCGCCGAACTCAGTTGCAACTCGGCCGTGCGCCAGCCCATCTCCCGTTCAGCGCTAATGGCGCTGAACAATGGAGCGGGCGCGCTGAACAATGAAGCAGGCGCGCTGAACAATGGAGCGGGCGCACTGAACAATGGAGCGGGCGCGCTGAACAATGAAGCGGGCGCGCTGAACAATGAAGCAGGCGCGCTGAACAATGAAGCGGGCGCACTGAACAATGGAGCGGGCGCGCTGAACAATGAAGCAGGCGCGCTGAACAATGGAGCGGGTGCACTGAACAATGGAGCGGGCGCGCTGAACAATGGAGCGGGCGCGCTGAACAATGAAGCAGGCGCGCTGAACAATGGAGCGGGCGCACTGAACAATGGAGCGGGCGCGCTGAACAATGAAGCGGGCGCGCTGAACAATGAAGCAGGCGCGCTGAACAATGAAGCGGGCGCACTGAACAATGGAGCGGGCGCGCTGAACAATGAAGCAGGCGCGCTGAACAATGGAGCGGGCGCACTGAACAATGGAGCGGGCGCGCTGAACAATGAAGCAGGCGCGCTGAACAATGAAGCGGGCGCACTGAACAATGGAGCGGGCGCGCTGAACAATGAAGCAGGCGCGCTGAACAATGGAGCGGGCGCGCTGAACAATGGAGCGGGCGCACTGAACAATGGAGCGGGCGCGCTGAACAATGAAGCAGGCGCGCTGAACAATGAAGCGGGCGCACTGAACAATGGAGCGGGCGCGCTGAACAATGAAGCAGGCGCGCTGAACAATGGAGCGGGCGCACTGAACAATGGAGCGGGCGCGCTGAACAATGGAGCGGGCGCGCTGAACAATGAAGCAGGCGCGCTGAACAATGGAGCGGGCGCGCTGAACAATGGAGCGGGCGCGCTGAACAATGGAGCGGGCGCACTGAACAATGGAGCGGGCGCACTGAACAATGGAGCGGGCGCGCTGAACAATGAAGCGGGCGCGCTGAACAATGAAGCGGGCGCGCTGAACAATGGAGCGGGCGCGCTGAACAATGAAGCGGGCGCGCTGAACAATGGAGCGGGCGCGCTGAACAATGAAGCGGGCGCGCTGAACAATGGAGCGGGCGCGCTGAACAATGAAGCGGGCGCGCTGAACAATGGAGCGGGCGCGCTGAACAATGAAGCGGGCGCGCTGAACAATGAAGCGGGCGCGCTGAACAATGGAGCGGGCGCGCTGAACAATGGAGCGGGCGCACTGAACAATGGAGCGGGCGCGCTGAACAATGAAGCAGGCGCGCTGAACAATGAAGCGGGCGCACTGAACAATGAAGCAGGCGCGCTGAACAATGAAGCAGGCGCGCTGAACAATGAAGCGGGCGCACTGAACAATGGAGCGGGCGCGCTGAACAATGAAGCAGGCGCGCTGAACAATGGAGCGGGCGCACTGAACAATGGAGCGGGCGCGCTGAACAATGAAGCAGGCGCGCTGAACAATGAAGCGGGCGCACTGAACAATGGAGCGGGCGCGCTGAACAATGAAGCAGGCGCGCTGAACAATGGAGCGGGCGCACTGAACAATGGAGCGGGCGCGCTGAACAATGGAGCGGGCGCGCTGAACAATGAAGCAGGCGCGCTGAACAATGGAGCGGGCGCGCTGAACAATGGAGCGGGCGCACTGAACAATGGAGCGGGCGCGCTGAACAATGGAGCGGGCGCGCTGAACAATGGAGCGGGCGCGCTGAACAATGAAGCGGGCGCGCTGAACAATGAAGCAGGCGCGCTGAACAATGGAGCGGGCGCGCTGAACAATGGAGCGGGCGCGCTGAACAATGAAGCGGGCGCGCTGAACAATGAAGCGGGCGCGCTGAACAATGAAGCGGGCGCGCTGAACAATGGAGCGGGCGCGCTGAACAATGAAGCGGGCGCGCTGAACAATGGAGCGGGCGCGCTGAACAATGAAGCGGGCGCGCTGAACAATGGAGCGGGCGCGCTGAACAATGAAGCGGGCGCGCTGAACAATGGAGCGGGCGCGCTGAACAATGAAGCGGGCGCGCTGAACAATGAAGCGGGCGCGCTGAACAATGAAGCGGGCGCGCTGAACAATGAAGCGGGCGCGCTGAACAATGAAGCGGGCGCGCTGAACAATGAAGCGGGCGCGCTGAACAATGAAGCGGGCGCGCTGAACAATGAAGCGGGCGCGCTGAACAATGAAGCGGGCGCGCTGAACAATGAAGCGGGCGCGCTGAACAATGAAGCGGGCGCGCTGAACAATGAAGCGGGCGCGCTGAACAATGAAGCGGGCGCGCTGAACAATGAAGCGGGCGCGCTGAACAATGGAGCGGGCGCGCTGAACAATGGAGCGGGCGCGCTGAACAATGAAGCGGGCGCACTGAACAATGGAGCGGGCGCGCTGAACAATGAAGCGGGCGCGCTGAACAATGGAGCGGGCGCGCTGAACAATGGAGCGGGCGCGCTGAACAATGGAGCGGGCGCGCTGAACAATGAAGCGGGCGCGCTGAACAATGAAGCGGGCGCGCTGAACAATGAAGCGGGCGCGCTGAACAATGAAGCGGGCGCGCTGAACAATGAAGCGGGCGCACTGAACAATGGAGCGGGCGCGCTGAACAATGGAGCGGGCGCGCTGAACAATGAAGCGGGCGCACTGAACAATGGAGCGGGCGCGCTGAACAATGAAGCGGGCGCGCTGAACAATGGAGCGGGCGCGCTGAACAATGGAGCGGGCGCGCTGAACAATGGAGCGGGCGCGCTGAACAATGAAGCGGGCACGCTGAACAATGGAGCGGGCGCGCTGAACAATGAAGCGGGCGCGCTGAACAATGAAGCGGGCGCGCTGAACAATGGAGCGCCTGCGGCGCCAAAACTAGCGCCGACAGTAAGAAAAAAAATGCATCTGCCCGCACATTTGAAATACCCGCGGTGGCGGCCGCAGGAGAATAAAGGCGGCCGCCACTGTAGGAGAAACTAACCGTAAAATTAAAGGAATATAGTACATCAGCCAAAACAAGTCCACCATTAGGTCTAAAGTACAAGAACAACAGTTCATTTCACATTAGTTGGACACAGTGTGAATCAATTACGATTCCAGGTCTTGGAGATAGTCCTAACATGCAGGGGAGAGAACCTTTTACATTGAAATAGCTGTCTGTGAGTAGGTGTTACTGGCTTTGCACTTCTTTAACCCAGACTGTGCTGAAAACCTGTGTAATACGGCAGGCATAAGCTTATAGGGGTCCATGTTAAAATGGACATGAAGTGTAAAAGGTGACACCATGTGCTCATTTGCATGTCATTTCCCAAGGTCCCTGGCTGCAGTGGAAGCACTGTATGTTGGGAGATGGTGGAAGGCAGGGTTGCAGACCTGTCCCAAACATGTGAGTGTGCTCATGAGTGTTATTTTTATTTGCTGTATACTGTACGGAGGAGGGTTTTTGTAACTTTTTTTTACCCACCTTAACTTATATAATGTGTGGTTGTGTAGTGGAGATTTGACCTAATTCTAAAAGGTCTTTTGGTACTATGAGGCTTCTGTAGTTTAGTGGGAATCTTACCAAATGCTAAAAGGTATTTTAATACAATGAGGCTGCCATACTGTAACACTGCTTTTGTATGTTTGACAAAGAGCCATGCAGGCTTGAAACATCAGTTTTTAACTTTGTAGTATTTTGATGGAATAAATAGCTTTTATACCTATATATACATACACACACAAACACATCAATACATATAAATGTATGTATACAGAACGTATAATCCAACAAGTGAGCATGTTCCTGTGAGGATTGGGCTTCGGCCCCGCCACCGTGACGAGACGGCTGACGCACGTCACACTACCAGGCTGGGGGACACCACACGCAGGCTCCGCCCTGTGACATCACGGATGATGTGCGTCGCACGCAGGCTACGCACAGGCGCCGCACGGCTGAGAAATCTGGCTCTCAATAATTATTCCACACCTGCTCTTCTCCTCGCTCTGCCTATCAGTAGACTGAATATGTCTGAGGGGGCGATCCTCATTCATCACCCTGCAGCCTTGTACTAACCAGCTATTGGCTACCTGTTCCTTAAATGCTCAGCCAACCCTGCTGCAAATTGGCTGAGCATAAACTTCTGTTTATGTGAAGAAGTGCTTGCTCCAAGCACCCTGCTGCCGCCTTGCCTTCCTTGTTCCTGTTTGACTTTGGCTTGAACCTGGACCGCCGCCTTTTCTGATCCCTGACTTCGGCTTGCATTTGGACTTCTACCTTCTCTACTCATGGACCCTGGCTCTGCACTACAACTATCCGATTTCTCCAACCCAAGACCACGGCAAGTACCACGACCATCCCATCTCCTACCCTGACCCGGCTACACGACCTTTACTCTGCACCCCGGAATTGGTTGCTCGGTTGCAGGTCAGTGGTTACCAACATCCTCACTTCAGCCTCGCGGTCCTGTCCCGTTTGTGGTGAGCACCTGTTACAGTCCCATCATACATAACATTATGTAACCTTTATCTTCCTAAGCATTAGTGTACTGTGCCAAACCTCTAGAACAACATAGCATAGGTCACTAGAATGGTGACGAGCTTGAATTGAATTTCTTCTGAGGGTGATGTTAAAAATCTCAACATGTACAGGTGCGCCGACGAGAATTCTAACACTTGCCTTAAACTTGCCTTGGAAAATCTGGGGCTATAACCAACAAGATCCAGGTACAGGCTGCATACATTCCAGTGACATTTCTGCAGAGACTAATAGCCCATTTGAATGGGACTGCCAGGGACCCCCGCTGTTAATCCGATGGGTAATTAGTCAGTCTGCAGAAATGTTGCAGCATGTACCCAGTATGTACCTGGGTCTTGTTGGTGATTGCCCCAGATTGGTTTTAGAATACTCGTCGGCACTACAGTACATGGGTGAAAAAGTACGGAGAGTGATATAATGATAACTTAATTTGTATACATTAAGTAGAGGGGGAATTATTATTTAGAGAAAAAGAAAGAAGAACATGAGATACAGTAGAAGAATAGAGACTCAAGTGAAATGAGAGACATCACTTCTTCATTGAAAGGGTTGTGCATACATGAAACAGCCTTCCAGCAAGGGAGATAGGACTCACATACAGTGAAAGAATGAAAGAAAACCACTTTCTTATGCGGGTGGGAGGTATGGTAAAACAAACCACAAATAAAGGATAGGTCTAACCGTGTATGTAGGTAAAGCGGTTCAAATAATGCCTATCTGCATCCGTTTATATGTTTGTAAGACATAGAAAATAAAGTATATGTAACATACAAAATATGTTGGCTTGTTTGATGTTGGAAGTACTAAGCCAGGGGTGGCCAACTCCAGTCCTCAAGGGCCACCAACATATCAGCTTTTAAGGATATCCCTGCTTTAGCACAGGTGGCCTGATTGATCCACCTGTGTTGAAGCTTGGTTATCCTTAAAACCTAACCTGTTGCTGGTCCGTGAGGCCTGGAGTTGGCCATCCCTGTATGAAGCTGTTTGTTGCTCATAGTGTCAGAAATTGTATGCAATCCTAAACATGGGCTGGTTTCCGGATTACATTTCCAACCTTATTGTGTAGCCATACTGTATATTGATTGAGCTACAATCCCCTATACAGGCAGTCCTTGGTTATCCGACACAATGCGTTACTCAAAATGGCGTTGGATAGCGAAATGTTGTAAAGCGAAACACGTTTTCCCATAGGAACACTGTTTAAATGAAAGGTTCCGTTCCTGAAGGCATTTTTAATACTGAAGTACACCAAATATTTTACGCAGGCAATAAGATATACAGCACACACATAAATGATATAGTGTATATACTGTATTATATATATAATATAACATAATAAATAATATATGATATAGTATAATATAATATTATATATATGCTCTTACGACGCTTTGCAACGTTGTTTATGTGTATGTGTGTATATATATATATATATATATATATATATATATATATATATATACACACATACACATAAACAACGTTGTTTATGTGTATGTGTATATATATATATATATATATATATGTATATATATATATACACACACACATACACATAAACAACGTTGCAAAGCGCCGTAAGAGCGTTGGATAAGCCGTTTTGGCGTTGTAAAAATGAACATAGGTATGCATTGCATAGCGTTGGATAAGCCATTCGTTGTAAAGCGAAGTGTTGTAAAACGAGGACTGCCTGTAAGTGCATACATAATCATCAACCAAGAAATAGCAAATTCTTCACTTGCGAGTTATGTCAATTACAGGGAAAAGACAGTTTACCAATGCAATCATTCTTAAAAGCTCCTGTTTTATTTTACAAAGATATCTATATTTTAAAAAATAATGGTGCCTGGTGTTGAATGTAACTGTATCAAGTGTTACAATTATTTGTTTCATTACACGCAACGAATGGAGAACAAGTGTTAGGAAACATGGTAATAAATTAGAATATAATTTACAAAAAGCCAAACAAACATTTTTAGTAACAGTGTACCAAAGTAATACTGAGTACAAAATAATAAGCAACTAATCACAATAATACAAGGGTCATTTCATTCTGTATTGTTAATGATCGCTATATGATGTTCACTCGATTAATATGGTTCATGACGAAATTGACCGTTTCAAGATATAGGCACCATTTGGAGTAAAACAATGGACATATTTGGAATGGAAGTCTCAGCACCATAGATTTGTGCTCTTTGCACAATACTTGTCATTCCTAAATCTGGTTGGCCTATAAATAACACAACATTTGCCACATCATTTTAATTTTAGCGATAGAACATAGTTTTTTTTAACCATCTGATGGTGGCTACAATGTAAAGTAGCAGCAGCAATGTATTTTATTGAAAGAAAAAAAAGGGATGGTTTGTGTTAAAAGACGGGAGTTGTTTGTTTTCAGATTTCTGTCTGAAATAGTTTGCTTTAGCAATCCAAATGTTTTCTGTGCTTTGTTACCTTTAACAATTCGGTTTCATGTTGCTCCAAAGAGTTCCTTAAATTCCAACCTCAGTGCTGTTTTACTTGTAACATAAACATCTGACTCCCTATTTTCTTAGCACCAAGGAGGGAGCAAAAATACATTGATGAAAACAGACCTTGCACCGTTAATTTTTTCTGAGGTAAAATTCAGTTTTTCACTTCAAACAAGCTATTTCTTTAAGATTTTTCTTTTCTCTCAAAATCAGGCAATAAATGCAAACATGCTCCTGTGTCCCGACTTATATGCACCAAAGGCCGCATGCTGGCATCACATTAGCTACTGTAAGGTCTAGATAGCATGTACATAACAAGTGTGGAACAAGTACAAATAATCAAAACTAATTTAAACATACTGCCAAGAGGTAGCATCATATTTTGCAGATTGTCAAACATTGCGTATAATATATATATATATATATACACACATATATATATATACACACATATATATACACACATATATATACACATATATATATATATACACATACACACACACACACAGTAAAAAGAAATCCGCGGGACTCGCCTAACGATAATCAAAGGTACATTTATTTATACCATCTGGCAAACAATGTATAAAATGGGCAGCGTTTCGAACTTTAAAGTCCTTTGTCTAGTTAAGGATCCTGACTAAGGACTTTATAGTCCGAAACGCTGCCCATGTTATACATTGTTTGCCAGATGGTATAAATAAATGTACCTTTGATTATAATTAGGCGAGTGCTACGGATTTCTTTTTCCTACATGTTACTTGGGGCTGGATAGTGATCCTTGCCCCTCTGTGTGCACCCCATGTGAAGCAAAGTACTTTTTCTCTTTCTTATGGTTATGGAGTGCCCCAAGCATTATTTTTTGAGATATATATATATATATATATATATATATATATATATATATTTATTAATTTCAATCCTTTTCCTATGTTCTTGCTAATTCACATTAATAAAATACATACTGTATGGTGAACATAACACATTTGGCATCCTACTCTGACTAGCACATTTAAATCATATAGATCTATAGATCTGTTTGTGCTAGAGGGGGTAAGAGGACAGACTGTGCACACTGCATGCTTCGGAGTGCAATGAAAATGTAGTGGAGTAGTTGGTCCAATCACAATCGGCTGTACTGAATAAAAGTCTCAGGAACTTTTATGCATGCAATTTCTATTCACTGGAATGGCATTTGCACTAATCAGGTTATCCAAAGGGTGCTATGTACAGTATCAAGCGCAAAAAAAACTGCATCTAGACCAACAGTAAATCAAACAAAACAGAACAATTGTTTTGCTTGAGTGAATAATCAAGTGCAGTATTTAAAGCAGACCATTGACCACAGCAGATACAAGTCAAACTTGCTGAACACAGTAAAGGGGAGATGAATATTTGATAGATGCAGAATTTGATACATCCAAATATGTGTGCGAGATATGTGTACACTTTTAAAATGCCTCTTATAGTTATTGCAGTCTTCAGAGCATACAGCTACCTTATACCTTCCTTTAAGGATCCTGTTTATAACCAATGCCTTCCCTTACAATTTAATTGATTTACTGTAATCAAATGTTGTCTAAATAATTTGAAAGAGCCCTTATGATTTTAAGTATAACTACAAGATGTGATAACACAATAAGAAGCAGCAGTGCCATTGACTATTTGTTTTTGGAGAGGGGGAGGGAATTATATTTTATCACTTTGTAAAAGGCACCTTTAGTTGTCAATTTTCTCCGAGCTTTATCATCATCAAATATCATGTACTGTATTCTATAAAATTCTCAACATTAAAAAAAATACATGACAGAACAGCAGAATGTATTTAATATTACTGCTATGATGCTACCACAATTGACCTTTCTAATTGGTAATGCTGCATAATGCTGTACCTTTATAAATATCCCCTCTCACCAGCCCTTGAAATTAATTGATTAATTACATTGAAACAAGAGTTACATATAAATTAGCATTCATCAAGTACTGTATCTAATGCAAATTGCAAGTTTAAAGAAGAGTAGAAATGTGCTTCCTCCTCATCTCCTTGTTGACTTGAAAGAAGCACATACGAGTTATTAAGCCCTACTATGGTAAGATGATATATTGCCTGTGTAAATATAAATTAGTGTTCACCAGGTAAGGCTTAAACCCTATGCACAAGACTTTGGGGAGATTCACTAAGCTACTACATAGGGTACCAGGGCTTCCCATGTTAACTCCCATTCAAGTCAATGCTAGTTGACACTGGATTGAGCTCCGATGCCCCCTTTAGTGAATCCAGGTCTTGGGGACCCAATGTTCACATCTATTCTTAAATTACAAGCTTTCCAAACTTTGCACAAAGATGACATGCACACATTTCCATAAATCCTTAGATGTGTGAAAATAGGACTGGAGAACTGGAGATGGAAAAACAACAGCCGCTTTATGGGTTATATCCATAACGGAGGCACAAGTTAGCATTATGGGGCTTATTCCATATCAGTCGAAGTGGCCTGGGCCATTTTCCGACAAAATTCACCATTGACTTCAATAGGGAGCTTCTGCCTAAAATGGCCCTATCGCCCTCGTGGGTTAATATAGAATAAGCCAATATATGTGTTAAACTGTGTGGAAGTGATACATTTTACTTGGTTAACTAGTAGGTGGTTCTTATTCAGACTATGGGGAAGATGAATGCAAAATGTGTTTTGGTGCAACTGCTCCATTCTTTGCTCTGTTTTGTCATACAGTGTATAAGAGGCGTTTGCAAAGCCTCTTACAAGCGGCACAGAATGTTGTGCAGAGTTCACCCCTCTGACCAAGTGGACCTTTTAGAGCAAATATTGGAATTGGAAATAAAATGAAGCAAGATGGATGCAAAACTTCATCAATCTCATTATAATGTGTGTGCTAGGTCACTCCTCCTATTGACACAAACTAAAACAAAGTGCAAAATGACATTTCTTCTCTTTTTGACACTTTTGCTCCAAAATTGCCTAGGTACCCCAATATTTGGAAAACAGTCTCTAGATAGCTATATTTTCTTATGCAGATGCCACATACTTCTTAACAGCTTGTCTTACAAATATTGTTAGTCCAAACATTTGGTATTAACCACTATTTCGGTTCTCACTTATTATTGCACACTTGCAAACAGACTAAAAAAACTGCCACATTTGTACATGTACTTGCTGAAATCAGGCTTCCTATTAAAGCCATAAGAATTATTAATACTTGAATGCTCATTGGCTGCTGCTAATTGCCATCACTGTTGAGTAAATAACGCCCTTATTGTCTTCACCTTTTGATAGGAAACTGTATGGATGCAAGTAAATTATAAGTAATAATTCCAGCATTTTGGCCAATTTGACATCAATATAATAGCCACTTCTGACATCAAGAAAAAATGTGTCCTTTAAAACTTGTTTTAGATACTGTATATTTATATTAACAAATAAAAAAGCTAGCACCAACAACTTGACTGCTTTCTTATAATTTCACATTAGCAAATGGACAAATTGCAGGTAATTTGGTTCATGACCTTTTAGTGGAAATCTCAAATGTTCTTACCAAATGGCAAACTGACTCTCAACTTACTTAATCATGAGTGAATTTGTAAACATGCTTGTCATGTTACAGGCAGTAAATGATGCACCTCTGAATACTGACATTCGTATAGCTTTATATATGGTTCACAGCAGTGTTACAGAAAACGCTGGAGAATTCAGAGGAGACTAGGCAGAATGAATAACAAATACAATTATTTTAGTTCTGATTTAAAATTGCTCCTTAAATAACATTTCAAAGCCCATTTTTTTATAACTTAAATTGTGGTGCTGTAAATTCAGATAAAATAGTTATTATATGTTTCAGCTATGACTTAAGAATTTTGTCTCTCTTTTTGCAGACCAAGTCATAACAGCTACATTTGAAACAGTTTAAATACAAATGGATTCAGTGTCATTTCTTAAGTCCATAATAAAAATTATCTTATTGGTTCAAGGAGGTAAGCAAGGTGATTGTTGTACTCGGAAGAACACAAACGTTCCATAGTCCGCTTTCTCTATACGTGTTGTTTCGAAGTTTTCCAATTTTGGCTTTCCTCCTTTTCTGGTGTCCAGCACTTTGGATAATAAATTCACTTCACAGAAGTTAAATAATATTGAAATCCTGTCAGCTGGAGCTGACGAGTGGTTATGTTTTACACAGGGTTATTTCTTTTCAAGGACATCAATCTCATTCCTCTGTGTGGTTCTCAGTAACTGACACATTTCCACAATGGAATTACAATGCGCTCTCTCTCTTTCTCTTGCTTGGTTTGGGTCAGTGTCCTTGGCAGGTTTTACAACACATCTGTCTGAAGTATGCTCGACTGCAAAACTTGAACTTCAGCACCAATGGGCAATAAGCCACTTTGTTCACATCTTTGCACTCTGAGGGGAAAAGAAACAAGAGGCAAATTAACGATAACAATAATTGAATGGTTATGCATTCCTGTCCTCAAGATTTATTGCCTAAGTTTGTGACACATTTTAAGTTTTAAACTCTCGGCTATAAACTATTCATTGTAGTCTGACCCTGACCCAGTTTGCATGTTCAGTAAAACAAGACGTTGCACACATTACCATGCATTAGTGAAAGGGTTCTCAAACCTCTAGCCAGACAAATCTTTTGGATATTAGAAAATTGGGATATGATCCCAGACTCTGATGCTCAAGAAGTGGGGTGCCTTTGTCATCCAATCGAGTATTCAGTACCGTCGGGAGGCACTTAGACAATTTAATAATGCAAAATCTTATTTACATCTTAAGAGTGACCCCACTTTTAGTTATTTGGGGGAACTCCAACAAATTATTGATTTAGGCAAAATTTTGTGTGTACTGAGCCCCAGAGAGTGTGAGTTTCTGAGCTGTCTACATCCCATGATACCAGTATTCCACCATCGCCTAAAGATCCATAAATCGTTGGTCGACCCTCCTGGTCGACCGATTATGGCGAGCATTAGATCTATGGGAGATGATTTATCGCGGTATGTGGACAGCTTTTACAGCCTTTGGTTTTTGATTTGGTATCATTTGGTATCATTTATTCAAGACACTACAGATCTAGTTGTTGCTCTCCAAGAAATCCATTGGAAAAGTCAATACAGATGGATCGCGTTAGATGTGACCTCTCTGTACTCAATTATAGAACACAGACATGGTCTTTTGGCAATACGCCATTTTCACAATGCACTTTTTTGTTGGAACCTATCACTTTCGTACCGACTCACAATAATTTTTTATTCGATTCACAATTTTAGTTACAAAAACAAGGCACGGCTATGGGGACTTCATTTGCACCCTCATATGCCAATTTATTTATGGGTTTAAGGGAACTTCAGCACATTTATCACACCACCAATATATTTCGTAAGCACATTATTTTTTATAAACGTTACATAGATGATTTAATTTTGGTGTGGGATGGGGATGATGATTCACTGTTCCCCTTCATTCAAACTTTAAACACTAATGATTCAAATTTACGTTTCACTTATGAGCACAATATTAATTATTTGGATGTGGTTCTGTACATCGATATTGACAAATCAATACAGACAGATATATATCGAAAGGTACATTGGAGAAACTCTCTCCTGTGGGCTCAAAGTTGCCATCCCAGGCCATTGGTCAAGGGCATCCACAGAGCACAATTTATTAGGTTGAAGAGGTTGTGTTCAGATGGTGAAGCTTTTCTTGTACAATCAGAATGACACAATATTTCCTTACAAGAGGCTATAGGCCACAAGATGTACATGAAGCATTTGCATATGCGGACTCTAGTGTATAAATAATAATAATAATATAATAATTGTTTGTTCTTGTATAGTGCTGCTAGTTTTTTACGTAGCGCTTTACAGACACAGTCCCTGCTTACAATCTATGTTTTTTGGTGCCCGGGGCACAGGGAGATAAAGTGACTTTCCCAAAGTCACAAGGAGCCAACACCAGGAATTGATCCCTGCTTCAAACTCAATGCTAGTCGGTGTCTTTACTCGCTCCTTCTCCCAATGTAAATGATCTTATACATTAGACACTTAGACGTTCTAAACGTAAATTTAGAGTAAATCAATATAGAAATGAATAGATGACTTGCCCTATGTTTATAACGACTTTTAATAGGCAGGCAAAACACATTCAAGCTATCATATGGAAACATTGGAGCACCTTACTATTGGGTAAAGATATTGCTCCGATTTTACAAGAAAGCCCCATATTTGTCTTCAAAAAGGCTATTAGCATCTTATCTGTCATCAAGCCTATTTAATTCCAGAGACCCTTGCACTAGGGTGCAAGGAATACCTACAGGTTTCTTTAGTTGTGGTAGGTGCTCCATGTGTCAATATGCAAGTCCCATCAAATGTATACCATTGACTAAATCCAATTATCGTATTAGCACTTTTATCAATTGTCATACGAGTTTTGTGATCTATCTCTTACAGTGTGGGTGTCACATGAAATATATCGGTCTTACTATAAGACCTTTACGGTCAAGAATCATAGAACATGTGCGTCTCGTTAAAAAGAAGGATACATCACACCCTGTTGCGCGTCCTTTTTCGACTTGTCCACAAGGGGTTATTAATAATTTATCTTTTAGAAGGATCAAGCACATACCACCCCATCCATGAGGGGGTGATAGACTAAATAAATTAAAGAGAGATGCATTGGATTTATGCCCTCAACACCCTGGATCCCTTGGAAATTAATATAGATTGGGAACTTAAGCACTTTCTAACAGATTGAATGTCCCATCTCAGGTATTTTTTGGGGTGTATGTACCTCTAACTCTGTACCCTCCGCTTTATAAGGTACATGTACATATTATGTATAGGGATTGTAGCATATATACGTCATGTTTACTGTTATGCGTTTCAATACATGTCTAGGCCAATTTCTTTATATAGACATGTTTTTCATGTTTATTATTAATTATAATGTCTTGGTGCAGAATGCTCCAATGGATGTGTATGTTCATGGCTACATGGTTTTTGATTGTTTACTTTATTGTATTTTATTTTGTTATTATTATTTAATATACTAATATTAGGATAAATTCTTCCTTTGAATCAATTGTCCATGTTGGCTATGTACATGCTTATTTATGGAGGTCTGCACTTTTATATTTATTCATTTTTGTATGTTTAAATATATTACTATACTATTACCTTTTTCTTGGTTGATCTAGGTCTCATTCTATCACTGTTGTATGTGTTTCATTGATTTGTATTTATTCATTTATATCTTTATACTATATTAGTGAAAGCACTGTATGCCTGCCTGCCTACCTGCCTGCCTGCCTGCCTGGATGTTCGGTGTCCCTAGGGGAAATCTCATTGGACCCTTGGGCCGCCCCTGCACACCTCTCATTGGCCTGAGGCGGAGTGACGGGCCAAAGGACACACAGGGACACACACACAGGGACACACACACAGGGACACACACACAGGGACACACACACAGGGACACACACACAGGGACACACACACACACACACACAGGGACACACACACACACACACACACACAGTAGGGGGGGGTTAAATTAGCAGCATGTATAACCCGGGGGTGGGGCTCACATACCCGCCGGTCCCGGAGCCTCCGCCTCTTCCTCCCCGAACATCAGCCTCCACACCCGCGCGCACCTCCTCCTCTCCCCGTGTCTCCCTGTTTCCCGCGCTTTCAGCCCCCCCCCCCCCCCCCGGCGCCGCTACAGTCAGCGGGGGAGCGAGTGCCCGGGACACAGCGGGGGAGCGAGTGCCCAGGACACAGCGGGGGAGCGGCCACAACACGCTGCCTCCTGCCTCAGATCCACGTGGGAGCGGCCTTCACCTCCCCTCACCTCCCCTCACCCCCCTTCACCTCCCTTCACCCACCCCTCACCCCCCTTCACCTCCCCCTCACCCCCCTTCACCTCCCCTCACCCCCCTTCACCTCCCCTTCACCTCCCCTCCACCCCCTCCCCCCCCAGCGCCGCTACAGTCAGCGGGGGAGCGAGCGCCCGGGACACAGCGGGGGAGCGGCCACAACAAGCTGCCTCCCGCCTCAGATCCACGTGGGAGCTGCCGGACGGCTGAGGGAGCGGCCGGACGGCTGAGGGAGCTGCCGGACGGGTGAGTGAGCGGCCGGACGGGTGAGGGAGCGGCCTTCACTTCCCCTCACCCCCCCTCACCCACCCCTCACCTCCCTCCACCCCCCCTTCACCCCCCTCCACCCCCCCTTCACCTCTCCTCCACCCCACCCCCCTTCACCTCTCCTCCACCCCACCCTTCACCTCCCCTCCACCCTCCCCTTCTCCTCCCCTCCACCCCCCCTTCACCTCCCCTCCACCTCCCCTCCACCCCCCCCCCCCCTACGCACCACCTCCCCCCACTTCCCACCACCTCCCCCCCCTTCCCACCACCTCCCCCCCCCTTCCCCCCACCTCCCCCCCACCCCCCCCTTCCCACCACCTCCCCCCCACCCCCCCCTTCCCACCACCTCCCCCCCTTCCCCCCCTCCCCACCACCTCCCCCCCCTTCCCCCCCTCCCCACCACCTCCCCCCCCTCCCCACCACCTCCCCCCCCTTCCCCCCCTCCCCCCCCTCCCCACCACCTCCCCCCTCCCCACCACCTCCCCCCCTTCCCACCACCTCCCCCCCCTTCCCACCACCTCCCCCCCTTCCCACCACCTCCCCCCTCCACCCCCCCTTCCCACCACCTCCCCCCTCAACCCCCCCTTCCCACCACCTCCCCCCTCCACCCCCACACACGTGTATACACACACACACGTGTATACACACACACGTGTGTATACACACACACGTGTGTATACACACACACACGTGTGTATACACACACACGTGTGTATACACACACACACGCGTGTATACACACACACGCGTGTATACACACACACGCGCGCGTGTACACACACACGCGCGCGTGTATACACACACGCGCGCGTGTATACACACACGCGCGCGTGTATACACACACGCGCGCGTATACACACACGCGCGCGTATACACACACACGCGCGCGTATACACACACACGCGCGCGTATACACACACACGCGCGCGTATACACACACACGCGCGCGTATACACACACACGCGCGCGTATACACACACACGCGCGCGTATACACACACACGCGCGCGTATACACACACACGCGCGCGTATACACACACACGCGCGCGTATACACACACACGCGCGCGTGTATACACACATGTGTACACACACACGTGTACACACACACACGTGTACACACACACGTGTATACACACACACGTGTATACACACATACACGTATATACACACACATGTGTATACACACACACACACGTGTATACACACATGTGTATACACACACACATGTATACACGTGTATACACACACACACGTGTATACACACACATGTGTATACACACACAAACATGTTGTATACACACAATATATACATACACAAATGTATACATACACACATGTATACATACACACATGTATACATACACACACATGTATACACACACACGTACACATACACACACACACATGTATACACACACACACACACACATACAATGTATACACACAAACATGTATACACACACACACTATCCCCAGCACCACCACATCAGCACACCGGTATCCCATGCCCCCCCAGCACACTGGCATTCTCGGCTCCCCGCCATTCCCAGCCCCCATCAACACCATCAGCACCCACACATCGCCACCTTTGCACCTCCCCCATCGGCACACCCACATCCGCACCCCCACATCAGCACCAAACCCTCCCAAATCAGCACCCCGATACAATCACCATCAGTACAGCCACAGCAGCACTACCACCGCACATGGGCCGCGTGGACCACTCCCCACCCAAATGCCACACCCACACCACAAACATCCCGGGCAACGCCGGGGCTCTCAGCTAGTCAGTAATATAAATGAGCATACAGTAATATTTCCATTTGCTATATGCTTTGCTGTGGAGGGTTTTTGTCACTTTTTTTACCCACCATAACTTAACTATATATATATACCATACTTAGTTAAGTTATGGTGGGTAAAAAAGTGACAAAAACCCTCCACAGCAAAGCATATAGCAACTGGAAATATTACTGTATGCTCATTTGCATGTCTAAGACAGGTCTGCAACCCCGCCTTTCACCATTATCACCCAGCACACAGCACTTCCACTGCAGCAAGGGATTCTGGGAAATGACATGCAAATGAGCACAGTGCCACCTTTTGCTTCAAAACCATTCAACATGGTTCCCCTACCATGTTGAATGGTTTTGAAGCAAAAGGTGGCACTGTGTGCTCATTTGCATGTCATTTCCCAGAATCCCTTGCTGCAGTGGAAGTGCTGTGTGCTGGGTGATAATGGTGAAAGGCGGGGTTGCAGACCTGTCTAAGACATGCAAATGAGCATACAGTAATATTTCCATTTGCTATATATTTACATATATTTATATATTATGTTCGATTTATTGCACATTATTATTCTTTATGTGTTTATACATATTGTTGCTTGTATACACATTATGAAGCTTTTTGGTTTTATTTCATGTTTATTTTTATCTAGATGTCCATACAACGTTTCTATTAGGAGTTGGTGGTTCTATGATACAATATATATGTTTCATTTAGATACATTGTGTTATATCTATATTTGTGTGTATATTTGTATGTTACTTTTTACATGTTTTTGTGGCACCCATGTGATCCTAACATTGAACAGGTTGCCTTTACTTTTGAGCAATTTAAGTTCATGCCACATTTATTAACCTTCAGGTGTGTATTATGCAAGATAGACCTGTATTGCTCTGGACTATCAGAGAGTGGTGAGAGCTATTTATATGATCACATGAGTGCTTCGCCATATACTCTTTGACAAAGTTCCTATCGGAACGAAACGCGTCAGTGCGCTTCTGCAATGTTTGTACCTATTTATGCGTTTGGATCGCTTTTTGGTTAGCAGTGCACCGCCCTGCAGCATTTTTTCTAATCTTTTGGATAACCAATGAATATCTACATTCATATACAGATTAGGTGCATTTGTGTGAGCTAGTGCACTGGTTACTTCCAAAACCAGGTGTGGCGCTCGGAGAGGTTTGAGACCGAGTGTACTAATATATTATTCTCCATAACATAGAAAGTGTTTGTAGTGTGCCATTTTTGACCGAAAATTCCCTTGCGAAGTCTGAGGATTTTTAGTGGGAATGGCCCGGACTCCTACTTTGGAAGTTATAGAAGAAGGCCCCTATACAGTTAATGGGTTTATATCAAAGCTGATTTCTCTCAAGAGATGTGAGTACGGTACGTTCCAAATACTAAAACTATGTTCAGTTAATCCCATTAACCCATTTGGTGTATGTGGTACCTTCAACACATTGCTAAGCAATATGGCAATATTTAAAAAACAATTTATTGCATGTATGCAAAAGAGGGTACAACAGGGATGAAAGATTTTCTGCTTCTCAATTATTTAATACATCTGCAAATTATAAAGAAAAGTGCCCACAGTAATAAGTAGTTCAAGAGGAAATCCAGGTTCAACCCCTGCTACAGTACGTGGGTATGGTCTCTTATTCCCTTACACTGTCAAAACTAGATTCGTTTCTTGTATCCTATAATAAATTAATGTCATCTATCTGTGCTCTGCCTTGTAATGTGCTATCTACTCTTTCTCTAACTTTATACACTTTTATGTCTGTTACCCCTGTCCTTGTATCCCCACTCATTACATATTAGGCCGCGCTTATAGTGCCAGCGGCGGCCCGCTGCGGTCGCTGAAAAATCCAATTGAATTTACTTCCAGAGATCGCGACCAAGCCGTCGCGCCGCTCCTACTATAAGCACACGTGACGGCTTCGATACATTTGTTGTGACGCGATGTCGCGTCGCCGGGACTATAAGCGCGGCCTTACACTCTATGTTTGCACTGCATACATACAGTATCTGCCACTACATAAAATATGCTCGCAGTGCTTTATGAAAATAGGAGTCAGGCAAATATACATCTAACAGTAAGAAACACAGAATAATTCATTGTCATATTTCTAGTCCTGCAGCAACAACCTACTGTAGTTAGCAATTACCCCCTACATTTGTTTTGTTTGACTTAAGTTATAACAAAACAGCAGGCATACTTTCTTTGCTGCCAGAAGTGTAGTTGCATTACATAGTAAAGGGGATAAATGGCAATATTTAGAAGTAACAATGTAACTGTTTGCCTATAAATGTATATAAATATTACGGTCAGTTTTGCATTTTCCGAAAATGCAAATTCCTCAATATATTTCACTTTTTGTCTGCTCGTTCAGAATGACACGAACTTGAGCATTATCTGTGTAATTTACTGGTCATCCAACTTTTCATGATTACGAATGAACTCCAAGTAGCTTTCTACGGGGCTATGAAGCTTTTATCTGCATGACAATTCCATTAGATAAGGCTGAAAACATCTGGAGCTTTCAGTAAATTGGCCTAAAATATGCTGCAAATTCCTCCTTCACGCAATGCCATTGGTGGAAGGAGAAGTACCATAAAAATATCATCCAGAATGGTGTCCAAAACTATAAATATGCTGTTGTAGCAAATTGTCAAGTACAAAAGCATCTGTTACATTTGGGGTGTTACAACTAGCTATAAATTACAGAAGCAACAAGGCTTGTTATCATGCTATATACTTTGCTGATTATGCTGCACTTGGGAACTAGTCAATATCCTGCATTTTATGGCAAGATGAATGTGACCCCGGAGTCATGAACGCAATATGATGAATGTAATAGGGTATCATTCACAATATAATGATCATGCCAGGAGTGGAAATTTCTTTTCTTCATGAAGGGGGAAAAAAAAAAAAAAAAAAAAGCACAGTTCTACGATCACTCTTTGGAATTTTACTCACTTCAATTGACATTGGAAGTTTTCTGTTCTTATAAGGCTTTTTATAAGCAAAGACTTAAGACGCCGTCCAAGATACTTTTAATGACTGCTTATGAAATGGATACAGAAGGATAGAATAGAACGGAAGATAAGCACTCGGAGCAGGAACCTTTTTAAGGACCTTCACTCTTACTTGTATTATTCATAAGTGAATATTGTAGGTAGAGGGACAAGGAATAATACAGTGGTTATGCTGCTGCCTTTCAAGATGGTGAACCAGGTTCCAATGCCAGTGTCAGCTCATGGTGACTATGGGAAAGTTACTTAATCCCCATGTGCCTCAGGCACCCAAAAACTCTACAGGGCATGGACACATGCCTGTACAACTATGTGCTGTGCTGTGTACACTATCACACCATATAATTAAAAAATATTATTTTAGGTACTATTCAGTCATTTAAAAGTTATTTCTGCAAATGCCCTTTTTTATGCTCATCTCATTTGAGGACTGATCTGGTGTAAAATAATTGTGGGTGGTTTCATATTGAATGTAATGGTTTATCACTTAGTCCCAACAATTGCAGCATTCTTTTTCTTATTTAGAGATAAATGCCCTATTACCTCCTACTGAAAGCAGTATACATATTGTGCGTAGTGCTGTTTGTTTTTGTGACATGTCTGTCCTTTCCTTCACTGAAGGCTTTAATGAAAACTTGATGATGAAAGGTACCATGTGTCTCGCAATGTGTTGCTGTCATTCAGATGCATTGGTAATGTGGTCCCATGGTGATAGTAACCTTTACTGTGTTTGAGCAGACTCAGTCACAAGATTTGCTAAGAGTGCTTTAAACATTTTATAAAAATAAATTGTGAAGACACTGCCAGTGAAGGAAAGATGTTTGTATTTGTGTTTTGGACCCAATTATTTTTCTAACATTTAAGAGGGCAGAAAAAATAAAAAATAGAATAGAATTTTATATTAGTGGTTATATGCTGAAGTGTATGTTCTATTTTTAATGCCTATCTTCATATAGCAATATTTTAGATTGACAAGGATAACTGATAAAAGAAGATCTTTACATGATCTGTAGGCTCCTATATATAAATTGCTATTGCTTTTTAATAAACTGGAAATGACAAAGACAGTAGAAAACCGGCAACTTCATTTAATAACTGGATAGATTTTTACTCTGTATAAGTTTCAGGTGACCTTAAATAATGTGGTTGCAGCAGCTATGTGTGCTTTAGAAATGTTTATGAATAATATTTAAAATGGTGTGGTACATGCTGTATGCACTTTACTTGCACCACAGAATGTAATGTTACCCTCATCAGTGGAAATGTGTCAAACTCTAACCTACAATGCTACTACTGCCAACAATAAAGAGGTAAAGCAGATGTTGAATATGACATACTCCTTCTCCCCTCAGTTTTCCTAAACTCCACAGCTTTCTAAATTGCATAGTTTAAAAGGCATACAAGTTCATAATCACATCCTATTATGACAAGCATAGTTTTGCTGGACATGCATTGTTTTCTTCTCTTGCACGCATCTAGTTGGGTCTGTCTGCACATACTGTGTGCATCACTTGAAAATGCATAGTTTGAAAAGCACCATGAAGTCCTGCAAGATAAATTACAGGATCCCTTAAGGGACCTGCCTAAAAATTTACATATTTAGGTATAAGCAAAATTGACCCTGACAACACCAAGGTACCAAATGTTCTTGTTCATAGGCAACAGAGGCCATTATTTGGCCTCTTCCAAAGTGGTAGCTAGTGCCCCCCACCTATTTCTCCAAACATGTATGTGCTTTTAAAGATACACGAGAGTCAACCACTGAAAGCACATGCAGATACAGAGTACTAGCCAACACATGCAATACAAAGAGTTGCAAGTTAGGCTGAAATAGAGTTGGGCCAATATAAACAGAGGAGGCGGTAAGAGGTAACCTGAAATGGGAAGCCAAAAGAGACAGAGAGGACAGGGGGTGTGTGATATATGCTGCAATGCTGTGCACACGGGTTTTTAAAGTGTGTAATAAGCCATGACATTTATTTTATGATTCCGTGTGGTCTCTACTGGAACAAGCTTAGCGGTTTCATTTTGCAATGAAAATATTCACCATCGTCCACAAGAAGTTTGACCTATTGACCTTTCACAGTGAATTTATGGTGGGTAAAAAAGTGACTAAACCCCCTCCATAATACAGAGTATATCACAAATATAATACCCATGAGTGTGTTTGTATGTGTTCCACAGGTCCCAAAACCAGCTTCATTTACCCCATTGTCCCGTCATACAGTGGTTAAGCTGCAGACAAGGATTCTGGGTAGTGACATGCAAATGAGAATTATCGTGTCCCTTTTAACTTTCTACCCACTTTATTATGTGTATTGCCTAGAGCTTTTGCCAGCTGTATTAAAACATTTTTTACAGTGAAACATGGGACAAGGAAGGTGTAGAATCAGTGGGCCAAAACTGTGCGTGATATCTGACACATTTCCCTTTGCAGATAAAACGTACTGACCCAGTACCATGCCAGTGAAGTCAGGAATGGCTGTAATAGACTCCCTATACTGCACAGAGAGGAAACAACATTTATATTGTCAGGAGGATGTGACGATTTGTGATGGGATTCTCACATGAAAGAATATAATTGTGGGAGCTGGGAACGTGACAATTCCCAGCACTCTCTCCTAGAGCCAACGTATCACTCGCAATTCGCAAGCTTCATCCGGATTTATGGCACGCGGCACACATGGCTTGGTGATGCAAAAAGTTACCTTTGTTCAGGAACGGAACATACCCACACAGCAAACTACACTTCCGCCCCGTACACAGCCTTTCATCAGGTAAGTGTACGGGCCGGGAAATGTCACTTGCTGTGTGGGTATGTTCCTCTCCAGAATAAAGGTTATGTTTTGCATCACCAAACCATGTGTGCCGCTTGACATAAATCCAGATGAAGCTCCGAATTGTGAGTGATACGTTTGATCTAGGATAGAGTGCTGCCCTTTTCCGGACTGTTCCTATATGTTTATGAGTGTGGCCACACTTCAAAGGGTCAGGCACCTCTCCTACTGAAGATTTTTTTTACTCCGTGCCGTGGTATTTTGGGGCACTGTCCCCTCACTATTTCCTATAACATGACAATACCCTCCATAGTAACGCAAAGATAGGAAACACTCATGAGTGCATCAACATCTCAGCTCAGCTTCCTGTTCCAGCCTCTAAAGAATGACCGTGTTAAACGGCAGATATTCCGATGCAAATCAGCACACCAAGTAAGTCAATGTTATCCTCAAAATGATTTTGAAACAGGAATTTACTTGCGGCATTAAGATATTTGCTCAGCCGTAAGAAAGTACAGAGCAGGAAAACCCACTCAATGACTGCAAACATTCAGGAGAAATGGAAACTAGGAACCTAAATCAAACTACATGTGAACAAATTTATAGGGATAAAAATATATTCAAAAAACTTGGTCTGTGTCATTTTGAGAAAGTGCAACATGTTTGCTTTTTAGCATTAATGATGCATGGCAAATATGACCACAATGGAGGTTTCCGTGCATTATATCGGCCCCATAGCAGGTTAATGAATAATCCCCACTGTCCTGCTCACAAAATGTGTTAACCATTATAATTGATAAGAAAAGATTGCACAAAATAACACTCATGGGAGAAATAAAGGGGCACAATGGCAGTAAAACAAGAGGGCATACAGCAGACACATACATGAGGGAAAACCTGTAAAAAGCTTGAGAAGAAGCGGCTCAGTGAGTAAGGGCCCGACTCTAAATAATGACACAGAGTTTGAATCAAGGGGAACCCGATTCAGTTCCTGGTGACAGCACCTTGTGTCCTTGGGCAAGTCACTTTATCTCCCTGTGCCTTAGGCACCAAAATCATAAATTGTAAGCTCATCTGGGCAGGGACTGTGTCTGCAAGAATTCCAATGTGCTGTGTACTGCGCACTACTGTAATTGTGAAGTGCTTTGAGTACCACTGGGAGAAAAGTGCTATATGAAATACAGTTATTATTAATATAGTGCACTCTGACAGAATATGAAGTCAATATAAATTTGGATTACATCTAGAGTACTGCATAAATGTTTTCTAAATATTCAAGCACACATAATTGTCCACACATTCAGATGTATGATACAGCAGCCTTATTTACCCTAGCATACCCTCTGGTTTCACTTAATTAAGCTGAAGTCACAGCTCCTTTCCCCCCTGCATACATTAGTCATTGCTCTTCCGAATGTATTTCTTGTGGCTCTAGTAGTATGTGAACTATTTGATGAAGGATTAAAGCAGCCGTAAAACAGTTTAGTCTATTCCAGACCCTTCTTGACTCACCCGTTTTGAAGGGAATGAAAACCAGTGATCTGTGTGGTTTTAGCTGTCTCAAGTCTATTTTATTAAGTATCTCTCTCTCTTCCTTGCTTTACTTTACTGCTATACAAGACGGGGTTGGAAAAACGCAGGCTTTGCTGTGCAAGTGCAGGGAAAACAGAAAAAGGCCTTTTGCATTGACTTGGGGGCAGCAGATAAGACAAATCTCCAACTTACCCTCAGTGTTTGAAATTGGAGTGCTGTCACATTTGCTTTCACACTGTTGCATTGATGAAGGACGAACGTTTTCTGGACAATCACTCGATGCCTGCCCAGTATAGGAGAGACACTGCACTGTTCGCATCTGCTGTCCGAGACCGCAATGTGCAGAACACTAATAAACAGATTGAGAGACAGAGAGACTTTGTTATGTATAGAAAACAAATCAGAAACATTAACACGGTCTTAAATCAGCGTATAAGTCTTTTGTAGGTACAAACTAATGAACCTGTTTAACAAGAAACATAAGCAGCGTTCCTGGATTTCATGGTAAAAATACATCCGCTCTGTAATTTTTTGCTGACATATTCTAAAGCAGATGAAAACAGGAACAGTAAAAGGCATGTACAGTATGCTCATGTGCACTTTAGATCTGCATAGCCCAGGGATGCACAAGGCTGAAATGGCCTAAAAAGTAGTAGTACTTTTCTTGGCATTAAAAAAAAACAATGGTACAGTGGAGCTGTAAATAAATAATAAGTGGTACTACCCCCTGAACCACCACACTTAGACCCCTGATACTGCATAAACATGTTTTACACTCCCGTCCTCCACCCCCACCCCTATTCTGAAAGAAAACTTTTATGCAATAGATTTATGTTTTCATTTCATTAAAAAGACACCTGTAAAAAAAATATGCACACCCCTAAATCCCAAATGTTAGGGGGGGCAATGAGAAAAATGCAGTAGGATAAAACAAACAAGGATTCCATTTAGCAACAACTGCTCTTTAAAGCAACAGTTCAAGCTGCCTTTAAAAAAAAAAAAAAAAATAATTTCCCATTCAATATGTGGATAAATACAATCTACACACTGACAAGTGATTAGCTAAGTTGCCAAGCGATCGGCAAAGATTTGGCTCGGGGGTTCACTAAATGGCTGTCAGTGCAGCAGAAGAAGACCCAAGATGCAAAGTTCTGTGTGGAAGATCATGTAACCAGAGAGTCACTAGATACAATTGGCGCACTGCTAGAGAGAGGGCAGGGCTCAAAAAGGGGGGTGCCAGAGACTGTTTCAGAAGAGGAAGGGGATGTGACTTTGTAATATATTAAAAAATGTATTTATTTTTTTATGCTACAAGTATTTTCTCATAGTACAGAACTGATTTATTAAAAAAAAAACACATGTAGGATATTGCTTGAACTGCAGCTTTGAAGATTATGGGCCAAACATAATGCCGGAACATTTTGTATGAGCCGTAAGCTGCCAGGAGGCAGCTGATGAGTAAATATGGAATTATACACCTACCTACTGCACATAATGGGGATGATAACAGAGAACAAATCTAGTGAGATTTATGTAATACAGGGAGACTTAGTTGGCAGTGATGTCTCTTAAGAGACTAATTTAAGACTTTTTTTTCCATAGCGGTAGTATGTGACTTCTGTGGTCACCTTCGCTCATGAAAACCTAACAACTACAGTATGTCACTCTGTCACGTATTGCCACTCCCTGCAAAAGAACCAAAAAGAAACAACCTTTTTCTCTAACCGTTTATTTTGTGTACACATGTGAGGAGGAAACAAATGGTTGGACTTTCAAGGGAAGTGCAAACTGCCATAGAATGACTGAAAGGCAATGGAGGGATGAACTGAATCATGTCAGGAAGCATTGTGGGGTTTGCGGTGCTGCAGAATTCCCAATTAAGTGCCGCAGACTATAAGGTCCAGCGACAGGATAGTGAGCCATGCCCTTCAAGCTATATAAAGTTTGCTCCAAAACTTTTCAGACATGATAACGCTCCATACATTATAACGATTTTTAAGTGGAGGATTAGGCAGTTGGAAATCTAAAGAGATACTAAATATTATTATATACTAGCATTGTCTTGGGGGGAAAGGGCATTAAAAAAAGAAAGTCCTACTTAAAAATGCAAAGACCCACCTGTTAGCAAAGGGGTTTAATGTGGGTTATATAATATATAATATATATATATTATATATATATATAGTATATAATGTGGGTTTATATACTGAGGCTGGCTGATGGCAACTGCTGTTTTGCCAAATCAGGATGAAATGAAGTGTTCAATCACACATTCCGAATGTAGAGAATACCCTGCATACTGCATGACACTAAAGGAAGAAACCCTGAGTTGGGATCCACCTGGTCACTTACCTGTCCCCATTCTCCAGTAACCCAGCGAGGAGGAGGGCAGCGTCCCAGACTGCAGCGGATACGGACCGGTGGCTTGCTCTCTTCAGGACAGTTTGCAGGCGGGAATGTTTTGGAAAGGTCACTGCTCTTGCACAGCACAATACGGTGTTTAAACCCAGGACCACATTTTGGTGTACACTGAAAAAAAAGAATCCAATATGGTTTAGCCGTGACGGCATTTAGTTTATATGGATAAAAACATTTAAAACATACATAAGGAAACCATTAGAGTGTCATATTACATGCATAATATATAATGTGCAATACAGGCAGCGCTATTGTCTATTCCAAATATTGTCCTGCACATTATAAAAAACGTGTTCTGCATGTTCCACCATTAACACCATTGAGTCTGTCTACTGACCGGATGTTCTGCTGTAAAAGGTTTGAATATAATAACAAATATGTCTTCAATTTAAATTACATATACCCAGCTTGGGGCATGAGGTTCATTTGAATATATATATATAAAAAAATATATATATATATATATATAATAAGCCTGCACACAGTAGTATATGTTCCACACCATTTTTTGTAAGCAGTCTTTCAACGGTTAGATGAAGTGCCAATGCAGAAAAATAGCAATGCTGTTCCTGATTTCAGGTACCGTAACCACAAGTCTTTAATTTAAATAGGCAGCCCAAGCTGGCATTTTTTTGCTGTTTTTTTTTTTACATTAGCTTGAAGCAGGGGTTCTCCAGGGTGGAATTTCATTAATTCCAGCTCCGGGGACCCCCTGCTTTCGGAGGTCCAGACCTGTGTAGTGGGTGCTGGTAGCCGCTCCACTAGCAGGGTTCACGTAATGGACGTTTTTCAAAGCTCCTGTGCCCCCGCAGGGCAATAGGAATCTGTGACGTCATCAGGTTCGGCTTCCTACTGGCCCGCGTGACTGGGAGCTTTAAACTTTGCTGAGATTCTGCCACCCCCAACTGAGGGTCTGTATCTCGGGAAGAAGGGGGTTCCCGCAACTGGAATTAATGGGGTCCCGTTCCGGAGAACCCCTGCTTCAAACCTACTGTAAGTAAAAAAGTAAAAAAAAATCAATAAAAGAAAAAATAAGTCTGAGTTTTTAAATATTTAAACCGCATGTATGTTTTCAGTAAAACACCAGTTTAAAAATACAGATGTAGCCCGCTTCATTTGTCAGTCTGGTCGGATATGTGGGGGATACACAATTTCACAATAGGCTGTGCCAATGTTTCCAATGAATCCTATGGAAACTCTGCAGCTCAAAGCTACTAAACATTAAGAGCCATATTTATTAAGCAGTCTTCTGCCATAAAAGACCTTGAGGGGCTGCAAGACAATTGACAAGTCCATTCAAGTCAATGCCGGGAGCTATCTTAGGGAGAAGACTGCTTATTAAATATGGGTCAAACTTCCATTCACCTGAATGGGTCTTAAACCCATACATACTAAACAATGATAAGCCTAATTATGTGAATGGGCTATAAAGTATTTTATGGCTTAGCACCGCTTAGTAAATCTCTTGCAGTGAAAGGGTTCATGTGATTTAAGGCTTAGCACAGTTTAGTAACTTCAAATTAACTTGTTAACTTAAATTAGATTGAGATAGTGTGATATCAAATAGATTGTCCCTGGCTACATAGATATAATTTTTGAAGTGAAACTTCTTTGCTGGCACCTAGTAAATTCCCATAGAACAAAATCTCCTTCATTGGGAACGAAAATGTGTAACGGAAGTGACGTCATTGGATAAGTGTTGGGCGCGCAGAAGCGTCCATTGCTGATAACGCATGTGCAGAAGCTTCCGCTACTGAGCGCGCATGCGCAGAAGCGTCCGTTGCCGACAGCACATGCGCAGAAACATCCACCACTGAGCGCACATGCACATGTGTAGAAGCGGCCGGCATCTCCTACGCATGCGCAGAAGCGGCCGGCGTCACTGTAGCCCCGATCAACCACACTATGCTTGTTGTGTATTGTGTGTCTTGGTAAAACAGTTAAAGGGATAGAGCAGCAGCAGGGTTGATGTAAAACAGGGAGCACGGTACCTACAGGTTCATTTGAAACCTGAGAATATGCCATTTAGCCATTTATAAAACCACCCGTGTATCCTGCAAACCACAAAAAGTGGGAGCAACAAACACAGACTTCCACAATACCCAGGTCCAAGAATAACCAGCCTTGCAGTTACAGCACAGCTCAGATGTAGATGCATGGGAGAGTATTTTACTTGCATATCTTTTTCTTTTCAGGGGGTGATTTGATCAGCCAACCAGTGCACACATCGTCCCCTGCACTCATGTTGTTCCCCCCCTTCTACAAAGAGGCAGAAAAAAGACGGGCTGTGTGCCGAGCACGCGCGTTCTACAGTAAGTGAAACTTCATTATGTTTTCTCACTGAAATTGTAATTATACTCTCAAAAGTCTTCCATTCAATCAAAATACAATTTCTCTGACAAAACACAAAGAAGTTTCACTTAATTAATTAATAACAAGTGGAAGTTTTTGTTGGTATATAAAAACACAGTGGTATTCGGCAGCACTGCCATTTGACAGACCCTCCAACATTTTGTGGGTATAAAATAGGTACCGCTGTTATTCCTCTCGCTGTGCTAGTTGGACTTTCTGTGTAATAGGTACTTACAGGAGCCAAAGACATGTAGTGTACCTGATAAATAGGTAACATTTGAGGGTAGGGTTGATCATTATATTTAAGCGATTTTCTGCCATGAAGGGGATTTATGTAAATTCTACTGCTTCACACTTAAAACCTTGTCATTCATGGAAAGAGCAAATTGCTTAAATGTCAAAAGAGGGAGAAGTGCAGGGGAAAGGAAACAGAAGCATGTGGTTCAATTCTTAAATCAGCACTCCCTACAACTCATTTTTTTAATCTATATTTTAGTTTTCTTTCTTTCACAGGCTTAGAACCGGGCTGCCCCACCGGACCCTACAGTAACTACACTATTTTCAGCTGAGGTCTTCCAGGTCCCACTGGCCAATAGGAAGTTGCAACGTCATCAGGGGAATGATGTTGCAATTTTCTATTGGACAACCACAGGGGACCTCTTTAAATATCTAGGGAGGAATGCCGACAACTCAAACAGAGGAGTGGCTCAGACAGTAAAGATACAATGGCACAGAGTTTGAATCAGGGGAACCTGGTTCAGTTTTTGGTGTCAACTCCTTCAGGCCTTGATCATGTCACTTTATCTCCCTGTGCCTCAGACACCAAAATCATAGATTGTAAGCTCATCGGGGCAGAGGACGTGCCTGTAACAATTCCTATGTGCTGCGTACTATACACAATTGTGAAGCACTTTGAGTCCCATTGGGAGAAAAGTGCTATATTAAATACAGTTAATAATAATAATAATATCTTGGGAACCAAGGAATCGCTAGAGTTAAAAATAACAGCTCAGCTTCTCAGGTTAAAATTTAGTTACATATATATATTTATTCAGTATATATACATATATATGCGTGTGTGTGTGTGTGTTTATGAAAGTAGAAATTTAATGCACATTCATTTCTTAATGTTAAAAAAAAGTTCTCCTCCCATTGTGCTACTTTATTCATTCCCTTTTTGGTCTCACATTTAAATAACACATCCTCGGTTTCCTCTCTTTCTTGCTCAGTTGGATTATCCATTTCTGTTATATGGATTGCAAGGTTTAATACAGGCTTGTTAAATTAAAGCCGAGATTTGTTTTAGGAGAAAGATTACAGTACATGACCAGTTATAGAAAGCCTGCCTTATGGTAATCATTTGCATAGCTATTCCCGGAGGGGAGGAGGAATATCCTTTCCTAATCTCTCACAGTTACCAACATTGTATCAACATGCAGTCATCAAAGGGCTGAGCTCTACGGAGTAAAATGCAAAACTGAAAGGTAAATTTAGGGCCCTGCTTCAGCAGTGGCAGATTTCCCATTAGGCCGAGCAGGCTGCAGCTGCAATATTTTTTGGGAAGCAATTTGTTTGTGTGAGTGTCTTACATTTTCCGTGGCAGGCCCTCCCCTGTAGCGTTGCATAAACGCAGCGTTATGTCAAGTCACATTGCCATGACAACGCGGCGTCGTGTGACGGCATACGCCTAGGAGGAGGGCAGCCCCCAGCCTGCAGGCGGCAGAAAGGTAAATTTGCCAGTGTGATTCAGTAACCTGATTTCACAAACGGATGATTTCAACAAAAGTGTGAATGGGTAAAACCCAATTAGTATGCAAGGGAATTAAGGGCAGTCATATGCTGAATGGATTCAGTGTTGGTGATTGGCACCCTCAGAAAAAATATAAGTATTTTGAAATCCTTTTTTGTTTCCTTTTGTATTGTGTTACCATGACACACAAATGATATGAAACTTTTTTAAGATCTTTAAGTAATTTATTTTGTTATATGTGTAGCCGTGTGCCCTCTTACCTCCGGTGCCGGGGAGGGGGACGGCTGAGGTTTGTGGGAGCGGCGGAGCTCCGTGGCGTATCCAGCAAGCGGGGGCCGCCATCTTGTAGTTCGTGGATGCGCAATTGGGACTGACTCTCATTGGGGGAGGACACCAGGGGTATTGTGGCCACGCACCCTAGGTACTTTGGGGGACACTGACCCAGTGTTGTTATTATTGTATTGTGTGTGTTATATTGTATAGTACTGTTATATCGTTATTCTATTGTCAGTAAACCAATTGTTATATACTGGTGTGTGTATAATTTCACTGTAAGTGGTCCTGAAAACAGTTGTCCAGCTGCACTGGGATCCCTCTCAGGTGGAGGCGCTGCACAGAGGAGAACGAGAGCTCACCCCAGGCTCCCAGCTGCGGAGGTTCAGGCCTTCTGTGAGCCACAGGTAACGGCAGCACACGTAGTTCCCTTAGATACGGGGAAAGTGGAGGGGTGGGGGGGGGGGTGCTACATATGAAAGTGAAACACTGTAGCAAGTTATTTTATAAAGTAAAATGTAAATGTGGAGCAAAATTGCATCATTTTCATCCTGCGTCTCTTTGCGTTAATGTAATAAGGTCTTTGCTCCGAGCTTTCCCCCATGAGCACCACCTTGCCATTTGGAGTCAATAGGAGGAGTTAGGGATAAATTACATGATGCACAGATCATAATGAGATGCATCAAACGTCGCATATCTGTTCTTTACCTTTTTATCTCTCGCATTTATGTAAAAAAAATCTACCCTATGAGGCCACCGTAGTTCACTAGGGGACTCAGTTTCAGTCAGATTCTTTCTGACTGATTTTTGGCACGAAATTACTTCCGCATTGACTGGCATATAAGGTGGATCAGCGGGGATATAGGTCACTCTTTGATAAAGCGCTACTTAACGCGAAATGCATTAGAGGACCCTTTTTATGTAGCTTTTGCTACCATGCATCTCTATTAAAGCATTTTTAATTTTCACCAATCAGCCTCCAGCCCTACTTTTTTCTGCAGTGCTCCACCTTCTCTCCACGCATACTTGATCTACACAACGGACGGATGCACGCGTATATGGAGCATAAGGGGTCTATCATGTGAGTCATTTATCTGTATTTCTTACATTGTGACTGTGACTATAGGGTATTTGCATGGCTCCAGCCTTTGGTTCCGGACACCATCCCTCTCCATAGTGAATGCACTGGGAGTCCTTTTATATAGGGGATTTTTTGTGATTTCATTTTGAGGGTGGTTATATGCTTTCTGTCCATATTAGGCTTTATTTGGTGAGCTATATACCCTGTCACATATATACATTTTTTCATTGATTTGACTCAACCCTTGACTCCTGGGCTATATTGCCTTCATTGCACTATTCTGGGAATTAGAAGGACCATACAGAGATTCATTTCTCATCCTTTGCTGATGCACAGATCATAATGAGATGCATCAAACGCCGCATATCTGTTCTTCACCTTTTTATCTCTCGCATTTATGTAAAAAAAATCTGCCAGGTCTGAGGTGGCGTAAACATTTCTGGCTGACAAGTTGCATCAAACGCAAGAAGTACTTTCTTACTTTAAACTGAAATTACCAGTATTGTTGCATAATTCTAGCTTTTTAAGGGTACAATACTTTGTGTTGGCAATTCAGTATCCGTGACTACCACTATATTCGACCTTAGAGGACTTATGATGATATATGCCCTTTATATGTAGACTATACACACTGTAGTTGTATCAGCTTGGTACTCCATCGCCGTTCATTGATTTTAATATTTTAGTTTATTATATTAGCTTGAGCTCAAGACTCTTCGAGCGGCTTAGTCATCACATTGGTATCAATCAAACATCAGGACCAACAGTTTTGCTGGTAGCAAGACAATATGTTCAGTATCCCACAAACACTAAAATCCCTCATCTGCCAAGATGTGTGAAATGACTGTGGCAATTTAATTTTGATAGACCAATCTATTACTACATCGTAATCAACCTACTCACAAACAGACAGTACTTGGCTTTTCTCCTAAATAGTATTTGATTAAGCCACAAGTTGACATTATATGCGGAATACTATTCTCATTGAATTGTCCTAAAGCAGGTGACCTCTTACTATGAGGCCTGTGTGACCTCAATCATTATTGATCAGATCTCCTGCCACCGACACCTTTCTACTCCAGGCTGTTTATACCAGCTACCTTTCTCATTAGCTGGTTTCTGAGCTCATTATTTGTGAACCATCATTTAATACGATTTTAGTATTCGTGTGTGCTATTCGTTTGACACTAGTTTGCAACCTACTATTTTAGAATCAATTAGATATGCCATTAAAGGTTATGTTTTAATACTTACCACATTACTCCAGTACTTAGTTGAGTGCTAGAATATAGGGACTCTTTTTGTCTTGTCTCTACAAGAATTTTGTCTCTAATTAGACTTAAATGCAAACAGAAAATGTGTTATTTGTTGATTAATCTCACCCACATAATTTCCATTGGACCCAATGAAAATAAAATCTTATTCTAACACAAATGAGTAAAATCCTTAACACAAGGGCCAATAAACATTTTCTAAAGAAGCCAATTAGATTGCCAAGTTTCTTTTTGTCTCCTACGTGGCACTGCATCTTTAACCATTATATGACATGAGTAAACGTGCCCAATAACTAACATCTAAAATGATCATACGTATGTGTATATGGCTCTATGTCTCAGGCATATCAATGTCACAAACACAAAATCTTACGTATTAATAAGATTTAATACAGCAGGCACACACTTATTGGTCTCTATGTTAAAATGGATTAGAAGTAAAGAGTGACACACTGCTCATTTGCCTGTCATTACCCAGAAGTCCTGGCTGCAGTGGAAGCACTGTTGCTAAGCGATAATGGGGCAGGGTTGCCGACCTGTCTGAGACATGCACCACAATTGGTATTTTGTATTTTACTGTACTTAATAATAATTTAAAGTTGAACAATAAATCAGGTATTTTCTGTCCAGTTCTGGCATGCCTGGATGCTTTTACTTTAACATGCTGGCATTCTCAGTGCCCGTTTCACGTGGCACCCACTTACCACATTTTTCACATGGCATTGTTTTATTTAATCTTTTAGAGCTCAATCAATTTCCCCCAGTTTTTTAGTGACCCAAGCACAAAAACTATGTTAACACTTTGGAAAAATGATTAGTAATGTAAACTGAATTGTATTAATTTGTGACAGCACACAATACATGTGTAATATTATTGTCGAATACGTGTGTAACATTATTGTGGAATACAATGTAATGAATTACTTACTATGAAATAGTTGCTAAGCTTCTATGTTTTATGTTTAGATTGTGCCTGCTTAAAAGAAATACTTTTAATTAGTCTCTCTCGCATAACTGACAGACTGTTATTTTAATAGCAATCTTGATTTTCTCCATGTTGTATTTCTAGGAAATGTAAAACTATCATACAGAGCTTCTAAGAAACACGGCAAGATCTTTGCTAATGTTTGAAAGAACAAAAAAAAAATACATAAGTTGAAAGATTTGCAGGCAGCACAAGAAATGAGATTGTGAATAAGCAAAGTATGGTTTTAATCACTATCTTGTGAAAAGTGTGATGTGGATCTTGACATTATTAACCCCTTCTTAGCAAGCCTCTAGGGCTCCAAAGGAGTTAAAAATGTGTTGCATCTGAGATTCATGGGTTGAAAAGCAGACACGTTTATTACACCTAGTAAATTATCATTAACACTGTATTGACAGATTTCCAGGAATACCACAGCTCGTGTGATAATTAAATGAGCATGAGGTTTAATTCAAGCAGCAGAGCCACTTAGTTGCCACCTCGGAATTATGTTGAGGCTGCTTTCAGATATCTCTTTTGTTTGGCTGCATGAACTTCGTACTAATTGTTTTGGTGGTTTTTGCTATATGGGTAGTCTTTGATCAGCAAATTTCAACAGTATGGATTCTGCAGTTTGAGAGATTTTCAACAAAGATAGAAAAAAACACTTAAGGATATTCATATCTCAGACAGGTCCACAAACCTACTTTTCCCCATAGACACTAAGCATACAGTGCTTCCACTGCAGCCAGGGATTCTGGGTAATGACATGCAAATGGACACTCAGGGTGGGGGGCCCACCTTCAATGGGTTACAACTGACCTTACAGCACTCTACCAGTTCAGGGATGCCTTGTGGAAAAGCTACAAAGTAACAGGCACTACCAAGGATCTCAACCACTACAGATGCCTGTGGAACATGTGCATAGGACAAACAAGGCATGCAAAAGCACAATATTACTCTGACAATCTCGTCCAGAATACAGCAAACCCAGCTAACTTCTGGAAGGTTATCAACAATATATTCCAGCCTTCTAACCAGCAACAATCAAGTAATATCACTAAGGGGGATATTACTCTGACAAACCCCACTGACATTGCAAAAGCATTCAATGATTAATTTGTGGGGTGTGCTGCCAACGTATTAGCGAAACGCAACCCAAACCACAAACATGAATCTCATCCTGGGAGTACCCCTATAGCCCCACCCCCTCCCAACACTGCCCACAATTTTCAATTTGGCCCAGAATCCGAAGAGGAGATTACACAAGCGCTCCTCAAATTAAAACTAAGCAACCAATGTGGACCTGACTTACTACAATCTAAGTTCCTAAGACTTGGTGCCCCAGCCATTGCAAAACCAATTGCTTCCATAGTCAACTCTATCCTGTCTGCAGGCCATATCCCTAAGATCTGAAAAACTGCCAGAGTTGTCCCAATCTTTAAAAGTGGGGACAAAAACACTGTCTCAAACTACAGGCCAATCTCTCTTCTCCCAATACTATCCAAAGTTATGGAAAAATGTGTCCACTCCCAATTAAGCAATTACTACAGTATACCAAGACAAATTTCCGTAGCCAATTCCAATCTGGCTTTCGCCCCAAACACTCCACCGTAACTACCCTGCTAAAAGTTTGCAATGAAATCCAGTGTGGAATGGAACAGGGACAACTCACTGGTGCAATATTCCTAGATTTTGCAAAGGCTTTTGACACAGTTGATCATGCTATCCTGCTTAACAAACACCAGAGCTCTGGAATGGGGAAGCATGCTTTAAACTGGTTTCAGTCCTACCTATCAGGTAGATCCCAACATGTGTCCATCTCAGGCTCTAACTCCAACCCCCTGGATATCACCTGTGGTGTCCCGCGAAGCTCTGTTCTGGGGCTCCTACTCTTCTCAGTGTTCATCAATAATCTTCCCACAGCGTGTAAGGAAGCTTCAATACACATTATGCAGATGACACAATCCTATATGCACACAGCCATAGCCTCTCCAACCTTGAACACATACTTCAGTCTGACGTTTTGAGACTCGAAAGCTGGATTTCCCAAAATAAACTGTTTTCAAACACTGACAAAACTGTAACAATGATATTTGGGACCAAGACCAAATTTTTAAAGCTTCCAGTGACTGAGCTCCAGATCAGAACCAACACGAACACCACCCTAACTCCTGTTACTAGCTTTAAATACCTGGGCATATGGTTTGACTTCCACTTAACATTCGGGATGCACATTGATACCCTGACATCCAAAAACTATGCCAAACAAGGTGTACTTTACAGGAACAAATCCTCTCTAAGTCTGCTGGTCAGAAAGCGTATTGCACAGCAGATGATAATGCCAATTATCGACTATGGAGACATAGTATATGGCTCGGCACCCCAAACCCACCTTAGCAAACTGGACACCCTCTACAATTCAATATGCCATTTTGTTCTCCAAGGCAACTACAACACACATCACTGCGAAATGCTCAAAGAACTAGATTGGTCATCACTAGAGTCTAGGCGCAAAGTTCATCTTTCCTGTCTTGCCTTCAAATACTTTCTGGGTAAGCTACCCATCTATCTGAACAAACTCCTCACCCCTACCACATGCAGCACTTATCATCTGAGATCTGACTCCAAATGACTGTTCATGGTCCTAAAGCTCAACAAAGTATCCAGCCGCTCCTCCTCTTACCGTGCACCACAAAACTGGAACAACCTACCGGAGACTCTCACATCCACCACCAGTCTAAGTTCTTTCAAATCTAAGGCTGTCTCACATTTTAATCTAGTCTGTAACTGTTACATACGCCTATAATATATATTTTCTTTAACTGTGCATGCAATGTCTTGTATATAATGTATACCCTGTTCACTTATGTAACTATTTGTAACCATGTATTATTTGTCTTAACTCTATGCCCAGGACATACTTGAAAATGAGATGAAACTCTCAATGTATTACTTCCTGGTAAAATATTTTATAAATAAATAATTGTTTATTGTTCTGCTAAAAGTGTCTTTAAATGATCCCCTATCCAATACAATCAATCTTCGAGGTTCGGTGTTATTCGGGATCTGAGTCAGAATTCTCATTCCAGGTGAGCTGATGTCACCAGGTTTTAGCGTACAGACAAATAGTGAGTTTCCCAAGCTCCTCATCCATCACCTTTCAAGGAAAATATTAAGAGAATTTTTTTTAATTGTATCAGAGTGAGGATATAGACAGACGGAGGGTTAAATTGTTTCACGTGTGTCCCAGGACTTTCCTAGCCCAGAGCATCGAAGGACTCGTTTTCAGGAATTTATGTATCTGCAGCTGAAATAAACATGTATTATTCTCATGAAAATGGTATAACCTGTAAAGGTCAATTATGCGATCATCAAGGGCATGTGATGTAAGCCTCCTGGTTTAAATTATAAACGAACTGACAGGCATTATTTCGCACTGCCATTTTGTTTAGTGGACGTAAAGCAAGAATTGATCTGGATGATTAGTAATGGCAATTACATTGAAATTAAAAGGCAATGTCATCCCTTGGGCAAATGTGAATTTTTTTTACATTCTAGTACCACTGTATCCTAATTTAAAAAAAAATAAAAATAAAACAAACATCCTTACTTCTGACCAATCCAAGGCAACCCACTGAGGTGGACAAGACTGGTTGTTGCAGGCTTCTTTTTCTATAGGCCGATGTGTTAAACAGCTAATGTCATCAAGAGTCTCCTCCTCAGAAGGTCCGATCCTCCGAATGCAAAGCACGGTGCGTGTGCGCATACCCCCATCACATGTCTTGGTGCATTCCGACCAGTCACCTATAAACCACCTGTGACAAAAGTGCAGGTCTTTATACACAGAAGGAAAATATGTTCATGTTTGAAAAGTAGACCTGCTAAGGGTTCATAGGAAGCCATTTCAATATTAGATGATTTCCTTTTTATGTGGGCTAATAATCTATTTTAAGGCAATCTTATTTTCCTCGTTAGTAAGTGTAGGTTTCTTGAGAGAGCTTGAAATAGATTATTTTAGTCCATGGCTTTCAGGTCTAAATTTGCTAAATGGTCAACAGCAGTGTATCAAGGTTTTCTTTTGTTCTATATTTCTGTCTCCAGTTAATGTTAATAAATTGAACATCATCTTGAATGTAGAGGCCTTTTCTTAGAATATCTGTGTACTAATTTCTATTTTCAGAATTAGAATAAAAAAGTCATGTTGATGAAATGATACCACATTGACAAGTTTATATATTACAGAATATAAAACTGACTGATAAATGATTTTGTTTCATCGACGTGTATAAGCCCCTGCATGTTTCATGTCAGCATAGTAGATGTAAAAACTATCTTTATCAGGCATAAATGTCTTTAATGTCATAGACCCTTGTGCTAAAAATCTTAACAGTTGACATTTCCCCTTCCTTAAAGCAGCAAAACTTTAAACATTCTACATGCTTTCTTTTAATACATCAGTTCTGCAGTATTAGATAATACTGTCTGCATTTTTTAAACTTCTAATGCCATTTTTTAATGTACTGATCATCCTTTGGTTGCTACAACAATCATTTAGAATGTCATATCCACTTCCTCTTTTGAAACAGGCTGACTAACACCTTTTTGAGCTCTGCCTTCTGGCAACAAAGTATCACAAACAGATGTTGCTGTGTTCCAAACAGCAGACTGTCTATTACTCTGAAATCTATAGCAATAGTGTGTTACACTTAGTAATACAATGCTACATATCAGCTGCAGTATTTCACGGAATACAGCATAGAATCAGAAGGCGGCCATTTCATTAGGCACAATCAGGATTTTACAGATTTATAACAGGACCACCAAATAATTGTCATCTTAGGTAAGAATGTAGAACTATACATTGTCACATGCTTTACATATAACAAATAAGAAGACAAAAAAGGGGAAAGTTCGTATTTCTGCTGTAAATAGAGTTTTGCATTGTGTTTAGTGTCTTTTAAAGGTGATTTACAATAAAAATGATATTTTCTGGATTCTTCATTGTGTACTAAAGCCTGAAACCTTTCATTATCATACTTTGACATGTGTAGTATTCAAAATGAACAGGCAGCAGCACTGGTATGTGTTAAGTAGTATTACAAATACTGTATCACACTGCAAAAAGCACGAAAATGCACACCAGCAATACATTTTGTTTGTGCTTTTCAACAAAGAAAGATTTACCAATCAATTTTCTCCTATTGGTTTAGTTATGAGCAATACCATGCCAGCCTCTTGACTTAAATACAGAAATGAGAACTATGAAGGTTTTTTTGTAAGCCACCTTTAAAGCAGCAGTTCAAGATGTTGTTTTTTAAAAATGTTTTATTTATTTTTTCCATTCAATATGTGCATCAATACAATCTGCACACTGACAAGTGATTGGCTAAATTGCACATCGATCGGCGAAGATTCGGCTCAGGGGTTCACTAAATGGCTGTCAGTGCAGCAGACCAGGACCAAAGATGCAACGTTCTGTGGGGAAGATCATATGACCAGGCAGTCAGTAGATACAATTGGTGCACTGCTAGAGGGCTCAAAATGGGGTGAGCCAGTGCCTGTTTCAGAAGAGGAAAGGGATGCGACTTTGTAAATGGTTGCTATAGAAACAAAAAATGCTTGTTACATTATAATACATTAAAAATGTAATTCGGAGTTGTTTAAAAAATGGTAATAGTATTTTCTTATAGTACAGAGCCGACTGATTTAAAAAAAAAAAAAACACATGTAGGATTTGCTTGGTCTGGAGCTTTGAACAATTCTTAATTTGTTTACTATATGTCTAGTCAAGATTCGGTTCGGGGGTTCACTAAATCACTATTAGTGCTGCTAGTGCTGCAGAAGAGTACCCAAGATGCAAAGTTCGGTGTGGAAGATCATGTGACCAGGCCGGCAGGCACTAGATACAATTGGTGCACTGTTAGAGAGAGGCAAAAGGGGTATGCCAAAGCTTGTCTCAGAAGAGGAAGGGGATGTGACTTTGTAAATGGTTGCTATAGAAACAAAAATGTGTGTTACATTAGAATACATAAAAAATGTCTTTAAAAATTGTTTTTTTTTAATTCTACAAGTATTTTCTCATAGTACAGAACTGTTTTATTAAAAGAAACACAAATGTAGGATATTGGTTGAACTACAGCTTTAAGATAACCATTTAACAAAAAGGACAATCTCATTTCAGAAGTAGTGATAAACCTGAGACAGCACTAAGTTGACTAATTCACGCACAGCATATACTTGCTCTAAGAGCTCACACTACAGGAACCAGACTGAGGAAATATTTCAGCCTTGTTCCTAGAGCCCAAGTATAAGAGCCCTTAACCCGCTAATGTTCAAGGAGGCTGCTTCCAATAAACCAATCCCAAATGTTTGTTAATCCTTCACATATTGCAAAAGGAGAAATACTATTTAGCTGGATAGATTTATCATGTTCAGAGACTGTCAAAATCCTCAAGCTGTACAAATGGTAAACAGCCTGTAGCTTCAGACAGAAGCACTCCAGCAGAGACCACAATAAATCCCTAAATCAACAACAAAACTTTCTATGAGACTAAAGTCAATTCCTTCTTACTACAAAACAAGTTTTGCTTTCTGATCCCAGGGATGTCTGCTTGTGCTTTAACCTTTATTTCCCCCATAATCCATCTGCATAGACATGTGTTTTTTCTGACAGTTATCTAAGGGAGCTCCATAGTTAAATACACGATACATCTCAACTTACACAAGGGGCAATAGTACTCGTTATCATATGCCACGTTGTCCACGGTACATTTTTATGGTCATATACACGCTTAACTTGTACTTGGCTTTATCATGACATGCATGTCCTTATATTTTAATTTCGCCCACCAGGTACGCAGCGTTGTACAATTTTTGCAAACATTACAATATAATTACAGTACGAGCAATAAAATAATACGGATGGAATAAGTGCTGAATGAAGACATAAATGTAACAATGGGAGAAAAGAGTTCCTGCCTGAAGATCTTACAATATAAATAGCATGTGAGCAGATAGAAACAATAGGATTAAGTTAGAGTGCATATAAGAACATTCTATAGCTAAGAAGAGTGGTGCTCAACTGCAGTCCTCATGTCCGTCCCCAACAATAGGTCAGGTTTCTAGGATATCCCTGCTTCAGCACATGTGGCTCAATCAGTCCTGGCTTCAGCACAGGTGGCTCAATCAGTCCCGGCTTCAGCACAGGTGGCTCAATCAGAGGCTCAGTCTTTGATCCCACCACTTGTGCTGAAGCTGGGATATCCTGAAAACCTGTCCTGTTGTGGGGTGGGGAAGAAGGGAGAGGGGCTTGAGGACTGGAGTTGAGCGAATCTGGCTAACAGTGAGTACTTGTCATCCAGGACTGATTAGACACTTCTTTGAAGAGGTGAGTTTTCTTAACGGTTTCACAGTGAGAAGATGTTTGGCTGATATTGAGAGGGAGGGGGATCCACAGGTAGGGTAATATATGTGAGAAGGGTTGTAGGTGTAGGACCTATAGTGACAGGGGTGGGGATTTAGAGAGAGGACAGGCTGAGCAAAGTGTTGACTGTTAGCAGGTCTATACCGAGAGATTCAAGCCGAACTATAATGAGGGGCAAAGTGAATGTAGGAAGAGTTAAATGTGACATCTAAACAAAGGTTTTAGGGAACTGGTTACACTGCGATGGTAAATGGCACAATAAAGCTTGAATTAGGTGGGATTATGAGCAGCTCAGTCTTTGACATATTGAACTTGAGTCGTCCAGCTGCCATCTCGGATGAGATTGCATGAGACAGTTGGAGACCTGGGACAATATTGCAGATGTGAGGTTTAGTGTGGATACTGTAGGTACAGTGTTTGTATACAGGGAATACTTGAAGCTAAATTATTTAATAAGGTCACCAAAGGTGTAGAGAGAAAAGAAAAGTCCCAGAACTGAGTCTTTAGACACACCAACAGATAGATCAACAGAGAAAGTAGGTATTTAAATAGGAAAATGATCAACACATGTTGTGTATAGGGAAAACAGGAAGGATTGGGAAAAGCAGTAACAAAAACCACTGAGATATGTGTATAAATGCTCGTAGTTTGGGAAATAAAATCCCAGGACTAAATGCAATAATAAGGGAGGACTTGGATATTGTGGCTATTGCTGAGACATGGTACAATCAGTGCAAGGGTATTCGCCACCCTAGGCGAACCTTCACACTGGTACAGTATATGACTTTTACAGCTCCGGTCAGAAGCAGGACATCCTGAATTCCTTGCAAGGGGCATCTCTCAAGCAATTGGGTAGACCGCAAACTCGCAATTAAGTAATCATGGACTTAATCCTTACCAATGGGAGAGTATCAGATGTACTTATTTATGGGTGAGAACTTGGGTTCCAGTGATCATCAAGGTTTAGTATAAAGACAGAGGCTGAGTCATACCAAACAAATATTTTAGATTTTCGGAAAGTTGACTTTCAGATATGGGAAATTATTTAGGGAATAATTTGGCAGGGTGGAGGTATTTGAGTGGTGTGCAGGAGCAGTGGGAAAAACTAAAAGATGCAGTACTGAAAGCAACAGACCTTTGTGTCAGGCAGGCTAGTAATTGAAAGCCGATATAAGCAGACTCAGAGGGAGAAGGATAGAGAACTATATCAGGAACAAGTCAATGGGGCCAGATAGGATACATACAAGGATATTAAAATAGCTTTGGGTCTGTTGGCAACACCGTTAACAGATCTATTTAATCAGGCCCTATTAACAGGAGTAGTTCGACATGACAGGAAAAAAGCAAGCATAGTCCCACAAAAGTGGAACTAGGGAAGAGGTAAGTAACTACAGGCCTGTAAGCCTGAACGTCAGTAGTGGGGAAATTAATGGAAACATTGCGGAAAGATAGAATTGTTGATTAAAGTCCAACAACCTACAAGATCTCAGGAAGCATGGTTTTACTGGGGGGAGGGGGGAGATAATGCCAAACAAATCCAATGGATTTTTTTTTACTGGGTGACTACGGTGGAGCAGTAGATGTAGCTTACTCAGATTTTAGTGCGGTCCGTGACACTGTCCCACATAGCATACTGATAAACAAGTTGCTAAGTTTGGGATTGGACTCTAAGGTGGTAGAATGGATCAGACATTGGTTTTAGGATAGGCGACCGAGTTGTGGTAAGGGGCGTGCATTCGGATTAGGGGTAGGTAACCAGTGAAGTACCTTAGGGATCTGTACTGGGATTTATGCACTGTAATATCTTTATTAGTGACATCAAAAAATGGTTTGGAGGCAGACTACAGGATTAATGGCACTATAATGTCATGTACCATAGAGGAAAGGGATATGGGAGTCATTATTTCAGCAGACTTAAAAGTAGGTGAGCAATGCAACAAAGCAATGCAGAAAGGCAGCAGGATGTTGGGTTGTATAGGGAGAGGTGTTAGTAGCATACCGAGAGGGGTGATGATGCCACTTTATAGATCATTGGTGAGACCTCAGCTAGAGAACTGTTTTCAATTCTGGAGACCACATCTCCAGAAAGATGTAAATAAATTGGAGAAAAGGGCTACTAAGAGGGTGCATGATCTACATCGCAAGACTTATCTAGGAAGACTACAGCGCCTTAATATGTACATCTTTGATAGAAGAGAAAGGGGGATATGATAGACACTTTCAAATATATAAAAGGATTCAAAAAAGTACAAGAGGGTGAGCATATTCCAAAGAAAGATGAGTGCTAGAACAAGAGATTCCCTGAAGCTGGAGGGTGGCAGATTAAGGGGAAATGTGAGGAAGTGTTTGTATACAGAAAGGGGGTAGATTTGTGGAGTAGCCTAATATAGGAAGGGAATTCAACCATGCTTGGGATAGGCATAAGGTTATCCTAAATATGAAAGAAAGCCAAGGATCAAATAGGGTATGAGGATTTACAGCAGCCAGAAAAATGGGCAGAAAATAGGTGGGCCAAGTAGTTCTTATCTGAAAAAAAAAGGGAAACTACCTGCTCAACCTGACAAAGAGATATATTCAATCCAAAGACAGATTGAACACACAGCCCCACTCTAAACTGCCTGAACAATAGTATATATTTAATGAGTCTAGTGGGGAAGTCCCATGAAATACACCACTTGGCATATAAGTCCTCAAAGAATTAAATACATATACACACCCCCCCCCCCCTACATGGTGTAAATACATATGTGAATGACAAATCAAAATACAGTATATAGCTTTATTCAGTGCTAATTACACTAGGTTAAAAAGAAGTGGGATCACAAAAGACTGGCAATCAAAGAAAAGGCTCTACGTCCCGCTACCTTATTCATGAGGTCTATCCACTTAGTGACTATGTGTCCTGGATAATACAGGAAACAAGCCTCTTCCTTTTTTTTTTTAGGCCAAACTGAGTGCAACTCAGCAAACTCCACAAAAGGAAAACGAGGCCTGGAAAGATGGAGAGATCTACTGTAACAGAGAGGGATATCTGGGCTTACAATCCCCGTGGGAAGAGAACCAACACGGATATGTTAACAACCCTCTTTCCTGATACAATGTCTCAAACCACCAAATAATTAATCTTCCTAATTTTGTTTTAAACCCATCACTTCAAAAGAGCTTCTCCTCTCCCCCACCCTCCCCCCCCACCTCCGCACCCTCCCAAAAGCACAGATTGACCATTTTGAATCGGTGAAAGACACTAATGTTTTTGCACGGAAGCTACTTTTACACACATTTTTCATCAAGAAACTAAGAATGGCACTTAAAGATACACTATATAGAAACTTGGACCACAACGACATTATGCTTTTAGGGGAATGTATTTCACTAGTTAGAGAATGAAAGAAATTCTGGGGAAGGCCCCTTTAAAGACCTCAGGGCAAAAATTTACATTTAACCCTTCTTTTGATGCTTGTGTGAATGTTGAGGTATTTGTAAAACTTGTGATAAAAGGCCTCAAACAAATATCCAAGTCACGTAATATTCAAAACCTGATTGCATGGAACAGACTGCCCTCAAAGAACTTAAGAACCTCCATTGTAATTAATTCAGAACCTCCATTGTAGTTAAGTCTTTGGATAAGGGAGGTAATATTGTAATGCTGACACGTGACATTTATATTAAAGAAATATTATGCGATAATTCCTGTTACAAGGTACTCGATGCTGATACCACTCTAAGTTTAAGAAAATATCTCCTCTTAGTCATTAAAGGTGGCTTTAATAACACAGTAATCTCACAGAAGGAAAATTATTTCATCCTTGGCATGAATGCATTGCTACCTTTTATAGCTTACCCAAGGTGCAAAAGGGCAAATTCCCTCCACCAGTACAACCTATCGTGTCGGGCCTAGATACAGGAGCTTAACACAAAATGCTTACAGTATGTGGTCTAAAATTGCACAAACGTTTTAATGACCATGTGCCATCAGTAATTTCCCTACCATAACATATGAACAACAAAGCAAGGATAAATACAACATTCATAGTTACAGAGTTAGTTTCTAAATAATATGACACTGTAACAGTGATAATCTCTTGTTGTAAAATAACAATTATTTTGTAAACTACGTTTGACTTGACCCTTATGAGATTACTCACAGGAGAGGTAGTTAAAGAGATGATTACAAACAATAAATACTAAGTGGCAAATATTGTATAAGTAAAGTTTCCAAGGTTCTGAGAATGTCTGTAGTGCTACCTCTAGATCAGTAGTGGCCAACTCGAGTCATCAAGGGCAACCAACAAGTCAGGTTTTAAGGATATCCCTGCTTCAGCACATGTGGCTCAGTCAATGACTAAGCCACTGATTGAGCCACATGTGAGCCACTGATTGAGTCACCTGTGCTGAAGCAGGGATATCCTTAAAACCTGACCTGTTGGTGCCCCTTTAGGACTGGAGTTGGCCACTATTGTTCTAGATCATCAGAGCGTGAAACCAGTAGTAGGAGTTAGTAAGCAATGCATGACTGTAGAATTTCATACCGACATGATACATTATTCCTATGTGTGGAATTCAGCAAGAGGACTATGGTCAAGGATTGAAAAATGATGTGACATAAAGCCATGTGTGGCCCAAAACCACTGAATACTGAGTGATGTTTCTAAATTAAACTAGAACAAATCTACTTCTACTACATAACACTTACTCAGGTGGGCACAGCTCCGTGTTGCAGTCTCTTTGGTTTTCCGGTGGCTTACTGTCCAGATCACAGTAACTGTTTTGTACAACAGAGTTGTCATCAAGCCTTTTACACACAACTTCTTGCTTCTGCACACCTGGATAGAAAATGATAATAAAACTATAAAAAATATACACAATAAAAAAAATCTGTATGCATATCACATAGTTATCAATGCTTACTTATGATCACAAAGAAGACTATGGGCCATAATTACAAAGCATTATTGAGCCATAAGGAACCTTCCATGCTGTGAGATGTTTTACAGACCATTTAAGTGTTCCAGTGCCAGAAGGTGTCTGGGCAGGAAGAGTGATGAGTAAATATGAGCTTATATGTTTCTCTGGGAAAGTTCACAATCTTAATCAAAATGTGTAAAGTAGAACATTCTATAAATTTAATTTAGTAAACCCTTGTGCAAGGATTCGTACCTGTTAAATACCTCAATATGTTTTGTAATGTTCCATTTCTAAATGTTTTAGTAAATGTCTTAGAGGAGCAATCCAAGTGGCAAGGGGTCTCCGGAGCTGAACCCCATTAATTTCAGCTCCGCTAACCCCCTGCTTCCAGGTGCAGTTTAAAGTCCCCAGTCACGTGGGCCACAGGGGATGACATCACAGCTTCCTATTGGCTAACAGGACGTGGGAGCTTTGAAAAGTCACCATTACAGGCCCTGATGAAAGGGTCCGTATGGGAACTGAAACGTGGTTTCTCCTCTGTTCTTGGCTGTCACAATACATGAAGAATTGCAGTAGAGATGTACTTTGTACCTCTGTCCTAGAGGAGACCTGCACTTTGAAGAATTTGCTTTAAGAAGATACATATAGTATGTGATGGTAATGCGTATTTATTACCCAAAGACAATGATAAAAAGCCATTTTAGAATTTGTGACTTGTCAATAAGAGAGGCAGATATAATGGTATAGAATCTGTTTATGTGTACATTCAGGATTAGATACACTTAGTTTATACAATGCGTGTGATGCACACTTATTCCATTTTTATACAGCTGCCCTTTTAGTTAAAAATTTATTTATTTATAGAATATTTTACCAGGGAAAAAATACATTGAATATACCTAGACGAAACATGTAAAAAACAGCTAAAGATGTTAATTATACCAAAATGACAAATTGTAAAAATGGGTATATATAAATTCTATTTCTAATTTATTTTAATGGTTTTACGGTAATGAATGCAAGGTAGTGTGTTCCCATGTTAAATCAATGAAATATACTGATTTACTGTGGGAACCTGTCACCTCAGCACAGACACAAGAGATTCGCTTTTAGCACTAGCCTTCACTGGCGTTAAAGTACTGTCAGTTTTCATTTCACACCTCCAATTCAAGGTTATTTTACTGAATGAGCTTTGAAACACCACCCTCTGCCACGTTAGGCTTATAGTTCACACAAAAAACTCATCAAGACTCCCCAGAATTGAAAAGCCCAGAGGGGTCCCTGACTGGTCACATGTTTATGGTCTGCAAGGACTCAAGGATTTTACAGCTAACTAGCAGAGTTCTTTTAGGTCCCTCATTATTATATCAATAAGCATATCACTTTTGAAGTTAAGCTCTTATGGGAGAAGTTTTCTTTAAGTTCATGATGCTCATGAATTCTTTGCAAAGTTCTTTAAATACCTATTCAGTTCTTTCCATCTGGCAGCCAATTGGTTAATATTCACTGCATGCTTTATAAATTCAACACCTTCAGCATATTCTAACACCGCATCTCACAGGCTGTTCCAATTACTGTGTCCTTTAAGCTTGATCGTACACCACAGAAGGTCAAACATGCAGTTTGCATTTTGTTCTGTCTGCTTTTGCACATGTGGACACAAGCACTGACAGGAAGATGGAAAACACCAATCCCCTCTGCTGATTTTGTTTCCTCCTTTGCAGAAAAATGGTCAGTCAAACTTTTCAAAACACTTAAAACAGACACTGTTCTCTTTTAACCCCAACCTGCTCCTGCCTTTGACTTGTGTTCTATTACACGTGATTGATGCTACAATAAGTAAAAACAAATAATCAGTAATAGATTTTTAAAAATAAACAATAACATGACATATGCAGCATAATTTCAATGCCACGATGATATTTTGTGGGATGCTGACTTAATATTCTATGATGTGACAGAGTGACAGAGTTTACCAGAACACATGGACCATGAGGGAAAAGTGACTCCGTTTATTATTTTCCTTTATGAGAACTAACATTATGGAGGGCTCCCGATAAAACCCTCAAAAAGAAAAGGTCCAAGGCTGAAAGCCACTTGGGATAGATAAGATGCAGACACCCGGGACCTTGAGTAGTATTACCATTGCCATGGTGTTTCTTTCCACCACGTTGATTCAATGCCTGGAAATGATATAGAGATGGTTGGAAGAAGAATGAATGGGAGAAATAACTGAATGATATACAGGAGGGGAGCCAGAAAGGAGGAAACTTGGGCCAGGACTCGCAAATCTCTGATAGGGGCTATCGAAGCTTGATCCGGCATTAACTGCCATTGACTTGAAAGGCAATTAGTGCAAGATCACACTCCGGCAGAGGTGCCCAAACTTTTCAGTCTGCGCCCCCCCTTACCTGTTCTCTGGCGTCTTGAGACGGCGCGTTGCCATGGTAACGCGATGTCGTCACCCCGCGGCTGCATTTCACGCCTCGTTGCCATGGCGACACGTCGCCAGAGACCAGGTAAGGAAACTTAGAAACCTCGCTCGTGATCCTCGGCATTTAATTTAAATGCTGTGGGGAAGAGCGAGGGACCTCTGTAAGCACACCCCATCCTTAGAAAACCTGTTTGTGCACCCCAGCGCTATGGTCCCTCTTATCAAAACATAGTAAATCTCCTCCCAAGATGACTAGCTAGTCACCTGCTATAACCTTTCCTGCTGCTTTACCATCATAGGTAACAGTTTCTTCTGAGATTAACTCATCCAGCCCATAACTACCAAAAATGTAACTTGTACATAAAACAAGGATTAATTTTTAGTACAGTGGGTTTCAACACTGTAACAAGAGTAATTATGATATTTAATTATAACTATATTTTTTACAATACAATAATATTTTTACATAAGTAATATTTGCTTAATGTTATATTACTAAATATTTATATATATATATATATATATATATATATATATATATATATATATACATACATACATACATACACACACACACACACACACACACACGCACGCACGCACGCACGCACGCACACACCATATGAATTATTACATTAAAAAATATAAAGAAATGACATTATTGGGTAATGAAGAGTAAGTTGTTGCATGTGTACATAGACAACAATTGGTAACTATTGGTTGAGTTAGCAACTTTGACTTTGCTAACCTAACATAAGTACTTCAGTATTAGGTTAAGCTCAGATGTAACTTATCATTCTTTTTTTTTAAAACAAGATACAGTAGCAATCTAAGGCAGATGATGTAGGAAAAGAATGACAGAGAGAATGGTAAAAAAAAAAACACAGACAGGGCAATAAATGAATGGAAGGTAAAGTGAGAAATAGAACCATATAACTACCATCAGCAGTGTGAGAGGGGATGGGGGTGCAGGGGAGCAGAGGGGTTTAATTGTAAGATTAACAGAGAGGAAGGAAGAAACATTACAAACAATTATGATAGTGTGTTAGAAACTCCATATCAGCATTATTGTTTTAGTGTCAAAGTGTAGTATAATTTTTAGTTCAAATGTTTCTGTTCTTGAGTGCTTTAAACATTTAGTTGAGGATTTGAATTTTTTTAATCATATATGGAATGATCTGGCTGGGAGAAGTGGTGTCCCACTGGCGTGCAGTATCTTCCTTCTTTATGGTGTGCTTGTTATTGTGTCTGTGTAGGTTCATTATGGCTTGAAGTTTTTGGCTAGTTTCACCAATGTAGCATCCTTGGTCACTTTTGCTGTACTGAATGATATATACCACATTCCTGAATGTGCAGCAGAATTATCTTCTAGCATTGAATGTTCTATGTTTGTGACTGGCTGTGGGATCTTGGCATATGTTTTCAAAGTTTGCAGTGTATGATGTTGCATGGTCTTGTGCCATTAACAGCGTCCTTGAGTTCGTTATGAAGTTTTCTATTGACTAACTTCTGTCCGAGGTTTGCTGGTTGCCGGAATGCAAGGATGGGAAGTTTGGGGAGATGTCTTTTAAGATTGTATCGTCTCTCAACATGGGTTGCAGATCTTTGATTATTTTTCACATTCAGTGTAGGACAAGGTTGTATGTGGCCACTAGTGGTACAGTATGTGTGTGGTTGTTGTTTTCTTCTTGTATTGGAGCAGGTGTTCTTGTGGGGCTTTAAGTGCAGTTGTGATTGTTGTTGCAATAGTCTTTGGCTTGTATACCTTTTGTGTGAATGATTGTCAGGGTTGTGAGGTGTCTGTTTCTATCTTTAGTGTCAGAGCAAATGCGGTGATATCTTATAACCTAGCTGTGTACGATGGCTCGTTTTGTATGAGTGGGATGGAAGCTGGAGTTATGCAGGTAACTACAACTGTCCATGGGTTTTCTTTTATACAGATGTGTGTAGTATGCCATTCTTCAGTGTTACTGTTGTATCCAGAAAGATCACTAGGTTTGCCAAATTATCTATTTTGAGCTTAATGGATGGGTGGAATGAATATAAGGACTCCTAAAATTGTTGTAGATTTTCTTCGCTCTCTGTCCATATTATAAACAGATCATCAATGTATCTGTAAGATTTGTAAGGTTTGTGGAGGCATGTGGTTAGGAATCTCTGTTCAAGATTTGCCATAAAAAGACTGGTATATTGCGGTGCCATCCTGGAGTCCATTGTAGTCCCTGTTCGTTGTAGATAAATGTCCTTGTTGAAGCTGAAGTCGTTGTGCGTGAGGATGTATTCTATTAGTCTGGAAATTACTTCAGCGCTGTATTTCTGATCCAGGGAAGATGTTGCAAGGAATTGCAAGCATGCCTCAGTGCTATCCTTTTGGGGGATGTTACTGTACAGGGAATCTACATCCATGGTAACTAACCTAACATAGAATGTGTAGTGCAGAGGGTAAGAGGCGAAAAAGGTTGTTATATCCTCCAACTCACAGAGAGTGTACAGCAGCACGCAGGGCAGGAAACATGTGAGGAACCATGGCTGCAGCACTGTCCTTCCTCTGGGCATACTAAATTAGGGGGTCCAAATGTAGGATTCCCCCCAAAAAGGAGATCACCATATGATAAGGTGAAGAAAGCCCTGGAGAGGGCGCATGGTATGATGGGTCAGCCCTTTGCCTTGGGAGAGGGAGAGAGCACAGTGCCAGCGGACAGCGCTAACCAACAAATCTTTTCACAAGTGTCCTAAAGGAGTATGCACGGCATGGTCAGAAAGAAAGGAAGGGCAGTGGGCTAGGACCATCCAATTATCTGCCAGTACCAAACCGCTGCACCTGGTCTAGTATATGTTTAGCAGCTAGTCCATGTAAAATGCCAGATCCTTTGCATGTACATCAATCTCAATGTTTAAAGATTCTGACATTTTAATGCAGAAATTCACAACTACCAGACATTCACATGAAAATGAATATTCTGGAATCTAAAACAATATAAAGAATGACAATGCATTTGCAGCTATCTAAGAGACAATACAACTCAACTGCAGTTGTGCAATACTTGTAGTTGACACTTCTGTCCACTCTTAAATGCAACTAACAATATTAAATGATAAAAACATGGTAGATCTTGTTATCGCCGGTTTGTGATAGAGCAACATCAACCGGCGCTATGACTTTACACCCACACCATGTAATAACAAAATACCTGGTTGGATCAGCACTCGGTAATAGAAGAACAAAGAATGGAGAGAAATTGACACTTACGTGTGTGTTCCTTTCGGTTTCAACTAGAATTCTTGTTTAAAGTACGGAAAAGTACAAGAATCAAGAAGGTTAAGTCTGCAGACAAACACTGTTACCACAGCACAATGAGCAATGTCTCAAATCACCCCTGGCTCCTTCGTCATCCTACCTGTAGGTAAAATGTAGTTGATACCAAAAGGAATGTGTGGGTGTATTTTTTTAATCTATATTCTTTATTCTTTCCTCTATTACTGAGTGCTGATCCAACCAGAAACTGCTGCTCTCTTGCTCGTTATCATGGAGGATTATAAGGCAGTGAGGACAGGCACTACACACCATAACAGGGCAGACACAACAATGGCCGGTGTGTTGATGCACCTTTTTCTTGCAACTTAAAGTTTACTAAACTGGAATAGTCATACATAGCAAAACAGTAGGAAAGCATGTTATTCTTATGCGATATACTGTAAGAAAGTAAGCAAGACAAAATAACATCATACAATCAGGAATGTTAAGTGGAAGGCGCAAGTCTGAGTCGCACTCAACAACTTAAAGCAAGCTCCCTACAATCTCAAATTATAATTAGAGTTGGCCTGTTTAGCCGGGAGGATTGAAGAGAGAGCGTAAGGAAGAAGAAAAAAGTAGGGCGGTGTATACAAAGCTCTAAGAATGGGTGACTGCCTCGGCTGCCTCCCCAAACATTAGAATACCGGTTACAAATCTGACTAAAGCTAGTTCCAAGGAAGCCGAGTATAATTATAAGCACACCGTAGGACCCAACATCTAAAAAGCACCTTTAAGATAAAACTTATTTTTTTTAAAGAAGAAGCTTAAGATGAGTGGAAGTTTATGTAGATACTCAGTACTAATATACAGCATGTTCTTTTGCAGGGGAAGAGAATTTCTCATGACATACATAATGCCCTGCTTTTGAATATGTGAAATGTCACATAACTCAGACATTTAAAGTTAAAATATAGGCACAATAAATAAAATGTATATGTGCCAAGCTCCAATGCAGACAAAGAAAAGTTTAGATTGTCTCTTTACATTACTGACCTCCCCTGCCCCACTGCTTGTCTGGAAGCATGACTTCCCTTCAGATAATCTGAAAAACATTGCTAAATAAGTTGATTCAAGCTCTGGAGGGAATAATTACAAGCAGTTACACAAAAACACAGTGCTTTTAAATCCTACAGATTTATGGCTTATAATAAAAGACATAAAGTGTCCTCCTGACTGGTCTCTAATAGAAAACAAAAGTCAAGTGGTTAAGTGACCATATCCCACAGGGTGTGTGGGTGCAGATGTTCTGGAGAACTTTGTTTCAGTTTCCATTACTTTCAGTTCTCTGCAAATATAAAATATGGGACACCTAAAATTGCAAGCATGTTAACGCTATACTCATTTTAAAGGGCAACCACAAAAAAAAAATGTTGGTATAAGATTACAGAACTTCATTAGAAGAATGCCAAAAACACTGTGAATTCTGCATCAATAAAACCATAACAAGCTGGTTAACCCAGACATTCCTTCTGACAGCCTCATCAAATCATGAGATCTTCATCCCTAAGCCAATACCCTTGTCTTCTTAGTGGAAAAAAATACTTTTAAAGTATTCTTTTTCAAGCTACTAATTTAGAAAGACAATTTTCATTAGATGAGCGTTTACGAGCAGTATAATGTGTCTGCACTTTCTGAATGCCATTTTCCCCTACACAAAAAAAAAAAGTAATTTTTTTCCCCATTGACTTAAAAAAATTTTTTTTTTAAAGGATGGAAAATATCTCAAAATGATGATTTGTAGCCTTACCACACTCAAACGTTTGTGGTGAGGTCAGACGCAGTACGTGACGACAGACACCCGGAAGCTGCTACCCAAGCACAACACAAGGACGCCAATTGAAAGTTGGATCCAGCTATCGAATACAATCTTTACAGCTGGACCATTGTCTTTAAAATCTGAGGACTTTGAGATCGCTGGGTTACTGGAGAACGCAGCCCAACCCTCTATGGACATGCGGGTATTAGGATCATTTTGATCCACCTTTTAATGTATGTTCCATTATTTACATATAAAATATATTGTGATATACTAATTGGGTTTTGTTATTTCTCCTTTGCGCCCCTTATTTGTTTTTTATGTGCCTGGATTTGTCCCGCTGACACCGGGAGACTGGGAGCAGCAAGGAGGATCACTTAAACTCAGAAGAGATCAAGGGAGGGGGAAAAGGGACAGCGCACACTGTATTTCTTTAATCATCACACTCAAAAGTTCCCTTTTTTTTAATGCTAATGGCCAAACATGGCACAAGGAGTTTTTTTGTGCATTGATGTAGTAGAGAAAACCCTTAGCCCCAAAAAGGTCAAGGCTGCAAAAGAGAAAATTGTATACAGTAGAAACCTGCTTTCAGTAAGGAGCATAAAACACCAGCTGCATTAGCTGTACATGCTATGACTTGAATAGCAGGAAAAATACAACACTCTTTTTACCTCTTTAAAAGATTTTGTGGAATTACTAGAAATCTGATGGATGGATACAGTATATTTTCTGGCCACACAGTATTCCAGTATGGAGGTACAATTTGTACAGAGAAGGAGAACAAATGGATGGATGATACTACAGCTTTATAGGCGATACAATGTTTGTTTTTCAAGACCACCAAATACCAGCTTTTGCTTCAGTTACACATTCGGAGGCGACTTAAGTGGCTCATAATAAAATATATAGGTGCTATCTCCTAATTTAAATTTATACATAAGTCATTTTGAAAAATACCTTTATTATCCTCAGAGTATCAAGCTACAGTATTCTCCACCATGGTTCACCCTCCCATGTGATTTGAGAAATTATTTCATGCAATAGAAAGATCTTACAGGGCACACATACAGATGAGATGCAGCAGGCTTCATTATTATCAGTGGTGTGATGTATTTTGGGATATACTGTGATATTCTGTGCCAACATCACTATTGAAGCCAATGGAATATCTGTCATATTCTGAGTGATACTGGGATATATTGTATCATGTGCTATATCTGTATGTTAATGTCATTCCATTTCTGCATGTAGAGTAGTACGTTTTCTCTCATGATTATGTGCCAAAAACCCTGCTAGGTTTAACATGGCATGTACCAGTCTAACAACTTTTTTTTTTTTTTTTTAGATATGACACAGCCCAAACAATAAATAAATAACCAGTAAATTCATTAGACAGTGCAAGTGTTAGTTAGTGCTTTTTCTGCTAATTGATATTTGTATTTCTTTACATACTACAAAACAAAACTACACATTAAAAGCAGGTATGCTCTGCAATACCAATCATAGACTTATTGGGTAGTGACACTTTACATTAGACGTATTGCTAAGTCTACTGCCCCTTACTGCATGTCAAACATAGCAGAATATGCGATATTGCTACTTTGAGCAACAAAATATGTTTACTGGCTTAGGCCTAGTGAATGCAAGCAGTATCTCTACTGCATTACAAATTTCAAACGCTCAGAGTTTAACATCTGCCACAGATGTGAATTACAATAATGATGAGATAACTTGCTTATGTATGCAATCATATGTAAATTGAATAAGTGGACTGGTTTGGCTTTTATTTAACATGATGAAAGTACATCACACTGGGACTGTTAAAACAGAGTACTATCAGATGGGGTGAATACACTGCACATAGTTACTGTGTGCAGATAAGCTACAGCTGGAAGATATGATTGCCAGTGGACACCATGTGTAGGGAATACAAGGCATCAGAGAACAAAACTTAGAACAATAAAAAGAAAGGCAATGTTCTCATGGCCCCACTAATATTCTATGGTTTGGATTTCACTGAATGCTTCTTTCCTATATACTGCAAACTTTCTTACGTTTATGTTATTGGACCCAGTTTTAGGAACTGGAGCCTCCAGGACCAAAATGGCTCAAAAGAGAAGCGTGTTAATCCAACAGAAGATATTAAATACTCTGATAAAAACTATGATAAACCACTTAATGTGTATAAAGAAGACTTGCTATACACACACTCAGAGTATTTATTTTACAGTGTGACTTTTGGTGTCACATTTTCTCACATTAAGAGGAAAATCTCACATAGCAGGAACAAAAAACTTTTTAATGTAAACATTCTACTTTTTTGTTTCTTGTATGTCTTTATTTATATAGCGCCAAAAGTGTACTCAGCGTTTCACCAAGAATACAGTACGGGGAATTATAATAATACAATAAGCACTGCAAAATCAGACAATAGGAAAGAAAATCCCTGCCCTGAAGAGCTTACAATCTAAATGGTATGATGGGAGACTTACAGAGACAGCAGGTGAGGGAATAAGTGCTGTAGATGGCAGTGCTTGGTCACAATGGGTGGTAGGACTGACTGTGGGTGTGGGACAATAGCCATGAGTGCAGGCTATTGGGGTGCTTGATTTGTGGGGCGAGTTTTAAGGTTAGTCAGTATTAAGTCAGATAGGTTAACACCATTAGGAGGGGAAGAGGTCGCAAGGAGGCATGGGTGAGATCAGGTGTGTATGTCTGGGTTCAGGCTTAGGGGAGATCCCCCAGCAACAGGAAGGAGTAGATAGAGGGTGTGAATAGAGGATTTGTGTGGGTGTTTTTATTGAGGGGTAAATAAGTTGTTGGGAGAGAGGTGTATAAATAATGGTGTAGTGGGGAGTGGGGAAGTTGGAGAAAACAGAGACGTTCACAAAGGAGTGAGGAAACAGTAAACAGAAAAAGCAGTAGGGAGGGCATAGTTAGATGAATTGTGAAAAATGAATGCTTCCAAAGTAATAGGTTACCATTTAATGATTAAAAACAAGTAGATGCCAATAACCTGCATGTTACCCATTAATCATATAACTGCCATTAGATCGCTTTGACTCTGGGGGGAGGCTGGCAATTAAGTGTTGGGAGCAAGAAAATAATTATGCTTAGAAGATACTAGAAAGTCAGAAACAAATGAAAGAAAATCCCAAATGCACGAATGAAATATGTGAGGCAAGCCTGTGGGTAAATGAAGTGCTAGGACTCAAGAAGGTAACAATTTCATGTAATGCCTTCACCAAACAGAGTTCTCTGCCAACTATTATTACTTCGGTAATATTGTAATGATTTATCTACTATGTCTACAAGCAGTTAAAAGAGAAATCCCGGCTGCTTGTTTTTTTTAATCATCTTTTTATTTTTACAAGTTGGGAACTACCCCCGTTTGTTTACAGGATAGGAACGTGGGGGTCCACAAAGTGGAACTGGGCTATTTCCAGTTCAATTGTCACCCAAGTCCCAAAGAGACTTACCAGTAAATGTACCAGCATTTCAGCCCCCTCCAGGGGATATAAAATGGCAGTTTAAATATCCTGCGTCACGCGGGCCAATAGGAAATCGCGACACCATCCTATTGGCCCTTTATCAGTACGTATTTTGGAAACCAGGTTGGTCCAAGAGCTGAAAATATCGCTGTTCAGCTTCAGAAGAGTTAGGCCGAGTTTATGCTGCCGGTGTCGCTACGTGTGCGCGTCAGGCACAATGCACAACTTGGCTATAGTAGTTAGCCAAGTGCCTGCGCGCCTGCCGGCTACGTACTGTAGCGTGTTGACGCAATAGCGTGTTGACACACAGCGTTTTGAGAAGACAATACATTTTGTCTTCTCAGGCGACTGCCATGTGACGTCAGCATCACGTGAGCTGGTTCAGCAAATGAGGACGAACCAGCTTCATGACCCATCCGCCAAGCCCCCAAACACCCATGCAACACTATGAGCACAGATCTTCTGTGCTACAGCAGCGAGGCATGGATGGAGCTCGCACTCTCGCAAGCAAGCGGAGTGTATGAGCTCTGCCTTAGGTAGATGGGATTGCTGGTTTTAAGTGTCAAGAAGCTATTTGCAATAATACAAGTTTGTATTAACAGAACTACTCCGACTAGTGACATAATTACTGTAAACAACAGCTGCTCTTAGTACTGAACAGTCTGTTTCTTTGAGAATATAACCCAATACAAAAGAATCCGATTTATCATTAAAAAAAAATAATAATAAACCACTGCTAGATTAAATGTATATCTGAAATGGTCAATTAGCCCACAGAACGTCCAGCAATTAATTGTTTCACTAGCTCATTCATCTTTTCCTTGAACACACTCTCTGGAGATCATGTTGTGACAAAGCCCCTCCTGTTGCCTTCCCCGAACTGTAACCTCTGTATGCAACCTCTGCCACACCCTCGCTAACTCAATGCATCCCTAAAGAAGTGTCATGAAGTATGTCTGCTGTTAAGGAAGCCCTGTATGTATCATGCCACAGCCCCTTTCTTTCCCATTCCCTTCTACTCAATCCCCCTCTAACCTACATTTCACGTTTCCCTTTCTCTATTCTGCCTTTTCCCCTCTCACAATTGTCCCTCCAGCCTAATCCTTCTAATAGAAAAGAAAAAAATAGGGAAGCGCAGTCAAATGGGTGATGGTAGAATAACACCTTTATATTGAATTATAACACAAGATAATAACAAGCAATAAACAACAATTGTTAAAAGAATGTCAATAATAATTAGTGTCAATAGGATCTAATTCACTAATGAGAGGCGATCATAGCCAACTGCTGCTGAAAAAAAGTCAGAGGGTAGGAAATCCTGGTTCAAGATCAAAAGTCCTGGGACCAGAGTGACGGCCCCAGATGGGTGCACAGATCGTGGGGGGATAAAATTGTTGGGGGGGGGGGGGGTATGCCGTTAATGAGCCAATGCTTGATGTGCTCACCCAACCTCCACTGGTTGCTAAGAACGGCTGTATGTTCCTCCCGAAACAGCTCCTAAAGGTCTCGATGTTAGAGACTGACTGTGCACAGCCCACCGGGTTTCCGGGTGTGACGTCACTTACGGACGTGACGCGCTAACCCTTCCCGGCTGTAACAGGGGCTATTCGATCTTCCTCCGCAGCGTTGGTAGCAGACAGACACGCTGATGACAAAACGCCGCCCTCTCCAGAGCACGTAGCAGTGCTAGCTGAATCCAATCACTAAGACAAGTGAGAGCACAGACCCTTGGCTCCTCCTCCTACGCGTTTCACCAATGAATGGCTTTGTCAGGGATACCATATAGATAAGTTCACAGAGTATATATACCCTATTGATGGCTAGATTGATTAGATAATCAGCAATCATATATATAAAAATCAATAGACCAGGGGGGTAAATGAACTAATACTCACAGTATAAGGAATGGTCCATGTCACAAACCAAAACTGTTTAACATTTTACAATAAAAAACAACAACAATTAATTAACACTGGAATTTAAAAATTAGCATATTTACATACTTTAAACATTAACAGCAGTAATCAATAAATGCTAAAAATACGTAAACAATTAAGGGAAAGGATGGGGGATATAAACTATTCAATAAAATCCACCCATCAACTATTGGAATGCTAAAAGATCAAGCTCCTCATTGAGACCCACTGGACTAAGTGTTTGTAATTTAAAAATCCAGTAGGTCTCCTGTTTTCTAAGTCTTAAAAGTCTATCACCTCTCATATTTGTTTTTGTAATATGTTCAATTCCCTTAATGGAGATTCCTTCAATACTCCTATTGTGATTTGTAAGGAAATATCTTGAAACCCCATGGCCAAAAAAACCTTTTAAAATATTTCTTCTGTGCTCTGTGAACCGCTCTTTTAAACTTCTTTTTGTTCTACCTATATAATAAAGGCCACACGGACAGGTAAGTAAATAAATAACATGGTGAAAATAACATATTTAGTATTACAATTAATAAATTGTTTAATTTTAAATACTTCTCCTGTGACGTTAGACGAGAATTCAGTACTCTTATTGACAATGTGTTTACATGTCAAACAATTAAGGCGTCCACATTTGTAACAACCTCCTGGGCATGAAGATAATCACATATTGTTTGGGTTCAATTCTTTTGTCAAGTTATTTCCACCTTTCCTCAAAACTGTTGGTGCTAAAACATTCTTAAGATTTTTTTCTCGTTTAAAAACAATCCCAGGTCTCTTTTTGAGGGTCTTGCCTATAAGGGGGTCATTTAAAATAATTCCCCAGTGTTTCATTAAAATTTTTCTAATTTCATTAGAGGCCCCATTAAATTTAGTAATAAATAGGCAATTGTCTCCGTCGTTGGGGTCATTTTTTCCCTTCACATTTTCTTCACTTTTTTCTTTTATAAGAGATTGTCTGTTCTGCCCCTAACCCTTGATAATGCAACATCTAGTTTATCTTTTTTGTATCCTTTTGCTAAAAATTTCTTATATAATATTTGTGCTTGTTCCTCAAAATCAGAATCTTTCGTGCAGTTCCTACGGACTCTTAAAAGTTGACCATACGGAATATTATTAATCCAAACTCTAGAATGGTTACTTTTCCGGGTCAAGATAACTGTTTGAATCAACCTTTTTAAAATAAGTTTTAGTTAAAATCTTTTCACCTTCACTAAATAAAACTAAATCTAAAAAGTTAATCGATGTTGAATTATGTTCATGGGTAAAATGTAGATTGACATCATTCTTATTCAAATATTCATAACATTTTAAAAGCTCTTCTGTTGTACCCTTCCATATTATTAAAAGATCATCTATAAAACGTTTATAAAAACAGATATTCTTAAGGAAGGGCAGGGAGGGGGCGAAGGGCAGGGAGGGGGCGATGGGCAGGGAGGGGGCAAGGGGGCGAAGGGCAGGGAGGGGGCGAGGGAGGGGGTGAAGGGCAGGGAGGGGGCGAGGGGCAGGGTCGAAGGGGGGGGGGGGGGTGAAGGGCAGGGCCGGGGGTGAAAGGCAGGGCCGGGGGTGAAAGGCAGGGCCGGGGTGGGGGTGAAAGGCAGGGCCGGGGTGGGGGTGAAAGGCAGGGCCGGGTGGGGGTGAAAGGCAGGGCCGGGGTGGGGGTGAAAGGCAGGGCCGGGATGTTGCGTGAAAGATCCCTTTCCCTGCGTTTACTTACCTCGCATCAGGCCGTGCTCCTCCTCTTCCTCCGGGTACCGGGCCGCGCTCCTCCTCCTCGGCTTTCTCCGTTCCCCCCGGCGAGGCGGAGCTGAGACGCTCAGATGAGGAGGTGGTGTGGGCAGCCGGCCAGTACAGCTCCCGACTGAGAGAGCCGGAGGAGCACTCTCGGGGATGGTGAGCTGGGGGCGTGGCCTCTAGGCCTGTGTTAAGTGAGAGCGGAGAGAGCGTGCTCTTGGGGGGGGGGAATGGCAGCTGTCTGTGGGAGGGAGCACCGGGGGAGAGGGTGAGCGCCGGGGGAGAGGGTGAGCGCCGGGGGAGAGGGTGAGCGCCGGGGGAGAGGGTGATCTTTGTGAGGTCCCGCGGAGTGGTGATAGGGTGGATGGGCGAGGGTGGATGGGTGAGGATGGGCGAGGGTGGGCGGGCAAGGGTGGCCAGCCGTTGAGGGGTGAGAGGTCAAGGCCGGGCAGCCGTTGAGGAGGGCCAGAGGGTGTGTGTGTGTGTGTGTGAGTGACCGGCCAATGAGAGGTGTGCGGGGGCGGGCCAAAGGAGCCATCTCATTGGCCTGAGGCGGAGTGACGGGCCAAAGGTCCAATGTGATTGCCCCTAGGGACAGGACAAACAGACTCGCATACAACGGTTTGAGAAATATATAGATAGATACTGTATATATATATATATATATATATATATATGCATGCAGTGTTCGACAAACCTATACATTTGCTCGCCCCGGGCGAGTGGATTTAACCCCCGGGCGAGTAAATATTGGCCCAAGCAGCACACGTTTGGTACTAGGTGGCGAGTAGATTTTTTTTGCGTGGCGAGTAGATTTTTTGGTGATTTGTCAACCACTGTATATATGTATATATTTATATACTTTTTTTATTCAACTCAATGCCATTTCTAATGAGTTTTAAAACATCCTTTGATTTCTATAGCAGGTTGTAGTACACTTCCCAAGCAATGCAAGATCTTTGCAACACTTTATTGGTTGTGATAATTTGTTACCAATATTCCCAGCAGTTGTTTCAGTTGGAAACTGTACAAATAGATAATGTTACCGTAGTAATATAAGAATACAATAATTTTCTTTTTTTTTTTCCAAATTTTTTTTTTTATTAGGCAGACATATTATTACAGGATGTTGACAATACAGGGGTGCAGAGTATAGGCCTAATACAACTTTTTTCTCATTTTTAACTAAGGGGAAAAGAAGAAAGGCTCAACGTCCCCCCTGGCCTTAGTTGGTCCCTCGGGGTGGCGTGAGTGTGGAAAAAGAAAAAGGGGGTGGGGAGGGGAGGAGGGGAGGAGGGGGGGGGGGGGGGGGGGCGGGGGGGGAAGGGGTACGACCGAGATGGGTCGTGCTCCCCTACTCCTTGTCGGCTCCTGGTTGTGTCGTGGCATTTTATGTGCTTCTGAGTTGTTATGGGTGAGTTCGGCCCAATAGAGCCATATGGGTTTCCCATGGGTCCCAGGTTTTATTATATGTGGAAGTAGACCTTTTCAGAAAGGCTGACAGCCTTTCCATGTCCTTTACTGTTTGTACTCTTTGTATAATTATTTGTTTTGAGGGAGGAGACACCTTCTTCCAGGCCGCAGCCACCGCACACCTAGCCGCCGTTAGGATGAAGGAGACTAATTTTCTCGTTGGCCGGTCCAGGTAATCTAAGGGCCTGGCCAACAAGTAGGTCAGCGGGTCAATGGGTATTGTGAGGTCTGTGACCTCTTCTATTAGTTTTTGTGTTGTTTCCCAGAATTTCTGAATTTCAGAATACAATAATTTTCAACACCCGACCTTACACCTGCTGTACAAACCAAAGTTTCTGAATGTCTCTCTGCTATATCATCCTGGATGGCCCTCCGTCGCCTTAAACTCAACATGGCTAAAACAGAGCTCCTCATACTTCCTCCCAAACCTGGCCCTACTACCTCCTTCCACATTACTGTTGGAACTACCATCATTCACCCAGTAGCCCAAGCACGCTGCCTAGGGGTCACACTCGACTCCTCTCTCACATTCGCCCCTCACATTCAAAACATTTCTAAAACTTGTCGCTTTTTCCTCCGCAATATAACTAAGATACGCCCTTTCCTCTGTTGCTCGACTACTAAAACTCTGACTCAGGCCCTCATTCTCTCCCGTCTTGATTACTGTAACCTCCTGCTGTCCGGCCTTCCTGCCTCTCATCTGTCTCCCCTACAATCTATCCTAAATGCTGCTGCCAGAATCACTCTACTCTTTCCTAGATCTGTCTCAGCATCTCCCCTCATGAAATCCCTCTCCTGGCTTCCGATCAAATCCCGCATCTCGCACTCCATTCTTCTCCTCACTTTTAAAGCTTTACACTCTTCTGCCCCTCCTTACATCTCAGCCCTAATTTCTCGCTATGCACCATCCCGACTCTTGCGTTCTGCTCAAGGATGTCTTCTTTCTACCCCCTTTGTATCTAAAGCCCTCTCCCGCCTTAAACCTTTTTCACTGACTGCCCCAAACCTCTGGAATGCCCTTCCCCTCAGTACCCGACTACCACCCTCTCTATCCACCTTTAAGACCCACCTTAAGACACACTTGCTTAAAGAAGCATATGAATAGCACTGTAGATATTCTGAACACATGATACATAAAGCTTGGCCCCCTGCAGACGCACTTACCAGAACTCCCTCCTACTGTCTCTGTACGTTCTCCCTACCTACCAATTAGACTGTAAGCTCCTCGGGGCAGGGACTCCTCTTCCTTAATGTTACTTTAATGTCTAAAGCACTTATTCCCATGATCTGTTATTTATATTATCTGTTATTTATTTGATTACCACATGTATTACTACTGTGAAGCGCTATGTTCATTAATGGCGCTATATAAATAAAGACATACAATACAATACATTGTAACTGCTGAGTTACACTGACTGATTGATTGAAACTGAAAGGCGTCCATTTAGTGAACCCTGAGAAGCAGGATCTTTGCTGATCGATCACAGGAGAATCAGCAGCGTAGGTAATTAATTTTTCATTAAAAGTAATCAACGGCTGCATATATTAAACAAAACAAATATATATTTATTTTTAAGTGCCGCTTGGAATGCCTCTTTAACGCCAGATTTTTGTGCTATCCTGTACCATTGCTTTATGATTCTGCCCCTATGACCTTGTAACACCTACGACATTGTACCTTTGGTAAGTACTGTCACAGATTTACAGTAAACTCAATATATATTTCCAGCTCCTTATATAATGTTATGACATTAGATAGGCAGCAGCCATTAAAGCACAGATATGCACATGTACCTATCCAGGAGGATGAAGAGCATCATTAGACCGCACTCTCCACACGCATACAATACATGGCAATTATGTCTCTACTTCAGAATCCATCTAAGGCCCGGGCAATGGTGCCTTCGCCAGCGCGGAGGTGTGCGCAGGCTGTGGGAAAGCGGGTGCTTTCCCTGACCATGGTCGACGGGCCGTGGGGGGCGTTCCTAGGGGCGTCACGGAGCTGGTTCGCCCTCATTGGGCGAACGCTCACGTGACCCGCATGTCGCGCCAAGAAATCAGTCTCAACTGATTTTTTTGTGCAACGCGCGCCACCCTCCCACCTCCGCCTGCACGGTCTATGGGGGCGATCACTGCCTTAAGGCAATCTGATCGCGCCCCGTGCGGACGCCTCCGCGCGGTCTCCCACACCATGGACTCAGCCTAAACCTCAGCAGCAACAAAACAACAAACACCCTGTAAACAAGTGCAGACAGATTCACAACTATCAAAATCCACCCCGGAGGTGGCTGTATCCATGCTTGAGGTGTTGGATTCGAATATTATGTGTACAGTGGATGAATCCTCACTTCAACAAATATCATACTGCCTGCTCAAGACCGATTATTTCTTATTTTATTGTACCTTTGATAGAAACAGAACTGGAAATGAGTACAAATGTATGATTGGAAACCTTGAAGCAAACTAGAAGTTACTGTTTAATAGGAGCCCTCCAGTTTATAACACTTTTTATAAGAAGCCGAGTTGCAGATATTTCGAATGTTATCTTGGCAAGTGAAGAATCCCCGGGGTAATCCCCTTGTATTATGTATCAAAAACTTTATTTCCCTCTGCTTCAGGCAACAAAAATTACATTGCTAGAATTGAATTATTAGAGAGGGCTATTTGTGGTAGGGAGCTGATCCTGCAAAATGCTACAACATGTACAGCATACTCTGCCACACTATGCAGGAACAAATATCATGTTGTTATACTAGGAACAGGAGCCTGGTTTGACATAGATACAGATGTATCAAGATTTACAGTTTTGGGCACAGGGGCAAGCTGCGGGAGCGCCCCAGTGCTGGAGGATTAATGCTATGGGGGGTCCCACATAGTGCTCCATAGTCGCACAGTGGGGGGTCTATCTCCGGAGTTATGGCTTTAGGCTGCGGCGACGGTGCGTAGCGTGAAAACAAAGGCATGAAGTCCGTCACAGGTTCCCATCGTGTGTGTGACCACGACGTGCAGCGACACAAGCGACCAAAGTCTCTGTAGTCAAGGGAATTTGTGATTTTCAGTGACAGCCGCACCACGTGACTGACAGCAAGCCAATCACAGAGCTTCTGCCTTCCCCCTTGCTGACGTCACCACCCCTTGTGAAAATTTCGCTATAGTGAAGGCAACGACAGCGGTCGCCAGCTACGATAAGCGCGGCCATAAGCTTTTCAGTGCCGCCTCCGGGGACCGTAAGTCCTGTTACATCTGTAGGTTATTGAGAACTGATGTTACACATGAGGTTTTAAGAGTACTGCACCATTGTAAACGAAGCAGGTAAGATACCCGCCAGTTATGATGCTTGTTCACCTTTTTCTTTTCCCATTATCTAAACTCTATGGGGTCCTGGAGTTGATCTGGCCAATTTTCTGCTTTTGGGATCCCTATGTTCCTAAAATATTCGCATTACATACATTCATTATTTTATTTCCTGTACTATAAGAAACAATGGCATCAATGGATTCATCAAAGCCTGATGCAGGATATTGCGCCTGATCTGACGGTAACTGCCATTCAAGTCAATGACCCTGGCAGTCATGCTATTTTTTTTTAATGATCTAAAACTGTATTTTGAGAACCAGATCATCAACGCAACTGAAAATAGTGCAGTTCAACCTTAGGGATCCCCAATTCAGACACAAAAATAAAAATATACATTCTGTGGGGTTTGCTACTTTAAAAGATCAATTTGCCTCTATGAGGAAAGTGACAATAAAGGACAGCGCAATAATAGCATACAGATCCAGGTAAGCAAGATGTGTGTAGAGTAGGCATGAACTTTATTCTTCAATATCAAGCAAAGAAAGGTGGGTACCGTGTTGGTCCTTTCTTCCATGTAGTAACAAAGCAGGGAGAGGGAGTAGGTGGTATGATACCTTTTATTGGACCAACACGTACTTGATATGTTACAATCTTTCGAACCTCTCAAGGTCCTTTGCCGGGTAACCCAATGAAGGACCTTGAGAGGTTCGAAAGCTTGTAGCATATCAACTACGTGATGGTCCAATAAAAGGTATCATACCACCTACTCCCTCTCCCTCCTTTGTTACTTCACAATATCAAAGAAGGACATGGTTTTATAAGGAATGTACAGATCTACATAGGGTAGAAAGGTCCACATGCATGAATCTGGTTCCCATAAAGAGGTAATTTACAGGAACCTTGGGAACAAAGATCAGAAGGCCACATAAAGTTATCTAACTGATGGTTAAATCTGCTCGATGTTTTGAAAGTGTGTAAAAATTCTGTTTTATTAGGAGCTTATAAAATGTAAATTGTCTGACACATGTTTGGCTGTAGTTAGCATTTGTACACATTTTATAACATATGTTGCATCTCCACAAAACCCAGGAATATATTTTAGCACAAAAAAAAAAAAGAAGAAGAAAACTCGGACCTGACTTGAGACTTGTTTTAAATGGTTTGCTCTTAACAGGTCAAAGGGCAGGTTAGTTTACTTTGATTTGCTCTATAAACTAACAAACAGAATGTCAATGAATGGTAGTCCTTTAAATATAATGATTGATTTCAGCGACCCAATGGACTATCCTTCACAACAATTTCCATAAACTACTGAACAGCTGTCTGATGGTCACAACATAAGGAGTCAAAACAAACTCAGCTTTAGTTGCATGTAGAAATACACTAATCTGCAATGCCCCAAATAATCCGTTCTTCTTCAGGGAGAGCATTATCCCGTCTCTGTATTTTGCCAAGGGTCATACAAACAAAACAAATAAAGCATTCCAGGAGATTTCTTTTTTTTCCCCCCTTCTTCAAGAAAATGTCCTATACTAGATTGAGGCTGAAGTGCTACCTCCCGCTGTATTATACAGTATGTATGTGGCAGTCACAAATTATTGCATTCAGACTACAATATTCAATCAATTGCAGGTCACTGGTTAATGCTTCCAAACCACCCTGTGTAACCAGGGACCCAACACGCAAATGCATTACAATTATTACAAATTAGGTAATTAACCTTGTTGTGCCCCAGAGTTGCACCACGTTTGCATTGATACATATAACCCGTAGCATAGTAAAGGCATTCATTGCTATTGGCTCTGGCTTCTGTTTCGTCTGAAACAGCACAAACCTGCTCTTTTCCACAATGTGGCAGAGTAAAGTGCCTGGGAAAGAAAAAAGGGGAGATGGACCGGTTTGGGCTGTCCCAGAAGGAGCAGAAGCCAGAAGGATTCCAATGTACTGCAGTCTGCCAGTCATAAATTATATCTCAAATTAAGCATGGCTCCCTTTGTTCCTTTAGAAGAAAGGAAGGACATTTACATGTGAAATTGTAGTTGTAATTGTGTAGTACAAGAGACTATGTTTTTACAGTATGCGGATATAATGAAATAATGCTCCTTTCATGCTGCATTCTCATTACACTTAGGCCAGGTCCCCAGTGGCCGCTACAGCGCGCGCGCCACACACAACAGCACAGCCCTCTATGGGGCAGGCCCCAGTGGCCGTGTGTGTGTGTTTGGCGCGCGCAAAGCGCTGTGACGCGTACGCTGGCAAGGAAGACAAGAATTTTGTCTTCCTGTGCCGCGATCACGTGGTCAGCGTGCACCAATGGAAGGGCAGATATGCCCCGTCATGGCCACGCCCCCTATGCTCTCCTAGAGCTCCCCTACAGACTTTAGTCTGTGCACGTGCTACCAGGCACGCATGCAGCAGTGAAGACTGGGGCTGTAGCCTTAGCAAGCAGCTGTGGATAATGTCCTGTGTAACAATTGGTGTTGAAGCTATCTGTTGTTCAGCAGTATGTCTTACCTCCAGCACATGTTGCTGAACATTCAGACCAAGGAAGGTGATTCCATGCAAAGCCCACTTCATTGTCTCCACTGCCTGTGCGAATGATGGGGACATTAAATTTATATCTGATCCCCATGTTCTGCTCCTGAAGAAGAATCTGCGAATAAATGTTTACAGAATTAAAAAGGCCGATATCACACCAACACCTCGTATTTGTTATGTGTGGCAAAGTGTGAAGACAAAAACAAATGCTGTTACTAAATCAATATACATACTTACCCCATTAATTATATTGTATTGCTGTTATCATTATAACTGGTTGGTTTCTCTTTATAAATTAAATGACTATGTTAAACATTTCTTTGCAAAACCATAAAATGTAAGATTGACCGAAAGCCAAAAGAATATCTCAATGTTTCAGTTCACTGATATTTTCCTGCACGGCTGAAGGGGCAAGGCTGACTTTAACTGACCATATAAGGCCAGTTGTACAACTACAAACATTAGCCTAAAGTATTTGTAATGTTCTCTAAGGCAACGGGATGATTGCAGGGAAATCTAAGAATCTAGGCTGTTCACATATTCTATATTGTAATGCTGCAATACCTTTAGCTACCCAATATTAGTATGTAAACTTAAAGCAGCAGTCCAAGCTGCCGTTCCCCCCCCCCCCTCCTTTATATGTGCATCAATACAATCCACACAATGATAAGTAATTAGCCCGTGATCGATCAATGAAAATTCGGCTCGGGGGTTCACTAAATGGCTGCCAGTGCAGCAGAAGAGGACCAAAGATACAAAGTTCTATGGGGAAGATCATGTGACCAGGCAGTCAGTAGATACAATTGGTGCACTGCTAGAGAGAGGACAGGGCTCAAAAATGGGTGTGTCAGAGCCTGTTTCAGAGGAGGAAGGGGGTGGGACGTTGTAAATGGTTGCTATAGAAACAAAAAATGCTTGTTACATTATAATACTTTAAATATGTCATTAAAAAGGCTACAAGTATTTCTCATAGTACAGAACCAATTTATTTATAAAAAAAAAAACCACATGTAGGATATTGCTTGGTCTGCAGCTTTAAACAATTCTTCATTTCATGACTATATTTCTAGTCAATGACTAGCTTCCCTAAATAAAATACAAATTACAGCATTAAGAACATCAACTTTACCATGACTATGAGATTTTCTGTTGTTGGACCTAATGCTTCCAGAGACTCTGGTTCGTCTGTTGGCCTCTTGTAATGGAAAGCTGTCCCAGCTACATCAAATTTCCTTGGCCAGTCAATTGTCCAAGCACCATTTATGAAGTAGTCATCCCCTTCAGATTTCAGGGCTATAGGATGCAAGAACATTGAACCATACAGTTATGCTGCAAAAAAATGAATCAAGCACCTGGCACAAAATGCGAGTGTAAGTTGTGCACATCTGTAGCATTGCTGCGAAAAGCAAACAAATGTAGAAAAATATGTTAGAATTAATTTTTTCAATTATGAGGCGGTTAGACGCCAAGCGCCGGTGTGGAGTATCGCACACGATTGGGGAGCAATACTCAGCATCGCCACTTTGTAAACCTCCCCCTTTCCTTTATACCTAATGGGTGGAGGCTGGTCATTACAAAGGATTTGTTTCTCTCATAGTTGGAGTATGAGAAGTCGTATGAGTATGTGTTTCCATGTGTTATAAAGTACATTGTGTTTAATATTCTTAAGCATAAGCTTATTGGTTACATTATAATACAATGCATGCTATTCATGGACTTAATTGTCAATGTCCAACTGATGCCCAAGAGTGCAAAAAATGCCTTGCTGGCATAAAACGTTTCAGGTGGAACAGAAACAATGACGAACAGATTATCCGTTTCTGCCATGTCATATGGTGCGTTTACAAACAGTGGATGAGCTGGTAAACAACAAAATAAAACATAGGTGAAGAAATGTATTATCAGTTGGTTTTAGGCTCTTGGGGCAATAACTTTTCAAAATGTCCAACATTTTATATTTCCCAAGTCCTAAAGGATTTTAGTGTTTAGTAATCACACGTGCACCCCTATCCGTTCGAGTTGCAATAAGCAAGAGATAAAATAAAATGAGTTAGTTTAAAACACATAGTCTGTGCCAATATCTATGCTACTGCCACAAAGACAGTTATTTTGAATGTGATTGAAATACAATTATTAGCACACTGGGGCATTTGGGAGGCTGCAGGCTGTTTTGTTTGGGATGTTACAAAAGGTGCACCTTCAGTATGAAGTGAAACAGTATTTGCTGCTGATTACAAATCACGTACTCTCATACAATTCTGCTGGTTTAGTGCTAGTCAATGACAAAAATACAACCCCAAACTATGTTCTTCACATGCAAAAATCAACACGGTGAATAAAAGAATAGCTTGTATTTTCATCTGGAAAGGTTGGATCGCTCTGATTACAGCCACGCTAGACAAATAACAGGCGCTCTTTTTAAATAGCAAAACCCCTATTAAATGTGAAAGCATTTTCAATTCACCTTCTTTTACAAAGTAACATATAACAGTGTGGCAAACTACTCCTGTTCTTATTTATTTATCAGTTTATAAAAACCATTCATAATAGGTATAGAGAAAAGGTGCACTCACATGAGCCCTTGTTTGGAATGGCCTCGGGGGAAAACGCCATGCGCCAAACGGCGCAATCCATGAAGCAGTGTATTCTCCTTCCAACCAGGGGAAAAAAAGGCAGCACTCCAGGGGACTAATACTGGATTTATTTCAAGTGAAATCAAAACGACGTGTCGCTCCCAACCATGGACCTTTGCCAAGATGGTCCATGGTTAGGACCGAAACGTCGATTTGATTTCACTTTCGATAAATCCAATACTAGTCCTCTGGAGTGCTGCCTTTCCCCCCCCCCCCTGCTTGGAAGGAGAATACATTGCTTCATAAAAGCCATTCATGCCATTAAAGTGTTTGATTTTAAGCCAACCCCCTTCATACTTCTCATGCTTACAACTCACACTCAAGCCTTTCAAAACTTACCTATATAGTTCTTAGACATAGCCATTTCTTTAATTTCAATGTGAACTGAACCCCGTGGAATTTGAACGACTTCCATGTAGCCTAGAAGGCAAAGGTTAGCCTGTTATTAGCAGCATCTGGAACTTCAGTCAGGCAACCAGTCAATAAATTATTCAATATACTGACACACGTTAAAGACTACAGATTCCAAGGAGGTCACTTGAGATCTCCGGTGTGTTTACAAAACTCTAAAAACAGTTCAACAAATACTTTAGGAAATGTTTCCACCTAATATTATACTGGCAAAGGTGGTAAACACAGGCAATTAATTAGATGGGGATATGATGGAAAGAAAAGAGGAGTATTAGGACGATAAATGTGGATTGCTTTACATTCACTGGTATAGCCTCAAGGCAGTTCCCTAGACTGCAGATACAGTATAGCATTATCAGAGGTACCAATCATTTGTAGAAGCTGCTGCTGCTGCTGCAATTGGTTTAAGTGAGAGTAGTTACAGACCCTTTCATTTTCAGTTTTTATTTCTTCTCCATGTTCCCAGTAAACCTGCCATTCCTACCATTCCTTCCTTTCACTGGCTTTTGTTTGTACTCGTTCATTCAAAGCCTGTAGTTAACTAAGAAATAATGTATATATTGAGGGAGATAAATAAGTGTAAATAATGTCAGCGATACTATATTTAATGTTCTATTATGTTGCTATACAGTATCTGTTGTAAAACGACAGACCCTACTTGAGCCTTGGCTTTCTTTCATACATACTGTATAAGACAGCCTCTATGTCTTTTCCAGGCATTTTCTATGCCCCTTCCTTAATTAGCATCTACTACCTTTGTTGGGAGGCTATTCCACAATTCCACCACCCTTTCAATGAGGAAGTACTAACTCACAATTCCTCTTAGCCTACCACCCTCCAGCTCCAGTGCATGACCTCTTGTTCTAGCACTTATCTTGTGACATGCTACCCTCCATCAATGTCATCGGTCATAGACTGTTGAGCTCTCCCTGTGTATGTTCGGCCATGTTAATCGCTTGCTGGCGGAAGCGTGCTGAGGCGCGCTCCCGCTCAGCACTGAGCCCCCTACAGCCGCAATTAGAGCGGCTTTAGTAGGGGCTCACCTGCGCTTCCGCGCGCTTGCGGAAGCGCAGGTCTTAGGGGAATTTAAAATTCCCCCGCTTGTTGGCACGACAGGCCGGACACGTGAGTGGTTCGCCCAATGAGGGCGAACCAGCTCCGTGACGTCACTGGCCCGCCCCCGGGCAGTGACGCGCCCGCCCCCTGACGGCCCGCTGACGGCGCGTGCGGTAAGCAACCGCAAGGCCAGGGAAAGCACCCGCTTTCCCTGAGCCTCAGCGCGCCTCACCGAGCAAGCAGGGAGCATGGACTCAGCCTTAGTCATTAGTTACCAAAATATGGCCAGTTGCGCCTTCTCCTCCTCCTTATTGCTGTACATTGATCCTGATGAAAGCCGAAGCAGAAGAGCAATGAGAGGCAGCCCCTTATTTTGCCTTTTTACCAAGAAACAATCCCTTCCAGTTTTTGGTCCCTGTCATCAGGGCCTGTTTACTGAAATACTACTCCCATCAACCAGTTATCTCTCCTAAGCAGTCTCTGTCTAGGTTATGCACTGCACAATTTGTTTGCAACATGCGTGAAAGTAATATCCCAAATTCCCGTTGCCTGTGTTTCCTTCAAACTTTAACAAAAAGTTCCATTGAGAACTTGAGAAATTGTCAAATTTCACTAGAGAACAATCTACCCTGAAATACAGAGGCAGCCAGACTCTATCTCTGGGCCACAGCTGAAAAAGCAAAAAGCCGTGGCTCCATAGACCGCAACATTCGTGCGGGTGGGTCCGCAGCTTGCCCCGGTGCCAGAAGCCATCAGTTTGGCTAATATAGATATATATATATAATATATATATATATATATATATTATGTTTTTTGTCGCCTTTTTCACCCACCATAACTTGGAAGAGAGAGAGGGAGGGAGAGGGAGAGAGAAAGAGGGAGAGGGAGGGAGAGAGGGAGAGAGGGAGACAGAGAGAAAGAGGGGAAAAGAGAAAGAGAGAGAGAGAGAGAGAGAAAGAGGAATAGAGAGAGAGAGGAAGAGAGAGAGAAAGAGGAATAGAGAGAGAGGGAGAGAGAGAGAGATGGAGGGAGACAGGGAGAGAGGGATCAGAAGAGAGGGAGGAGAGAGACTGTAATCAGAACTCTTTCGCTCTAAAAAAACATGTTTCAGACTGGGCAGATTTTTACTAGGCGATCAGCTTGCAAACTTTTTAAAAGGTTTGATTTTTCAAGTTCCAAAACAATGCACATTTTGCAAGGTTTGCCAATTTGGGCAAAAAGTTCACACATCTCTAATCACAAGCAGCAGTTTATTGAACACAGTTCTGTAAATCTATTCCCACAAGCAAAGCAATGTTCTTATGACACATCCTATAAAAAAAATAGTACCTCGCAGCACTATCCAGATTCAGTCAACAATTACCTATGTCCAACAGATTGACATGTATTTGTTTTGTTTCTCATTTACCTGAAGTTCACTCCAGATATCTTTTGTAATATTAAATGCATTTGCTGATGAAAAGATTAGTGTATATTACAAGAGTAATAAGGAGCAATGACAAGGAGCACACAGGATACAAATTATCCTGCACCGCATCCTTGTCCTAGATACAGACCATGAGTTAACTACCCAAACCATGAGTGCCAATAAACATATTCAAATACATGTATGCAACAAATATACTTTTGCATCGGGAGTAGTGTTAACAAATTGTGTGTGTATAAGTTTGACAAAACATAGCAAATGGCATCAACATCTATTAATATAAAACGTCATCTCATTTGTTATCTCGACCCTCTTCTCTATCTTTTTTTGTCCCTCGACTCATCTTTCCTCTATTTGCCCCGTCACTCATGTCTTTCATGTGCTTTTATCAATGTCTGTCCAAATCTGCCCCTTGAAATTGTTCTAGATTGGACAGTAATGAGCAAGGGAATACAAGCAATACTGGTGAGTAAATGCAGATCAGTGTACTCCAAACGTTAGTGGAAACACACCTAACAAAGGTCCGGTTATTAGGAGGTTTTCGTGGTGGCTCACTCTACCCACCAAGCTGGGTCATTATACCGGAAAAGGAAACGATGACCCATAGATGACCCAAATGTCTGATTTGTTTCTAACCCTGAAGTATTCAACAGGGAAAAAAATGAAGTTATAAACCTGCATAGAAGAAAATGTTGACTTGTCTAGTTATGTTTGAAATAATGTACTTCCATATTCTGCAGACAAACGGTGGATACGTGATCTATTTGTTAATGCTAAAAAAAGATAGGTCATGAAAAAGGTACCGTTTTTGCTCAAAGTTTTAAAGTACACATTTCTAGAGGGTGTCTAAATAAAACTTATATTTATTTTTTTAAGCTGAATTTTGGCACAAACTCTTACTGTATGCAGTCACTATCTCTGCGTTTTGGACTATATGTATAGCAATAGTTGCAATTATATCCTAGTTACTAGCACCCAAGATAATTAATAGGACTTTGCAGAAGACAGTAATCGAGTTTCCGCTATACTTGTATTCTAGATTTACCTCATTTCAGTGTCCAAATGCAAGCAAAGAAAAATAACCCCTCAAAATCCATATAAAATCGATTCAAAATTGGACACAGTGTGACGTCTAGAATGAAGTATTCCTCCATAAAATAAAGTGAGAAGCCGTGTAGTGCACAATTAATTCTGCAGCAACGTTAATATATTTAGCTGCCGGTCACCCCACTTTTCACTGTATTAAAATAGGGTGATGTCTGATATCTAAATGATAACAACTGCAGATGTACATACCTCCTCTGGGCAATGAATCATTGAAGAAACCTTCAATAGCTTCACAAGTGCTCCCATCTCCCCCACAAACGCGACATCTGTCCTCCTTAGCGTCAGAGCCCAAAATGTTATCACAACCTACATGCTAAAAAGAACAAAAGTTTTTTTTTTAAAGATTTATTTCAAATAAGATGTGTAAAACAGAATAAGAAAAATTAGAACACACATGAAAACATTTTTATAGAACACTGCCTACCTCCAACAAAGGGATTCAGTGCAAAATGAAAATGAAGGGGATAGCAGCCCCTGACGAAGCCCGAGTGGAGAAACGCGTAGGGCCAGCGTGATTGGAGCAGGGAGAGTGACGCCGAGAGACTGTTCCTAGTGTGAGCTGAACGGAGCTGAACGGAGCATTGGCAGTGAATTACACAGAGGGAAATCTCGCGAGAGCCGTACGAGATCTGATCACCTGATGCGGAAGCACTTGCCGGTGTGAGGTCTGGAAGTCGGCGTTCTATACCACGAGTGTGAGAGACTCGCTAAACACTCTCTACTGCCCGTTTTTAACTCATAGAATGTGAGTTAAATACTTTTGTTTTATCCTTAGATGTTTTATTAAAAGGTTTTACACATATGTTTCTCCTTTTATCTCCTTTTATTCCCTACCCATCCCTTTATTTGAGATCCACACCAAGGTACAGTCTGCTAAAAACAGACTCATCGTGATTGCTGCAAGAAGCCTCAAAGACAAGCCTCTCCAAAGATCCAGGAGCCAAGAAACAGACGAACTACAGGAGCTGAGTTCGAGAGTCCCTAAGTGGATTAAAGGCCTTTAATGATCTTACTAGTGTAAGTGCATATCTCACCGAATTCTTATCTGTTTGTATTGATATACTGCCCTATGATTTTTTCCTCTTTTTTCTTTTCTCTTCCCCTGCATATGTGCGCCTAGGTCACTCTTTGCAATACATTTCCAGCGGCGTTGTGGAGCCGCAGACCTAACTTGGCTGCAAGTCTGTAGGGTTAGTAGATTGTGAGGGTATATACCTTGTATTGATTGATTGGCTGAGAGTGTGGTTTTATCTAACCATATTCAACATATTGTCTATATCTGCGCTGTTGTTTTTTGTCTGTATATATATATATATATATATATATATATATATACATATACATACATAAATAAATGATATCTTGGTACCAAAATGTTATCTTGACCTACAAAGAGATTATTTTCTGTATTAAGGCAAATATGGGTCATATTAACAATGTAGGCCCTTATCTATAGCCAGCTAAAGTTATTTTCCAGGTTAAGAATCAATCAGGAGGCTGAAGTTTTACCCTCATAAAATAGAAATCTCTTAAAATTCTACAGAGAAAAATACAGTATTAGCAAAATACACTAACTGGCATTACAGTACATTACTTTTTTTTTTAGAATTTATATAAAATTTTTACTTTAAATTAATTCTTAGTAACCTTGCATTCTCCATTGATACAGATATCCAGAGAGTCAGCATTACAGCGAGTCCCATCAATAACAGCAGGGGCACGTTCAGTGTAAAAATTATAGCCTTCAGCCAAGCAGTTTAATGCACAAGGTTTAACACCACCTGTGAATGCAAAAATGGACAGAAACATTACTATGTACTGTATATATATATATATATATACAGTATATATATATATATATATATATAGCATGTTGCATTAAGAGCAGTAGCTAAAGATAGTAAAGCCATATGTTACTTTTAATATAAGACACAGCCATAATAATTTAGCTTAAATATCTTTTTTTGACATTTCTTATTGCTTGTTCAGGTCTTAATCCTAGGCCAAAAATTACTCTTTGTAAACATACTTTAAACAAATTGTAGTCTATAGATGCAACAAGGAAAGGTTTCCCATTGAAACCTTTGCAATTTTATTTCCACCTCATTATAAGTGCTCATGAAGGTCTGAAATAGTCTTTAGGGGGTTAGTCTTGAAACTACAACAGTGTTGATCAGGGCACTTATTGCACAGAAACTCCCACTGAAGTCAATGGGAGTTTCCATGCAATTGTGCCCTCATTGGCACTATTGCAGTTTAAAGAAGAACCCCATTAGACAAGAAGTCCAACATCAAAAGCCAGCAGCACCCACAGAATATTACTCGTAGAGCACCCAGCCATTTTTGCACAGATTTACATATTGCATGCATTTATTAAGCCCTTATCACATGTCCAAACAGTGCACATTTGGAATACGCAATTTAGTTTGGGTTATGGAATTGTGTGCAGTATACAAATGTTATATATACATGGGACAAACTCGCACATTTACATTATGCTTCAAGTTTGTAGAAAGCCCAGTAAGACACCACCAGAAACCTCGCCTCTCTCAGGTAGAAGACAGGGGGAGAGTGAGGGAGAGAGAAGGGGGAGAGGAGAGAAAGAGATTAGGTGACCACTCTCCCCTCCAGCAAAACCCGGACTTCGTCAGCCTGACGCATTGCACCAAACTGGGCAATAAACGCATGCAAACTGTGCAATCTTTAGGCATAAATCATACTTAATAAATATAATATAAACTGCAGATTTTTATTTCATACCGTTTTAGGGGCAATTTTGCATTGACACTGTCAGAGTTTAATGAATTGTTGCCTATTACTGTTCTTGGTTCTGTTGCTCAATTAGTTTTGTTTTCCATTCCTTTTTGGTCAAAGACTAATTTCCTAGTTTCAGGTTATATGTTAGTGAAGGTATCAAAGACAATTTAAAACGCTTCTCTTTCTCATCTCACCATCCACAATAGACAAAATAAATAAGAAAAAGAGAATGTGATTTTTGTTCATTTGTCGCTTGAATTTATATATTTATAGGGAACCATGTTAAAAATGGTTTTTGAAGCAAAAAGTGGCACGGTGTGCTCATTTGCATGTCATTTCCCAGAATCCCTTGCTGCAGTGGAAGTGCTGTATTCTGGGTGATAATGGGGAAAGGCGGGGTTGCAGACCTGCCTAAGACATGCAGATGAGCATACAGTTGTATTTACATTTGCATATATATATATATATATATATATATATATATATATATATATATATATGCAAATACAACTGTATGCTCATCTGCATGTCTTAGGCAGGTCTGCAACCCCGCCTTTCCCCATTATCACCCAGAATACAGCACTTCCACTGCAGCAAGGGATTCTGGGAAATGACATGCAAATGAGCACACAGTGTCACTTGTTGCCTCAAAAACCATTTTTAACATGGTTCCCTGTAGGCTTAAGCTTGCTGCATGGTCACAGCTTTGAGCACAGCCAGGGTTAAGGTGCATATCCAGAAAACCCACCCACAGACAGCTGTTTCGACCTTTATGGGTCTCATCAGTGTGGGGTTGATTTTAACTGGGTATGCAAAGAGGCTATGGGATAGGCTATACCATAATACTGAGTTAAGTTATGGTGAGTAAAAAAAGTGACAAAAACCCTCCACAGGAAAGCAAATATGCAAATACAACTGTATGCTCATCTGCATGTCTTAGGCAGGTCTGCAACCCCGCCTTTCCCCATTATCACCCAGCATACAGCACTTCCACTGCAGCAAGGGATTCTGGGAAATGACATGCAAATGAGCACACAGTGTCACTTTTTGCCTCAAAAACCATTTTTAACAGGGTTCCCTATAGGCTTAAGCTTGCTGCATCACAGCTTTGAGCACAGCCAGGGTTATATATATATATATATATATATATATATATAAAATAAATTTATACCAATATGCTGCATTAATCCTTTAGTTGTAAGTAACATAATGAATGGCACAGGAGACCATGTCTGGAGAAGATTCATGAGGAGAGCACTTTAATAATACTGTAGCAATAATAATCGTTTTTTTTGTTGGCCTTTCAGCTCCAAAGTATTTTGCAATGATCACTTATTCCAACAGACATCTCTACAGTGGAGTCCTGAACATATTCATAGTCTAGTCTGCTTATATAAGCATCAGTTTGACTAATACGATCAAAAGAAAAAAAACAGTCTACAATTTCAATACAAAATATGAAACCCTAAGGTCCAACTAGAAAAGTTAAAAAACACACGTTATGTGGGTGTTCTGTATCCGCAGGAAAAGATGGCAGAGAGATGTACTTCTCAAAGATATACCAAAAAATATTCTAGCTAGACTTGGCTGACCAAGTTAAACGTGGTAAGCCCAAAACAGACCAACTCAGGCGGAAACTACGTTAGTGTGCCTTCATCATCAGTTTTACAGATAGGAAACATCCTTGTATGATAGAGCCTTTTGTGTGCATTTTAGCATATTCATAGCCACAATCTAAATATCTGCTGCTTTATCATGGTTGTATATTTTAGAGACTGGAACAAGCTTGGGCAACCTGAGTCTCTTTTCAAAACAGCATACGGTATATTATATTATTATACATACATTTTTTAATCTGAAATTATATATAGGCAAATGTTTCAGCATCCAAGAGTTAGTTGACATCTATTTGGACTTTTGTTTCGACGAAACTGGTTTCTTCAGTTGACTGTGAAAGGAATTGCATGCCATTTGTAATTAACAATGAATATTGTCTGATACTTATCGAGATTCAGGCTAATAAATTCTTTTGAGCATTTATGAGAACTGTGTGCTGTGCTGTGCTGTGGAGAGAAAGCACTGTAGCGAAAGAGGTGTGTGTGTGTGAGAGATTTAATTTTGTATAAAAGAGAGTGGTAACATTGTGTCTGTATGTAAGTGTTGTAGATACAGTATGCCAAATATGACACTTTCAAGTGCTTTGCTAACATATGGGGATCGGGATTGCTCCAAAACAGGTGTAAATTGCTCCATTTTAAATCTGGGTCCTTATATGTCAATGTATGCTTTGCTCGTATAATCTCGCGCCAATTATTGTTTTGGGGAGTGTTTTTACAGTGGTTATATACAGATAAATGTAAGATTATGCATTTGGGAATCAACATAAGCATTCTACCTACAAACTAAGTTGGACAAAGATTAGGTCCATCCTTAATGAAGAAGGATTTAGGAGTGCTTGTACACAAGTAGGCTTAGTAATAGTGCACAATGTCATGGTGTAGAAGCTGTCAGCGAAAGCTACCAGGATGTAATCAGACATAAAACACTGTATATATAGGTGGAAGGAAAGTGTACTGTATACTTGTTCCATTGTATAAATCCTTAGTAAGACCACACAATGAACATGGAGTACAGATTATGCATCACTGACTTATTAGGAAAGACTATCCAAAGTAGGATTGTTTACATTAGAAAAGAGACATTTAGGAGGCGATATGATTACTATATAACTTTCAAGGAAACTACCAAGGGCAGTACAAACGACACAGGGTTATCCCTTGAGATAAGAGGAAAGGAGATTTCACCAGAAGCAAAAAAAATGGTTTTCTACATAAAGGGCAGTAAAAATATGGAATTTACGACCCATGATGGCAGGCACAGTAGATACCTTTAAGAAAAGGTTAGACATCTTTTTAGAAAAGACTGCTATAAAGGCATGCTGGTATGTCAAATAAGGTAAATACAGGAAGGGTGTTGATCTTGGGAGAAATCTGGTTGACATATGATGAATGAGTATCTCGTCCAACTAGAATTTAACAAAGGTTGAACTCGATGGACATATGTCTTTTTTCAGTCTAATCTACCATGTAACTACATGTTACAGGAGACGTATGGGAAGGAAATAATCAGTGAAATATTGAAAGATGTAACAAAATGTGCACCTAAAACTGGTCTGGTTTTTCCTTTCCCAGAAACAATTAAAGCAGCATCTCCGATCGAAATAAAAATATTAATGACTACATCTACAAATTGATGATGTGCATTTTGTATTTCCAGACATGCGAGATCCGTGGCCCCAGGAGGAGCAGTAGGTTTTTATATCCATAACCTTATCCCAGCAACATTTATAACTGTTCATAACCACAAATAGTACCCAACGGGTACCCTCAGGCAGAACTCCTGTAAAGTTATGATAATAAAGATAACCTAGAACTGCCAAAAGCACTCCACACATAGTGGGATATCTTCTGCAGTTCAGCTCTCAGCTTGAGATAGTATATACAGTATGAACATATATTCAAGTATCTTATCTTAGGTCTGCAAAACGGCTTTTCAGTGAGGAATTCAAAGACCCTGACTGAGCAGGTGATCATTAAATATATATATAAAAAAAAGAATAGAATAGAAGAATGTAGAACCAAGTACTAGACAGAAGAAACTGCATGTGAAATAAAAAAAGGACTTCTAGTCACTTTTTGCTCTCTTGGTGGTTGGAAGGCTTTATTGCAAGTTAGCGGTAGTGAATGTACAGTAGCTGAGCTTCACTCCTGAAGGACAGAGCCTGGGACATCAGCAGTGATATCCATTATAGTTATATGCAGCAAGACAGAACCTAAAGTGTAGGCCACATTAATTGTGCAGAATTGTTTTGCATTCATATTGTTTATCAAAGCAATGCTGGTTTTGTTTCTCTGCTCAAAAAAAAAATTGCAGCTTTAAACAAATATTTTAAAAGCAAAATAACCTGATACTATCATATTTGGATCTAACACTGTATCTAACTCCTTTTAATTGCTGAAGCAAAACATAAAAAGAATTGCTCGTTTAAATAAAAAAAACTATTTACTTTAATCATGTTACTGCCAGTAGGAAAGACCAGTAGAAATTGATATAGTAAAGCAGTCGTGTATAATTGATATCATAAGAATATAATGATTTCAGATAAATTAACTGAATCCCCCCGAGTCAAGGGTTTATTTTATTAAAATGTTAAAAGCCCGTTTCTAAAGTGTGTATTAACAGCTTTAAAAAAAAAAAAGCTATAATGAAAGGAATAATTTAATGACAGGCATGTGCAATTAAGCTTTTTTTAATGCAGGGATTAAAATGACAGCAACAAATATGAAAATGCTTATTTTAGCAACTCAAACGCCATGGGAGTTATACACTGAGGCGATTTTGAACCATACTGTAGGTGGCGCAAAGAGAAAATGTTTCACTTTGTACCTCTATGCATCAAACTACTTTGCTCCAATTTTGCCCAATGTACATCAGTTTGTGATCAGGGGAGGGTCTATAGTAGTGTTTTTCAATACGGGGTCGTAAGACCCATTAGGTTCCCTGGGCATCACTAAAGGGTTCCCTGCAATTTTCTGGTCATTTCAAAATTGTACTAAATACAGATGAATTTACAATGCATCTGCTCTCAGACACGCTAATAGAGAGGGTTGGGGTTCCTTACAATGCATCTGCTCTCAGACACGCTAATAGAGAGGGTTGGGGTTCCTTACAATGCATCTGCTCTCAGACACGCTAATAGAGAGGGTTGGGGTTCCTTACAATGCATCTGCTCTCAGACACGCTAATAGAGAGGGTTGGGGTTCCTTACAATGCATCTGATTTCAGCCGCGCAATTAGAGAGGGTTGGGGTTCCTTACAATGCATATGATCTCAGATGCGCAATTAGAGGTGGGCTGGGGTTCCTTACAATGCATCTGATCTCAGACGCGCTATTAGAGAGGGTTGGGGTTCCTTACAATGCATCTGATCTCAGATGCGCTATTAGAGTGGGTTGAGGTTCCTTACAATGCATTTTAGCTTGGACGCGCTATTATAGAGGGTTGGAGTTGCGCAAAATGTCACAATATAATTATAGGGTTCCTCAACAACAACAAAAAAAGTTAAAAAACACTGGTCTATAGCATGAGATACAGATGTAGCACATCTCACTGTCAGAGTCGAGGCTGGAAAAGCAAAAACGACTCCAGAGACAGCAGCTGCTGTGACATCGCTGTGGAGGGTCCATGCTTCCGGATCGGACTCCTCACATTGATAATCTTCTAGCGCCGGAGCAGCCATGGTCACACAGCATGTCCTGGTGCCGGACACAGTAAGTCTTGCTACATCTAAATCAGGCCTGCACAACATGCGGCCCGGCTGGCATCTCTGTGCGGCCCGCGATGACTCCGGCCGGGCGCCAGTTAATTAAATAAAAAAATTTTTTTTTTAAATGGCGGCAGTTCCCCGCTCCCCCGGCGTGCATACGCAGGGCCCGCTCCCCCTTCCCCTGCTCCCCCCCCCCGCTCCCAACGTGGGACGGAGGAGGAAGTACCAGCCTCCTGCGGGCCTGCTCCCCCCCCTGCTCCCAACGTGGGACGGAGGGGGAAGTAGCAGCCAACTCCTCCTGCGGCCTACTTTCCACCGCTTCTCTCTGCGGCCAGCTTCCCGCGTCCCCAGAGCTCACCTCCCGTGCCCCTCCCCCCCCCCCGAGCCCGCGCCCCCAAGCCCACCTCCCGTCCCGGGCAGCTGCCGCAGCGATATCGGGGGCAGGAGGGGAAAGCGTCTGGCGGCAAGCTGCACCCACCCGGTCAAGGTAAGTAACTGTCACCCACCCTGTCACCCACCCAGTCACTGTCACCCACCCACCCACTGTCACCCACCCACCCACTGTCACCCACCCAGTCCCTGTCACCCACCCAGTCACCCACCCAGTCACAGTCCCTGTCTCCCAGTCACTGTCTCCCAGTCACTGTCTCCCAGTCACTGTCTCCCAGTCACTGTCACCCAGTCACTGTCTCCCAGTCACTATCTCCCAGTCACTGAAACCCTGTCACCCAGTCACTGTCACCCTGTCACCCAGTCACTGTCACCCAGTCAGTCACTGTCACCCAGTCAGTCACTGTCACCCAGTCAGTCACTGTCACCCAGTCAGTCACCGTCTCCCACCCAGTCACCGTCTCCCACCCAGTCACCGTCTCCCACCCAGTCAGCCACTGTCACCCAGTCACTGTCACCCAGTCACTGTCACCCAGTCACTGTCACCCAGTCACTGTCACCCAGTCAGTCACTGTCACCAGTCACTGTCACCCAGTCAGTCACTGTCACCCAGTCAGTCACTGTCACCCAGTCAGTCACTGTCACCCAGTCAGTCACTGTCACCCAGTCAGTCACTGTCACCCAGTCAGTCACTGTCACCCAGTCAGTCACTGTCACCCAGTCAGTCACTGTCTCCCCCCACCCAGTCACTGTCTCCCCCCCACCCAGTCACAGTCACTGTCACCCACCCAGTCACTGTCACCCAGTCACTGTCACCCAGTCACTGTCACCCACCTAGTCACTGTCACCCACCCAGTCACTGTCACCCACCCAGTCACTGTCACCCACCCAGTCACTGTCACTGTCACCCACCCAGTCACTGTCACCCACCCAGTCACTGTCTCCCACCCAGTCACTGTCTCCCACCCAGTCACTGTCTCCCACTCACCCACCCACTCACCCACCCAGTCAGGCAGTCACATGTCTTTTGTTGAAAATATAAAAATAAACAGGTTGCAATGTAATGTTTTTTTCTGTATCACAATAAGAAAAAAGTTAAGTAAAAGTTGCGCGCTAAAAGATATTTTTTCGTGGTAGGTGCGCTATGGGTTTGGGGGTGGGGGGGGGCTGCTCCTTTCATTTGTCCCGGGCCCCATGATTTCTGTTGGCGGCCCTGTGGGTGATGTGAGGTGCAGGGGGGGAGAGGGTGATGGGTGATGTGAGGTACAGGGGGGGGAGAGGGTGATGGGTGATGTGAGGTGCAGGGGGGAGGGTGATGAGTGATGGGAGGTGCAGGGGGGTGATTGGAGGTGCAAGGGGGCGTGATTTGAGGTGCATGGGGGGTGCTTTGAGGTGCATGGGGGTGATTTGAGGTGCATGGGGGGTGATTTGAGGTGCATGGGGGTGATTTGAGGTGCAAGGGGGGTGATGCGAGGTGCAAGTGGGGAGAATGATGCGAGGTGCAAGTGGGGAGAATGATGTGAGGTGCAAGTGGGGAGAGTGATGTGAGGTGCAAGGGGGGAGAGTGATGTGAGGTGCAAGGGGGGAGAGTGATGTGAGGTGCAAGGGGGGAGAGTGATGTGAGGTGCAAGGGGGGAGAGTGATGTGAGGTGCAAGGGGGGAGAGTGATGTGAGGTGCAAGGGGGGAGAGTGATGTGAGGTGCAAGGGGGGAGAGCGATGTGAGGTGCAAGGGGGGAGAGCGATGTGAGGTGCAAGGGGGGAGAGCAATGTGAGGTGCAGGGGGGGAGGGATGTGAGGTGCAGGGGGGGTGTGATGTGTGTGCTGTGCAGGGGGGTATTGTGTGTTTGATGTGGAGGGGGAGTATTATGTCTGTGGGTGAGGGGGAGAGATGGGGGTATGAGAGATAGATGAGGAGTATCGCAAAGGTTGATAGTGAGGGGTTCTGGGGGAGTGTGGCAGGATGGCCTGTAGCCAAGGTCAGGGAACAGTCCACACGTGTAGTTTCAGGATAAATGAAAACGTTCAGTGGCTTTATTTCTCCACAGCAACATAACATGCGGGTACACTGTCCCTTTAAGCAAATAAATCCTGCTCCACGTTGGGAGAAAACTGACTAACACAGCAGTCCTAGCTAGCAGGCTGGCTGGCTAAACCATACCCAAACCGTAAGAGTCTTTTTAAGCAGTCATGCAAACATATGAAAGAAATCTTACTTTGGCTGCAGTAAGTAGTGTGCTGTATCCTTCTGGCTAGCAGCACATCTATCCATGTGCTCTCCTTTGACACAGGCAGCTACTGCTGGTAACAAGATCCTTATCTACCTTCCTGGCTCTCAGGTGTCAGCTTACTTCCTGACTACCTAACTTCCACCTGAATTAACCCTTATGAGTGCTGGATGAAGCACTCAGACATATGTTTCCCAGGCATAATTGATAGGGTTTGACTTCACCCTGTCACAGGGAGATATGAGGATGATGATGAGGGGTGCTGGGGGAGATATGAGGATGATGATGATGATGATGATGATTTTACCCGTGCGGACCAATTTTTTTTTCCTTGGAGCCATTCGGCCCGTCTCACTTTACGAGTTGTGCAGGCCTGATCTAGATGTATCATGTTTTGCGCCTAACTTGCTTCTTTTTTTACCTTGTTACATAGTAGATGAGGTTGAAAAAATGATCCTTATCCATCAAGTTCAACCTATGCTAAATTTACACGACAGATACTTGATCGTATATTTGTATTTCCAATATTTTGATCCAGAGGAAGGCAAACAAAAACCCTAGTGAAACATCATTCAATGATGTCTCACAAGGGAAAAAATACATTCCTTCCGGACTCCAATAATGGCAATCAGATTACTCCCTGGATCAACATCCTTCCCATGTTTACTTATTTGGTATATCCCTGTGTAACTTTCCTTTCTAAAAAGATATCCAACCTTTTTGTGCTACAAAATCTGCCACTTTTGTATCCTAACTCAAAACAAATAAGAAACCCCCACACAAGCTGATCTGTTTTTCTCTTACTTATGTAATATATTGTTAAGTGTTGTTTCTGAGCAGAAAGCAGAATTTGTGCAACTTTGTAAATATGCAGGTTTAAAGGGTGTTAGATCAATATTTTCTTAGGGCTAGATGTGTTTTTTTGTTTTTTTTATCTGCAACGTGCAAATAAATATATGACATTATGTGGAATTTCAATAAGGAGCTGTATTTTTGTTTAATTTGGTGAGGAGAACTAAACAAACACTTCCATGCTGACAGCTGTTCTGCACTGACAGGATATGAATGAAGAACTTGCTCATCTTCTGATCAATGGAAACATTCCAAAAACTGTAAGGACTAACAACTCGTCTGTTGACGTCTTCCATCCCATTAGCCCGACTACCAATAGGAGGCTTTTAAAGCTTCTGGCATTGGCAGTCAGCCAACATTCTGCATGTTGCATCCTACTGAATTACATTTTTGGAAAGTTTATTGTAGCAATCTGGAAAGTCCAGGGACAATATGGTCAAAAGCAGTAGCACTTATTCAGCAGCAATGTCTTAAAGACGCTGATTAAGTGGCACTCATCTTCTACAAACTCCCTACCCTAATGTGACCCGATCTGTCCTCTTTTTGTCCATCTGTTTCACCTCATGTCACCTCATGCTCCAGTTTAACAGGCACCAGAGACAGTAAATCAATCAGTGTGTTTTTATGAGATGATAATGATGATGTGTGACCTCAACCCATGAGATCAAGAATGTCACTTATGTAAACTTTATGACTACTAACTTCAGGAGTGAAAAAAAAACCTCAATGTAGTCACATCATAAATCAATCCAAATTGAACTCTTCATCTCAGTTATTTATTTCCTTAATTAAATTCGCACTGCTGGAGTTTGGTTACCGTTAGACATCTCCTTGCTAACTCGTATTATTGATGGTTACAAGGAGAGGATTGTTTAATGGTGAGAACAACTCTACAATGCATCTCCAAAGCTTTTGTGTCTAGGTCATTAAAATTGGCTATATCCATACTCCACAGGATATCCTAAGTATAGTGGTTAAAGTAATAGTGAATGTTCAGGCCTTCACTTGACATTCTAAATCATCTTCTATTTAGAGATCATCACTTTGATTCCCTCGATAGATACGCATGACCACTAATAGTTGCCCATAGTGTCCGCTATTCCTCTCCAAACATTAATACAGAAGTCACTATAATGAGGGAACTACACTCTCCTCTTGGGCATATTACTTAGGTTATAAGGCTGTAGTTTTAGTCACAACATAGCATGTCAAAGGTGCTTTTAGTAGCTTGAAACGTATAGAGCCGTTTTGTGTCGTGTGCAGTTTGAAAGACAAAAAAAAAAATGACATGCTGCACCCGGTCATGAAATGCTGCTCTACGAGTCAATGGAAAATGAGCATGAAAAAGCATTTCATAATATTTTTCTATTAACATTTCAAGTGATTATTGATATGAATTTGTATTTGGATCACCGAACCTTCACAAATAAAAAGTTGCAGGCATCGTGAAAGTTTAGTTTGTGGTAAAAGCAATTCCTTTCCTCAGACAGACAGTGCTAGGTCTGCACAATAGCAAAAGAAAGGATTATTGTGTAGCATCTGTTTAAAGTTTCTTATGGTGCTTAATAGGCAGACATTTGGTTTAGGAATCTACGAATCATCCATATCTGTGTGTCAGCAAGGAAATTATAGCTCTGTCCTGACTTGACTGCGCTTAGTTCAATGTACAAGATTGGACAGTGCATGTGCCCACTAAGAATGAAAATAATGGATCCAGCCTTCCTTTAGTCAAAAATAGTACAGTACATATTGAAACCCGATTGGCATTTCTTTGTAGACAAAAGCCTCTTAGCTGTCCAAGTACCCCATGATCAAATGTCTATAATATTAGGGATGACATGCCCTCTTTTCATTCCTCAATATTTGCAACACGAGGTTATTTTCAAGCACCATTGTAGCAGTAACATTCTTACATTAGATTCTGCCAAGTCACACATTACCTCCAGTGTACGGTTTCCAGTTGTAATACTTCCCGCGGAAAGGCATGCTATCAAAGTCCGCACACTGTTTCTCTCTGAAGTCACGGGACCCTGAAGGACACGGCTAAAATAAAACACAATTACTGTAGGTAAATTAATCTTGGTGCAAAACATCAGTTCAATTTTTTTAAGTGACAGCACTCTGTTATTTTCAATGGACCCAAACTAGCTGAAACCCCCAGTGAAATGATAATAAGAATATAAGGGGATAGCACAACTGTAACGATTGCTTTTCAGGCCAGCAACGCTGTGCAACAAACTTTGAATCTTATGACAGTGAAAGGGTTTACAATTGGCATGCAGACTAAATTGTATCTTTTGTAATATTGGGCAGGCATAATATAATGGAGGTTATATAAACACAGTTAAGTGTTTCACCAGTTCCTTTACAACTTTAATCTCCAATGCATGTCAAGGATCACTTTGCAATTAATCCATCAGGTATCTCCTTATAAACACACATAAAAAAACAGATGAAGAATCTCAAACGTAAACTCGGTTTTGGAAACACAAGTTACAGTTCTGCTGCTCCAGCTGTTTCTAAGTCTGTATTGACATGTACCATTAGCCTCCTGCTAAGGGAATCATTGAATCGCAGTGCAGTGTAATGAAGCTCAAATACCAATTTACCACAATTCTTTTTAAACAAGTTTCATGAAGAATGCAAAAAAGTTTCAGGCTTCACATGTCCAGCAGTGTGGAGTTTTTCCTTTGTTTATTCTTAACCTTTATAGTGTGGAGACGCCTTAAACCCCAAAGCCCCGTTCAGCATTGAGGAATGAGGAGTAAAGGAGTGTCCCTAACTTATGGTTTTACAAAATATGAACCAGTAGAGAAGAAGAAACAGGCACACGGTCTTAATCAGCAGTGAAAGGGTTTAATGTGCCAAGAAATCCAACGTTTCGGCAGTAATACTGCCTTTCTCAAGGTGTAGGCTGCGCACCGGCAACTAAGTACCCCACTATCACCTGATTGTCTGAGTGCGTGCACAACCCTCTTTCTTTACAAAATATGAAGACACAGGTGTTGTAATTCTAAAGCAACAATCCGTACCATGTGTGGACGGACACAAATCGAATTGAAAGCAATAAAACAATTTAAAAAAAAACATTGATAGATCTAAAGCAGGGGGTGGCCAACTCCATTCCTCAAGGGCCACCAACATGTCAGGTTTTAAGGATATCCCTGCTTCCGCACAGGTGGCTCAATCAGTCCCTGCTTCAGCACGGGTGGCTCAGTCAAAGACCTGTGCTGAAGCAGGGATATCCTGAGAACCTGACCTGGTGATGGCCCTTGAGGAATGGTGTTGGCCACCCCTGATATAAAGCTTTTATTCCCTAGCTTTGCACCACTTTTGCCTTGGTACATGGACCCCATGGTTTCTACCTCGTCATAAACCTCTTTATGTTCTCTGCAGTGACATTGACCTCTGCTTTTTATAATGCAGCGTTCCGTGGAATTCTTGGGAACTGAGAGCTCTTTTGTGCTCGGGGACCTCCTGGTTAGTAAGAAATTTACCTTTTTTTCTTTGCTGGTAAGAAAAAAAAACAAGTGGCGAGCCTCAACCCAAAGGGAAACGACAGCAAAAATAAAGATAAATACTGGCGCTAAAATTAGAATGGTTCTGTCCTGGGGATCCTGTGTTCACAATATAGTTACCTGGCCATACATTTGAACCAGGGTTGCCACCTTCTATTGAAGGCTAACCCGGAGATAACATTTTGACATTTAGCGCTTACCTTTTCTAACGGCGTCTCCTGGCATCAACCCCTGGAACTCCTGTTAATATGGCTGTGCGGCGTCAAATGGCATCGCGTTGCCACGACAATGTGACGCTATGTGAAGTCAAATGGCGTCAAGGTGCCACGACAATGGGACGCCATATGGCGCCGTGGCGTCACGTTGTCATGGCAACACGGCCAGCGTGACGTCATGTAGCGTCCCATTGCCATGACAACGTGGCACCATTTGATGCCGTGCAGCCATATTGACAGGAGTTGCCGGGGAGATGCCGGGAGACGCTGCCACCGAACGCAGCCACCCGGAGGTTTACAAGGTAAACCCGTAGACTGGAGATACGTGGCCAAAACCCGGAGTGGTGGCAACCCTGATGTAAACCCACATGTGAAACAGCGTTTTAAAAAGAACTCATCCTATGGGGTTTTATTTAAAGCTGCAGACCAAGCAATATCCTACGTGTATTTTTTTTTTTTTTAATAAATCAATTCTGTACTATGAGAAAATACTTGTAGCAGTTATTTTTTTTAAACAATTCTGAAATTACATTTTCGATGTATTGTAATGTAACAAGCATTTTTTGTTTCTATAGGAACCATTTACAAAGTCGCATCCCCTTCCTTTTCTGAAACAGGCTCTGGCACACCCCTATTTGAGCCATGCCCTCTCTCTAGCAGTGCACCAATTGTATCTAGTGACTGCCTGGTCACATGATCGTCCCCACAGAACTATGCATCTTTGGTCCTCTTCTGCTGCCCCTCCACTTAGTGCACCTCCGAACCGAATCTTCGCCGATTGATCACAGGAGAAAGGATCAATCGGCAACTTACTTATCATTGTGTGGATTGCATTGATGCACATATTAAAGGGGACATTTTTTTAAAAAAAAATTTGAAGAAGAAGAAGACACAGCTTGGACTTCTGCTTTAAAATCACTTCCCAAATGTACTTTTAATAGACTTCTTGTAAATGTGATTTTTTTCTGTGTCTTTATAAAAACAAAAAAATGTAATGTGTTCCAACATATGACATGTCCTTATATATTTGTTTTAATGAAGCAATGCTTTCTTGAAGATACTGTACCATTCTCCAGAGAGTCTACACACAACTAGTGAATATATTACATTTCTGTAAATACTCTGAAAGTTAGGAGAAATCATTTATTTTCCAAACTAGGGGCCACACACTAGTGAACATTATGTTTGCTGTTAAACTGAAAAACATTGCAACTAAAGTATGTATTCTCAACTGCACCGTTCTCTTTCCTTGACAGTAGCAGTGTCGAGTTACAGCAATTACAGTTAGACAGACAATCTATGAATCAGCAGGCTATTTATTCCTTCTTCTAACTCGTCTTTGCTTTTCTGGCTCAGCACAGCATTATAAAGCTTTATTTAAATCAGCAATCAAAACATTTGTTTAGGCTGAATCGGCAAAAGTTAAACTGTTCACATGAACAGCATATTGATCCAGTTAAGCAAGTTTCGATTGTTTGATCTCTTGACTTGATTTTTCGGCATGCTGTGTTACCCTTTATCAAGCCATTATACAAATTATACACAGTAACAGATGCTGCACTTGAGCTTAGCATTTCCTTCAAAATCCGACGTGTCATTGTTTGTTTTTTAATCAATCAGTTGTGTAATATTTGATAATACTTATTGTTTTTCTTTTTTCACCCCACTCTTTATGCTCCCTTTAATGATTATTAATGTGTTACTCTTCCTAGGAAGCCACGGCACTTCCTCTGTTGAAATATGCAGCAAAATTATGTGCCCTGGGAAGCAGGATCTTCACCGATCGATCCAAGGGACAACGGATCGATCGGCAGCTTAGATCCGTTGTCGTAAATATAAGGAGCTGCTGTGTCTATTAATACAAAAATGCAAAGGAACGAAATATCGGGCAAGAGGCAAACATTGGTTAAAGGTTAATACCACAATATTATATCTTTTCTGAATAGTGTTTGCATATTTCACAGAATCCATGTTTCTTTAGATGTAACGTAGTTCTTGTGTGAAACAAGATCTTATTTCCCTTAGCAATCGTCAGGATTGGATGGTCCATGGGCAAACTATAAACAACAGCCATGTTAGGCCAATTAAAGGTATCCATTTTCAGAAAAACCTGATGTCAGTCACCTCAGCGTTCTGAAATTGTATCTAAAACTGTATTTGAACAGTGTAAACCTTCTGGCTTGTACGAGTAACGATCACATGGGGAGAGTGCATATCACACTCCTGGAAAACGGTAAATGTGAACCTCCTTAGAAAATGAGCAAAAAGTTGACGTTTAGCATTAATAGGCTCTTATGACGTCCAGAGGAAGTCAGTTTAGCTAGTTTGAAACAGGGGCCTTCTTACTTTTTATGCTCGTTTGTGCAAAATTGCTAATACTGTATATCTATGTTGTGCTATTGCCCCATTATGTTCATTGTACAGAGTTTCTGACTAAGGGCCTTATTGAATAAGATCTGATGTTGCCGACTGGACTGCTCATCAGCCGCAAACTACTATTCAAGTCAATTGCAGCCTGATTGCAGTGCGATGGGTCACATTGGACCATATTGAAGAAACTGTTGCATTGGCACCTTACAAATAAATGGTACTAACACAAACATTGTGTACAGCAAGTGACAAATTATATAGGGACCCTGCCAACATTAGCAACAATAATCGGTTAATCTATGGATATTATGGTTTCCCATGTCACAGAAATCTACAATGACGTGTGAAGAGTATTTTTTCTCAAATATTGGTTGGACGGTCTGATCTACACTTGGAAAATCCAGTTAAGAATACTGATGTTAACTTTTACTCGTGGTGTTAATCGTTTAATTAAAATAGGTGGAAGACAATGCGTCCAAATGTCTCACAGCCGATTGACTAGATACTTTTGAGCAAGTGTGAGCAAGGAGTAAGATAACGCAGCTACAGTACAGTATTCAACATTCAAAACAACTGAACTGCTGTGTGCGACATCTCCAATACGTATAATGCTTCTGGACATGCAAGTGCCAGCTGGATCCATGACAGAAGGACAGGTTGATCCAGACATTTGTTCTCAGCTCCCTTCTCTCAATTGAAAAAATAGATTACAAATTGTACAATGCTTTTTTAAATACACCAGAGAGGGATCAGTGTGTCCCGCCAGCCAGAGTCTACTTGGAAAACCAGAGATTACAATTACATTAACTTCTTTTTTTTTTAGGATTGAAAATGGCTTTAAGATGTCCTTTGGAGGGGAAGAGAATGGGCTTTAAGAATGACTCACATTTGAGATGCCCCGAGTTCCAGATCACATTCTAACATTGGTCTGTTAAAGCACAAATCGCCCTTACCAGCCATAACATTTATTTTTTTTAAATGCAGTATTTAGCAATGCCAGCGTTTATAAATCCTGGAAATATGTGCTGAAAATGTGACTCCCAGGGAAATAAAAATGGCTGCTGCATACTCACTGAAACAGCAGAGGTTGCCCTTGTACCAGCTGAAGTCACTAAGAGAATAAATAGGGGAAAACCCTTGCAAAAACGAAAGGTTTTGCTTTAAATTAAAGTCTCTTGGCATGCACTGCTGCGGCTAGCATCAATGGCAATGCTAATGCCATTCCAAATAACAATGTTAGGACTTAGATTGTAAGCTCTGCGGGGCAGGGACTCCCTTTCCTGTTGTTACTTTCATGTCTGATGCGCTTATTCCCATTATGTGTCATGTCGCGTGTATTACTGCTGTGAAGCGCTACAGTACTGTATGTACCTGGATGAGCGATATAAATGAAGAAATGCATACATACATGTGCCAAACTGTTTTGTAGTCAACTTGACTTATTTAACACAAATGTACCCTTCTTATTCCTGGGGATCGTAAAACTGCAAGCATAAATCCTAGAAGTAAAATTGCTACAGGGCGGGTGGGTATTGGGTTGAGAAAGTATCATTCATGCAAACATTTCTTCCCTGGTTATTGAGAGATTTAACACCGCCTCCCAATGACAGTGCTGACTCCGCCGCAAATTAGGAGAGAGATGAAGTGTGTAAAAGGGAAGAGGGAGATGCCGGGGGGGGGGGGGGGAGGGGGGGTGAGGTAGGAGGGGGTGCAGGGGGTAACAGAGAGGACGAGGGGTGCAGGGGTGAGAGAGAGGATGGGGATGCCGGATATGAGAGAGAGGAGGGGGATACAAGGTATGAGAGAGAGGAGGGGGGTGCAGGGTATGAGAGAGAGGAGGGGGGTGCAGGGTATAAGAGAGAGGTGGGAGATGCAGGGGGTGACAGTGAGGAGGGGGTGCAGGGGGTAAGAGTGAGGAGGGGGATGCAGGGGGTGAGAGGGAGGAGGGGGATGCAGGGGGTGAGAGAGAGGAGGGGGATGCAGGGTATGAGAGAGGAGGGGGATGCATGGTATGAGAGAGAGGAGGGAGATGCAGGGGGTGAGAGGGAGGAGGGGGATGCAGGGGGTAAGAGGGAGGAGGTAGATGCAGGGGGTGACAGTGAGGAGGGAGATGCAGGGGGTGACAGTGAGGAGGGGGTGCAGGGGGTAAGAGTGAGGAGAGGGATGCAGGGTATGAGAGAGAGGGGGGGATGCAGGGTATGAGAGAGAGGAGGGAGATGCAGGGGGTGAGAGGGAGGAGGGGGGTGCAGGGGGTGAGAGGGAGGAGGTAGATGCAGGGGGTGAGAGGGAGATGCTGGGGGTGAGAGGGAGAAGGGAGATGCAGGGGTGAGAGAGGAGTGAGATGCAGGGGGTGGAGGAGAGGGATGCAGGGGGTGAGAGTGAGGAGGGAGATGCAGGGGGTGAGAGTGATGAGGGGGTGCAGCGGGTAAGAGTGAGGAGGGGGATGCAGGGGGTGAGAGTGAGGAGGGGGATGCAGTGGGTGATAGGGAGGAGGGAGATGCAGGGGGTGAGAGTGAGGAGGGAGATGCAGGGGGTGAGAACGAGGAGGGAGGTGCTGGGGGTGAGAGGGAGGAGGGAGATGCAGGGGATGAGGAGGAGGTGGATGCTGGAGGTGAGAGAGAGGAGGGAGATGCAGGGGGTGAGAGAGAGGAGGGAGATGCAGGGGATGAGGAGGAGAAAGATGCAGGGTGTGAGAGAGAGGAGGGGGATGCAGGGGGTGAGAAGTAGGAGGGGCTGAGAAGGATGAGGGGGGTTTTGGGGTGAGAAGGAGGAGGGAGATACAAGGTGTGAGATGACCCCAAAATCAGAAATCTCCTCCTAAATTTTGGAGGGTTGGCATGTATCAGTATATTTTATCTCTGATAGCTTTAATATTCCTCCAAAAAAGTTGTTTTTTAGGTCGCAAACATGTAAACAACACATTCCTACATTATTTTACTAAATTTACATTTAAATGTGCTATTCTGTTTGAACATATCAACACTATAAGCCCGACGTATCCTAAAAGCAACAGGATTGTCAAGACATTTTTTGCCTGCCAGTGGCTCAACTGTAATGATAGCTTATCATATCTTTATCAGTGTTGTAACATATGACACATACAACACCATTCAAATGCCTTTATAATAATAGCTTATTTTCATTCAACTTCCTACCACAGCATGTCAAGGCTGTAGGATTTGGAAAGTGAAGCAAGAATTACTCCCTTCAACATATTGCACATTTAAAAAGTATGCAAAACACACTGAAATGCCAAGTCAAGAATGAATATTTGTGAATTGCACCACACGACATATAAAAACATTGTGTTCTCTTAGCCGTATGATGCATTCTTTGGTATATGTGACTCTTGTCAAATTATTGAAGTGAAAATTTAGCACAAAAAAAAAAAGCAATATTAGATTAATTCCGTTGGTCATTTTCATTAAGAAAATACAGAATGACTGGTGTTACCACAACTTAAATAATTGACATTTTAAATCACTTCACTAGAGAAATAAGGACTTTACGCTTTTTAGATATTTATTACCAATTTATGCTTTTAAACATAGAAGTATTGAACAAGCACTGCATACTAGGTGTGGAAATTACACCTATCAATAGCCGAAAGAGCATTTCACTAGAAGGCTTTTGGGTGGGTTTCAAAAAGTACTACTAGCAAATAATACTACTATATATAACACAGGAGGTCTATCTGAAAGAAGTGATGCGGTTATGTCTCGAAAAAAATTATAATTCAAAGCTCTACATTTTTTGCATCCTTCAGTGTGTACCATATAACATCATGCTGCTTCCAGGAAACAGCTGCTAATAACATGTTTAATTTACTGGCTTTATGGTCTGCATTAGAAGAAGCCTCCCAAATTAATAAGTGTGGTCAAGAATGCATTGCCTTGCAATACACAAGGAACAGCCTCTGGAGGAGTAGCGCAAATCCATTCCATCCCAAATTAAGAGCTTTCAAAGAACAGGGCAGAAGAATTAGCTCATCCTCTGAAGACAAATGACGTCTGGGAGACATGGTTTTCGTTTCTAAGAAGCGGAATCAGCAAAGAGAAATGCCTTTTAAATTGTTAGAGGTATAACGAATGCTGACACTGCGCAGAAACACTTTCACAAAACAGCAGTTATAAGCAACATATTTTTCATGCACAGGCTGACAAGTTTTCGGCCTGTTAATGCTTACATTAATCAAGTGTGGTTCTCCCTCCAAACCCTGATCAACTCGGTCTGTCACACACCTTGCATGCATGTACTGTCCCGCTTTGTAACATAAACACGGTTTGAATGTGAATTACTGGCGGAGGTTTGAAAGATTTAGTGTCCATATTTACTAAGTTGTGCAATGCCATAAGACCCGTTCTGGTGCCGGAAGACACCTTAAAGCCCATTCAAGTGGTTGTCCACACTACTGAGCACTGTCGTTATTCACAACCTTTTCCAGAAATGACACTGAATATATAAATATAGGTGTTGAGTGTATAGAGTCCTCAGAAGCAGCCCACTGAACAGTGTATAGAGTACTGGAAGTAGCCCACTGACCAGTGTATAGAGTCCTGGGAAGTAGCCCACTGACCAGGGTATAGAGTCCTGGGAAGCAGCCCACTGACCAGTGTATAGAATCCTGGGATTTAGCCCACTGACCAGTGTATAGAGTCCTGGGAAGCAGCCCACTGACCAGTGTATAGAGTCCTGGGAAGCAGCCCACTGACCAGTGTAGAGAGTCCTGGGAAGCAGCCCACTGACCAGTGTATAAAACCCTGGGAAGCAGCCCACTGACCAGTGTATAGAATCCTGGGAAGTAGCCCACTGACCAGTGTATAGAGTCCAGGGAAGCAGCCCCCTGACCAGTGTATAGAGTCCTGGGAAGTAGTCCACTGACCAGTGTATAGAGTCCTGGGAAGTAGCCCACTGACCAGCGCATAGAGTCCTGGGAAGCAGCCCACTGCCCAGTGTATAGAGTCCTGGGAAGCAGCCCACTGCCCAGTGTATAGGGCCCAGGGAAGTAGCCCACTGACCAGTGTAGAGTCCTGGGAAGTAGCCCACTGACCAGTGTATAGAGTCCTGGGAAGTAGCCCACTGACCAGTGTATAGAGTCCTGGAAAGTAGCCCACTGACCAGTGTATAGAGTCCTGAGCAGTACCCCACTGGAAAGAAGTGATTCTAGGTCTTTGAAACACCAGGGAATCCTGCACCAGATAAATAAGAACTAAGGGCTCTATGCAGTAAGCGCCGAAAAGGCTTTTTTTTGCCATTTTCTCGCCAAAATAGCCTTTCCGATTCAGTAAGCGCCGAAAAGTGGCCAAAATCGGCAATTCTTTTCCCCGAAAAAACTTTTCGGCATGCGGGTGCCGATAAGCCACTTTTCGGCACCTTTTGAAATCGGCTGAATTCTAGTAGCCCGATCAACTTTTCTCTGGTGATCGGCACTCTAGAATGTCAAAGCTGTGACCATGCAGCAAGCTTAAGCCTATAGGGAACCATGTTAAAAATGGTTTTTGAAGCAAAAAGTGGCACTGTGTGCTCATTTGCATGTCATTCCCCAGAATCCCTTGCTGCAGTGGAAGTGCTGTGTGCTGGGTGATAATGGTGAAAGGCGGGGTTGCAGACCTGCCTAAGACATGCAGATGAGCATACAGTTGTATTTACATATATGTATTTACATATATATATATATATATATATATAAATATATATATATAGCAGACCTGCCTAAGACATGCAGATGAGCATACAGCTATATTTGCATATTTGCTTTCCTGTGGAGGGTTTTTGTCACTTTTTTTACTCACCATAACTTAACTCAGTATTATGTTTTATATATATATATATATATATATATATATATATATATATATAGTTGCATGATGAAGAAACTGTACAAATGAATGGGTGAAGGGTGGGTTAACCCCTTAATTACCTTTGCGGTTATTATCCGATAAGGTGATTAAGGGGTTAATTGATATCAGAATGTAATAGCAATGTATTGGCTATGTATTTTATTGGCAACGGAGGACACGGATTTTGCTGTCGAGGGGGCTTCATATTGATCAGGTCAGTAGAACTTGATTTATTTTATTATGCTACTTAATGTGTTTAATAATGGGCAAATAATCTATTATCACTATCTGGATAATAGTTATTTTGCCCATTATTGTACTGTATGTGTTGGGGGGGGGGGGGATTGATGTATTTAATGTATAGGACATGTTTATTTATTTTTACATACAGGGTTGTTTCCTCAGGTCTGCGGGAGACCTATGGAGACCACCTGAGGTCTCCTTGGACTTCTCACAGGTAAACGGCTGGCGGGTCCACGGGGGACTCCTGCGGGGAAGAACCGGTGGCCCCACATCTGTGGGGGCACCGCGGACCCGTAGGGACCACCCGAGGGCCCCCAGGCCCCCGTGTGTAGCACCGGGGCCCCTCAGACACCTGTGGGTCTGACTCGGAGCCCACCAGACACCCGCGGGCCTACCCGTGGGGACCCCATTGTGGCCCACGGTGACCCGCGGAGACCACCTGGTGTACCATGGCGCCTGGCGGGGACAACCCGCAGCCCTCCAGACCCTGTTTGAAACCAGGTGCTGGGCTACTGTAGGTCTGTGAGGTGACCCGTCAGGCCCACCGGGGACTTACCCTGTATGTAAAAAAATAAATCATGTATTTATGGGGGGGCAAAGGGGGTGGGTTATGTATGTAATAAATATAATGATGTTTATTGTGGGGCTGTGTATTGTTTTTATTGTGGGTACTGGGGGTGGGGGAAGGGGGTATTGGTCCCAACGGTATGTGGGTAGGCCTCCCGGCTGGGTATTGGGTGACGGTGGTTAGGCCTCACGGGGTGGGGGGGGGTAGTGGGGGAGGGTATGTAGGCCTCCCGAGTGGTGGGTGAGTTAACCCCTTAATGACTGTAGCGGTTAATACCCGCTATGGTGATTAAGGGGTTAGGGGACATTACATTGACTGTTTTTATTCTTGTTTATGTTTTGCAGCATCGGAGGGGGCATGGACGGTTATGAAGATGAGGATCGCCTTCATCGTGGCAGCCTGACATGGGTGAGTGCAATATGTATTTAATGTATTTATTGTTCTTTATGTATTTAAAATGGGCACATTCAGTATTATCCATATGTGGATAATAGTAATTTTGCACATTACTGTACTGTACTGTATGTGTTAGGGGGGGGGGTGTATTTATTGTAAAGTATTTGTGTTCGATTTTTTTGGGGGGGGCACAGAATTGGTACTGCAGGCCTGCGGGGAACACCCGAGGGCCATCGCCGGCCTCTAGTATCATTGCTGTGCATCCCAAAAATGTAATATATGTAATGGGGGTATAGAGGTTGTTGGGGGCACAGGGGGTGTATGTTGTTTATTGCAATGTTTATTGGGGGCAATTGTCCCCAATAAACATGCTATTATGCCTTAACCCCTTCATTGCTTAGCGGCTATCCGCTAAGGTAATGAAGCAGCATTAATGTATTTTAATAATATTGTGCGGGAGCAGGGGGTCCCCTGAGCTGAACCGCATTGATTTGTGGCTCAGGGACACCCTGCTTCCCGAGTTACAGGCCCCGGTATGGGGCATCGGAGGCCAATGTCGCCGCCATCTTTAGAGCGTCCAAGACGCGACGTGAGCTCTTTAAAGATGGTGGCGACACTGGCATCCGATGACCCATACCGGGGCCTGTAACTCGGGAAGCAGGGGGTCCCTGATCCACAAATCAATGTGGTTCAGCTCAGGGGACCCCCTGCTCCCGTACACTATTATTAAAAATACATTAATGCTGCTTCATTACCATAGCAGATAGCCGCAAAGGTAAGGAATGATTGTTTATTTATATGTGTGTTTTACTCATAGTGTAGATGTGCAGAGAGTCTCCGGAGCTGAACCGCTTTGGTTTTAGGTCCGGGGACCCCCTGCTTCCCGAGATACAGGCCACTTTATGGGGTGCCGGTATCCCTCTGCTTTGTTTACATTCCGTGGTCACGTGATCGGGACATTTAAATGCAGAGGGATACCGGCACCTCATAAAGGGGCCTGTATCTCGGGAAGCAGGGGGTACCTGGACCTGAAACCAACGCGGTTCAGCTCCGGAGACCCCTTGCACATCTACACTATGAGAAAAAATTGTTTTGATATATTTTTATTCTTGACGATGTTTGCGCAGATCGAGTGGCAGATCTCTCTCTGCTGACATCTAGGCAGGGGACGGCGTATCGCCAGGTTATCGGGAGACTGTCTCGCCACCGGCTACTCTGCGTTTTGCTTTCGCAGTGATTCGCCAGGGATTCGGCCCTTCCTGAATACTGCAAGGGCAAATCGACAAAATCATGCCGATATTGAACCCCTGCCAAGAGCACTTTTTCGGCGCTTACTGCATGAGGCCCTAAGTCACAATTGTAGCACTGCCCAGACATCTACAGTACCATCTGGATAGGAATGTGATCCTCTCTAAGGGTGCTTCACCAATCACCAAGAATCACAAAAACTCTGAAGAGCTGTGTTTGTTAAAAACATGTGCTGTGTTTTCTGGGTTGGGTGAGGCGTAATGGCAAACAAGAGGCCATAGCGTTCCCATAAACAGTGAAGCCGAGACACACCAAGGTTCCGGAGAGTGACAAGCCAGACCTCAGGGACACAATGAACATACAGTAGAAGAATCTTTGGCGGCAACATGAAGTTTAGGTCAGTGCAGTCAACATAGCTACTCAACTCAAAAGTTGAACATTGAAATGGATGATACGCACAAAAGACGAGGCTATAATAAACAAGTATTTCCCACAGCGACAAGTATATTGCCAGCACTATTTAGAATATACTGTATAAAAAGAATATTTATTAATAAAAAGTAGTAATAATGATAAACAAAAATACAAACGTTTACAACTGATCTGACATGTTAATCGTGACTGCCTTCTCAAATTCAGTCATCAGGGACCATTGGAAAGTTTAATCGCTAAAAATGACCTACAATCTTTGAGTAAAGTAGTCCACTGCAAAGTGGGGGGGAGGGGCGGGGAGTTGGGAGGTGAGTAAGAGAGAAAAAGTTTGGGGTAAGGTGGAGAGAGATGAAGGTGAGGGGGAGAGACAGATGTGGGGGTGCGCGGGAGAAAAATCGGGGCATGCGAAAGGCAAGTGTATTTTGTGTATGCGCGTGCGTTCATTGGTTGGTGCCTGCCACACACTCCTGCCCTTGGCAAAAAAAGGTTGGGGACCCCTGCTTTAGTGTGTAAACATCGACATCTTAATAGACAAGCTACTGTTATAGTGGCTGCACAAGAAATAGGGAAAATAAGTACAGTCACCTCTACTGCATTATAGTACATGGTAGGTTCTGATGCCATATTGTTGCAGTAGAAAACGTTATTGGTATTATAAGCAGTTTTAAATGTGAGATAATATTGATGTAAAAACATTTTTGGCGTTCTTCTCAGATTTTTGGAGAACTGATCTTTCATTTAATTCTGATCTCTGCAACTTTGGCACTGATGTGTAAGGAAGGTGTTACATGGTTATAGGGCTGCCGACAGGAAGGGGGATTGAGCGAGAGATGGGGGGGGGGGTAAGGAGAGAGGGGGCGTATGAGAGTGAGTGAGGATGAGATGGGGTAAGAGTAAGATGGGAGGAGAGAAATGGGAAGAGGGGGGGAAATAGAGACGGGGGCTCGCGAGGTGTGAAATGGGGGAGGCTCGCACGACCACTGAAACGTGGGGGGGAGGTGGATGACCTGTTGAAACTCTAGTCCTGGGCTCTGGGAAATCTGTCGGCGGCCCTGCATGGTGAACTGCTCTCTTCATTGCTATTTAAATATACGATGCTCAGCAGCACTGGTGAAGCTCACCACAAAATGTGCTAATCGTGACAAGAATGTTTTATACTTTAAAGCCCTATTTTTCTTTTACCAAGCTTCAACATATCTGCAAGAACATTACTATAAATTAAGCATGTAGATTTTAAAAATTAGCTTAAATCGAAACTCTATAAAAAAAAGTATTACAATAAAAATATGAATGATCTTTTGCTTAGAGCAATAAATAAATAAAATATTAGCATCAGTCCAATACATGGCTGTCACAGTGAGACATGTGGACCTACATGAGCCAGATTAGAGCAACAGTATTGGTATATAACATTGCTGTTTTAATTGAAAGGCACAATCTCTGATACCACTAAAGCTAAAACGGACTAATGTTGCCTCATAGCAATTAATGCTCCGTCCAAATGAGTGATACATATGGGGTTTGAAACGGCTCTGGGGATTGGGAAATTGGGAAAACACAAGGATCTGGAGAATGTTATATTTTTCCTATGCTCTCAGACTTGGGGGGTGGGAAGTTAATGAAATGTACTGCATCAGAACTGGCATTGCCTACCACTGTAGGTGTACAACATGCACCCACTTCCTCATGCAGTAGGGGTGAGCATTTATTAATGGCTGTAAAGTTGCTGTAGCAGGTAATTATACTGTTCAGTTGGAAATTATTTCATGTAGGCCATAAGAAAAATTTTACAACTCACAATTTTTTTTTATTTTCCTGAAAGTCAATAGGAGCAACACGTATATATTTGTTATCTGCTGAACAGAGACATGCTTTGCTGGCCCTTCTAGAATTCAATGGGCTACGGGCTGGGATTAAAGATATAAAGTAACCCCAGCTTTGTTACATTTTACTTACATCAGTGTTGCATGAGCGGTACCGTTTTCTCTCTCCGAGGCAATATTTTCCTCCACCTGTAGGTCTGAAAAAAGGTACTACGTTTTACTCTAGTACGTCATTCACTTTTACAACAAATAAGCACATCCCACGACTATACTGATAACCAAGTCTCCCCCATGTTAGCAAAATAGCATCTATTTAAAGCTATGAACTCCGTCCGGGTAATTGCGGTAGCAAATTATTGCGGTAAAGAAATATGTGTACAGTGTTTCAGGTGACTACTGCCTTTAACGTTCGGTTATTAACCCTTTCAGACATCCTCTGCCCCAGGGGGGGGGGTTTAGGAGAAAATGTGAGCAGAGTTTTCATAGGCTAAATGGTCACAGATAGAAAACACACATTTAATTACTGGTGCTTCAGTTGTGTCCCCGTCTCCCAGTGAACTTTCTATAATACCATTATCTCATAAATACTTGCTCAACCTGTTGTACGCAACATTATATGTGGGCCCATTAGCCAAGCTTTAAAGGCTCTATAACGGGAATATAAAGCAGAACATAATAGTACGTTTCTCACAACACAACAAACATGCTGCAGTAAATACAACACTGTGTAAAACAACGTTTCAAACGTCTTCTATGCACAGAACAAAGACGAAAACATGTATTTGCTCCAGACTCCTAGTGCCTATGCGGCCGGTATAGTGATAAATACAATATCTAACGACAAGATTGAGGGCTATATTTACTGAGTAGTGCTACTTACAAGACACCTTCTAGCACTGCTTAGCAAACAAGGCCAGTAAGGTGTCCTCCGGCACGGAAGGTGTCTTATGGACTATCAACGCTTAGTAAATGGGACCTTCACTTGAATGGGTCCCAAGGGGCCTTATGGAGTAGCACGCCCTAGCATTATTATAAAAGGCAGCGTGGTCACTGTGACACATGCTGCATCACGGAGAGAGTTTTTGTTCTGCTCACAGTAGAGAAGCCATATTCTAGATACAAAGAATACAAAGCTCCTTGCAGAGGAGGTATTATCCCGAAACAATATGTTATCAATTATCAAAACCAATAAACATGGGCTTGCTTCTAAAGTATCATGGTAACGCTTTTAGTTCATGCAATAATAAAATATGACGTTGAACTAGAACTTTACTTGACTCTACAATAAAAAATTTAAAAAAAAGAATCAGATTGTCACCCTAATGAGACCCTTGTTAATGAAATCTGTAAGTACAGATCCAAATGGGTTGAAAAAAAGACAATTGATTACATCTCATCTGACCTTTTAAGGTAATACTTATTAAGTATGACTTTTTAAAGCTGTCTTGCCAATGTTTGTAAACCACATACAGTATGCAGAGATTTGATAGTTTGTTTTTTAGTTCCCTAATGTTCTGCCTTTTGTTCTTCCCTACACTCCTCTGAGATAGTTGTTTTTATCATAGCACTGATGTGCAAAATGTGCCTTACTTTTGTAAAGTATTAATCACAGAACATGTCAGCTATATAACATGTGACTGCCAAAAAAATAGTTGCTTTGGTTGTAAGTGGGACTAAGAGGCACATTCTATATCCACCAAAGCGGCCATTATTGTGTGAAATTCCCCAATTACTTCAAAGGGGAGTTTCACCGGGAAAGAGCCCAAACAGCAACTTTGGCCAATGTAAGATCAGAACCTTACTGACTGTCACAAAGGAACTACCAGTTATATGCTGTTGAGCTGCAGATAATCAGTCTAGATGCTGTTGCGGTCAGTGTATATTATATTTTGACTGTTCACCTACAATCTAGAAATTGAAACAAAAAGTGCACTCAAAATTTAAGGCGTCAGTCTTCAAATTGTTATATACAGTAGTTATCTTCCATGTTCCCAAAACAATGACACAGCCTGTTACAATGACACTTTGGAATGTTCATTCCTATTGGGGAGACAGTTGCGTAATTAAACCCTGCAATGTGGGGGTTGGGGGAGGGTGAGAGTGGTGGGGCCCAGCCGGCCAGCACTGGAAGTCTGGCCAGGCCCAACTTCCACGTCCAGCTGCCGGGGCCTCTGTTTGCTGTGGGTCCCTCACCCCAACCACCCCCCACCCCATTGCTGGTGTACCTGTGTCCCAGTTGGCACTAGAAGTCGGACCCAACATCTCCATTCGCCCGCACGGCCCCAGCTTCCCATCGACGTGGGACTAAAGGCCTCCCCCCGTCCCACAAGGTAAAATTCTTAGAGGGGCAATGGAGTGTAAGGAGGAGGGAGTGCATGTGAAGAGGTTGGGGGATTGTTTGGGAGGGAGTGGGATTGAGTGAGATGGGAGGGGGGAATTAAGTGAGAGGGATTGAGTGAGAGAGGAGGGATGGAGAGTTAGAGAGGAATGGGGGGAGAGTGGGATAGGAGGGGGGGAATGAAATGAGAGCTAGTGGGATTGAGTGAGAGAAGAGGTGGGGGAGAGTGAGAGAGTTAGACAGGAGGGGGGAGTGAGAGAGTGATGGAGGCGGGGAAAGAGTGAGAGAAAGGGGCCTTTAAAAAATATATTTTAAATAAATAATTGTAAATGATTTCCGGGGGGGTGGGGGGGAGATATTGCCGTTAGACAACTGCGGGAGAAGATACTAAAATATAATCAGACCCACAATGCTGCTTTTATTTAATTAGATTACAACTCATGTCAAATTCCTACTTTTCAATACTGTATTATACAATTATATATCTAAAACTCTCCCATCGTACAAGTACGTGCCACTTACATATTTCGATGCATTCTACAGCACAGCATGTCTAAGATACTTACAAAGAATTAGATATTGATATTGTTCAGGTTAAAGACAAGTAGTGATGTAAAAATATAACATATTTGCAGAAAACATAAAACCACAGTTCTGAATAGTTTCCAAATGGTTCTTTTCGTTTGCTCTGGCTTACTTTAGCTACTTACGCTGGACTGTCACAGTGTCTAACGGATGAAGAGACGCCCCCACCGCAGGTCCTGCTGCACTCGCCCCATATTGACCAAGGTCCCCAGTCCCCATCTATGCTCTGGGGCCAGGTGCCAAAAGGTACACATTCTCCCTGATAGCACCACTGAAAAATTCCACAGAGAACACAGGGTTAGCTTTAGAGCTGAGAGGACAATCAGAACAGCAAAACAAAGGTCCAAGCAATGACCAACTACAAGCATTAACATTCCACATTAAGAAAACACACTGACAATCTTTACTAAGCCATTTTAAAGCACTGCTTAGAGAACATGCAATTTGTTACTTTGACCTAAGTATTGGAAGAGGTAGCGTATGACTCTTCTTAAGAAAACCTTGTTTGTGGCTTACTATGACTTGTATAGCAAGTTTGGAGTTATGCTAAACATCATCATCTATTTGTGTGCTTCCTTTTCTTAACCCTATTCTGCCAGAGAGACTTGCAATGCATTGGCAATCAGGCCGTTCTGGCAGCCCAGGAGTTAATGATAATAGCCTTCCATCTATTTTCATGCTTCCTTTTCTTAACACAGAAGTTCTCAACATCCAGTCCTCAAGACCCCCCAACAGGTCAGGTTTTCAGGATATCCCTGCTTCAGCACAGGTGGCTCAATCAGTGGCTCAGTTCTGACTGAGCCACTGATTGAGCCACCTGTGCTGAAGCAGGGATAGCCTGAAAACCGGATCTGTTGGGGGATTTGAGGCCTACAGTTGAGAACCCTGTCCCAAACCCCTTTGAATTGCACTGCAAATAGTAGAGGTAATCTGTACCCCATAGTATTGTCACACATCAACCACTGTATATTGTTTGTTTTTACAACCCCATACTGATCTGCTTTTTCACTTATCCTTCGCTTATTTTTGCAAACTGCTACCCTTACTGTTGACTCACTTTAATCAGAGCTGCTGCAATCCATCACTGTTTTGTTTACAAAACCCATCCTTTTGAGCAAGATAAACAAAGTAGGCCAGTATTATGTGTCCATTCAGCACATCTGAAAATACTTTACAAATGCCCTTTTGAAAACTGCACAAGCAAACTCAGATACTGTAGAAATGCATTCACATTTTCAGCCGTCTAAGAATTATAGGGGACTATTCTAGTAGCTCCGAAGTGTGACGAGCTGTTTCTAAAGTGCACTTTAGAAGCGGACTGGAATGTTTTGCTATTCTGGAAGCCCTTCTCGCATGTCCAATCCGTGTCTAAGAGGCTTTTTAAGAAGCGGTTTCACTCCGGCTCTGCCAATCCCATCGCTTTGTCAAAAAAGTCTCAAATTCGCATTTTTTTTTAAATGACTAAAACTGCTATTCTCGTAGCTCCGTTCTGCAAACCGCTTCTAAAAACTTACATTTCTTTTAAACCCCCTAATGGGTGGGTGAGTGCGGTATTGCGAGTTACATCCCGAGTCTGAAACATGGGTTTGGCTGAAAGAGCAAATCCCTTAAGTCAGACTGGGGATGGCGTTAGCACCACGTCAGGTCATCCGCTTCTAAAGCACGTGCAATCCATGCATTTTGGCTGTCAAACCGCGTGGTATGTCCCTTTTTTTGCAATAGAAATTAGGGTTTTTCTCACATTTCATTCCACCACTTCTGCGGTTTGGCATTGACCACTCCGGAGCTACCTATGTGTTAAATTAAAAACTTTTTGGCCACTCCATTTACATTAAAAGAGGCACTTTGATCACTTTGCAGTTAGCAGGAAGAGAAACTCATTGCAAAGCTCAAGGCTTTTCAAGTACAACTTGTATTGTTGTCCAGGGGTCTATACACATGTTTGATAAAGCTCTGGTGGACATTTTTGGAACCCTTACACAGTCCAAATTATATTCCAATCTACTCAGTGTTCCACATACATTTACACCCTTTCAGTTCTGGAGGAGTCTTCTAACCTCTGCATTGCTCCATATAACTTAACGCAGCAATTTTTTTAAAGTTTTTATTATTTTTTAAATATAAAATTGAAGCAGGGGGTCTCCGAAGCTGAACCTCCAAAGCAGGTGCCGGTAGCTGCTCTGGCTCAGCAAGCAGGGCTTTCAAATTTGAAGCTCACGCATCACATGGGTCAATAGGAAGCCAATGTCACAGCTCCCTATTGGCCCGCAGGGCCTGAGATCTCTGGACATAGGACCTATTTTGACCCCTGTTAGTTGAGGAGAGCAGCTACCGGCACTTAATTTACAGGTAAGTATCTCCGGAAGCAGGGGGTCCCCTCCGCTGAAATTAATGGGGTTTAACTCTGGGGACACATTGCTTCAACCTTATATATATATGTTTTAAAATTGACAAAAAAATTATACCGCCTTGGATTGCCCCTATAGCAGCAATCCCCCCTACTCTTCCCCCCCCCCCCCCCCAACCTTACCCCCAATTTATTTTCACAGGGTGGGAACCAGGGGATCCTTTTGAGCTGAACCACATTTCCAGCTCCAGGGACCTCCCGGTTCCTGAGATACTTAGCGGTGAAGTTAACAGGTTCAAATCTCCCTCCAGGCAGAAACAAAATGGCTGTCTAATCTTGGGCCAATAGGAAGCTGCAGACCATTAATGTTTCCTGCTGGAAGACCATTTAAATCTCCTTTAACAACGAGGAACTAATAAAAGTAACTTCCCAGATAAGAATCCCGCCGAGCTGAAAATAGCATGGATCAACTTTGGAGGACGCCCCAATTCCCATCCTGGAAATAAAGAAGGGTTAGTTAGCAGTGAATTGTGCTTCAATTGTGTCAGAATAGAAAAGTCTGGTAAGATGTCAGTGGGAAGGAGTTTTCAATGTGGGACAAATTTCTAGTTTATTGTTATGTGGGGCACATAATATATCCCAAACCAGTCTAACTTCAGACATGAGAAAAAATGGAGAAGGGCAGTGCACTGCCACAAAAAGACAGGAGGAGGCTCACAATAAAAGTAATCCTTTATTCTTGATCTGGATACAACATAACCCCTAAAGAGCTCAAAAATAACACACCTACGCGTTTCGGGCCGTGTGCCCTTTATCAAGGTGTATTGATAAAGGGCACACGGCCCGAAAAGCGTAGGTGTGTTATTTTTGAGCTCTATAGGGGTTATGTTGTATCCAGATCAAGAATAAAGGATTAATTTTACTGTGAGCCTCCTCCTGTCTTTTTGGCAGTGCACTGCCCTTCTCCATTTTTTCTCCTGTTTGCTCTTGGTGGATTTGCATGCCGTCTGGAACCGCAAGTGGACCGTACAGAGGACCTGGGAACCTAACAGTGAGTTACCCTTGTGGATTTATATACTGATCAGCTTTAGAAGGGACATTATTTATACTACACGTGTGCTAGCAAGCACTAGGTACTAGTCCCCTATCCCCTGCCAGGGATGCTGTATTTATATCCTATGTAGTGAATGGTCCAAGCGGAGATTTATACCTTATGAAAAGGATTCTGTTTTTGAAGCGCTGGTCACCTCTATCTGTTTAACTTCAGACATGGCATTTATATATTGTACACATTTTCAAGTGAAAGTGCTAACCTGCTTTGGAAAGATCTTGTCTTTTCAAGTCCGCAGAGGAAATATTTAAAATCTCCTCCAATGGAAAAGTCCATTTAGTAGCCGGCTTCGCACACAATACCTGATGCCCAACACTGACATTTACACATGTCACACACCTGTTACAAAAACAATCAAGTAATTACAATGTTTGGTCTTGACGGAATGGTCTATTTGATGGTTTAAGTTCTAACAATGTCTTAAAACAGCACTTCTGGGGGCACTACATGTTAAATTAAAAAAAGGGTTTGAAGCAGCGGGTCTCTGGAACTGAACCGTGCTGTTTTCAGCTCTGGGAACCTCCTGGTTCCCGAGATGCACACCTCGGAAGGGGGTGCGCTGGTATCTATGCTCAGTTTAAATGTCCCACGTCACGTATGCCTATAGGAAGCCCTAAGGGATGACATCACGTCTTCCTATTGGTCCACAGGACGCGGGACATTTAAAGCGCCAATATGTTAGCCCAAACCAACCCCTCCGAGGTAAGTATCTCTGGAAACACGTCGATTTCGCTCCGGAGGTCCCCCGCTTCAAACCTATTTAAAAGAAAACAACCACACAAAGGGTCCCCAGGAGTGCTGCTTTAAGACTATATTTCATTGCAGATTTTGTTAAACGAGATGACTCCGGGTTCTATGCGTTTTGATCAATGAAAATGAAACCTAAACTTGTCTGGCTATTCTCAATAACATAAGGCATTCTAAGGTGGCCATAAACCAAAAGGGATACAGCTGCAACGATATTTTATTTTAAAGAATAAGCAATTTGCTTTGAAGTAAAATATATTTAAACCTTGAATTTAATAAAGAAACCCCTGAAATTCAGGGTGGTCTTCATTACTAAAATATATTATTTATATAATAAAAAAATACTAAAAAGGGTAATAACTGGGGGATATTACAGTTTTGAGGACAAAAAAAAAAGTCCCACAGACACATAGTACAGCTTTACCCAATGAAATCCATATAGAAATGAAAGGTAGGAATTCAGTGAAATAGTCAATTGCAGAATGTTGGATTCACCTTGTTTGACTGGTGGGTGCGTGAAAGACTCCTTATAATTCCGCTCACTGCTGAATAACTGAACAAAATAGCCGCCTGGGTGTTCTTAAAGTTCTCTTGGGTTACACAATGAATGATGAAATAAGAGAGCACTTTCATGTCTTCCCAACAATCAAACCCACAGGATAACCCCCTTCGGTGAAAGGGATGCCTCTGGCACTGATGAGATTGATGCCCAAAATCAGAAAAGCCTTTGCAGGTCACATACAGTAGGCAGCACAACTTCCACTCAATTGATTATGTTCTAATGAAATTACGTCAGCCACAGAATGCACAGTGAAGCAATGGATAGAAGACAAGTGGACAGTGAAATCCAGTCAGTGGGATCATAGCCAGATTCCCAGATGAGGCAGCTAAGTGGTGCCAGGAAGAGAAAAGCCACCATTCATAAAAGAAAGAACAAAGTAGAGAATAGCAGAGGAAGAAAGTGCATAGATTCAGGAGAGAGAAGGACCTGGCCACATTTCTACAAGGGGCAGATATTTCGGAACAGAAATAATGTGGCGATATTATTTTCCTCTTAAGAGGCAACCACCACAAAGATGAGGCCTACAAGTGAAACAACCGCGAAATGTACCATGTGGATGAATTACATTATTAATACAGTACATTACAATAGTACCAAAAAGAAATACAAGGAGTATACTGTAAGTCTCATGACACTGTAATACCTTCTAAATTTATTCTAGGAAACTCAAACGATCTCCCGGTGCATCAGTGATATAGAAGAATTACGGTACAGTGAAGTTCAGCCCAAAGAGCTTGCAGTCTACGGTATGTGAGGTGCTGCATACACCGACACGTCTCTAGATGTCATGAACAGAACTACATTTATACTGAATCAAACAGATTGAGTACAGTATTTGGATGAATAAATTGGGCTGCTTCAGTTGCAGTACTGTTAACTCCTATGCTATATGAGCGGAAAAGACACGTGTTGCTTTGTAATGCATTGCTAGATTCTATAGCAGCGGAGGGTTATATTGCTACATCGTATATGAAATGAAATTATTTAATCATTTTTGCAGCGAGGGTACAAAATGAATGCCTTTCATAATTTATTATAACAAAAGCCTAATTGGCCATATTTACTAAGTGGTGCTCTGCAATAAGACACCCTCCATCACTGGAAGACACATTACTGCCCACTGAAATGCACAGTCAGAGCCCTTCCTCTCCCCTTATCTATATTAGTTCTCTGATAAGGACAGGGAGGAAGAAGAGTAAAGAAAACACTGGGCTGACAAACATTTTCCCCAACTCAGAGGCCACTAATAAATTCAACTTGTAATATGTTTAAAAAAAATTAAAGCACCAAACTTTGCTGTTCTCGTCGTTAGATTTATATAGGGAAACCAATCAGTTACATTCTTTACAAAAGTTTATTTACTGGTTGGCTACGTGAGATTGCACTTTGAAGTGCAGCTATAGCGTAATCAGAGAAATCTCTACCCTATCATAGTGAAAGGCGTCCTGAACTACCAAGATTACTCATCTCCATTAGCTGCAAATCTCTGTACAGACATCTAAATATTTTCCATGATGAGAACATCTACAAATACGTCATGTAAAAACTGGGTTACATGCTGTAGGGAATGTAGTAGTGAGCCATACCCTTTATTTTTAGCCATCTGAACATGAATGCATTTCATCGCCCAATTCAGAACTTAAACCGGCAGTGGTAAATACAAAACTGGATTGAACAGTTCCAAAATGCTCTTTGTGAAGGTAAACGCTAAATGACCTACATAAACCAAAGATACAAGAAGGTTCTTTTAAAGGGAGTTATTTTTAATCTATGCTCAAAATACAGAATGTTAGCCTTGTAAAACATGTCTTGCCTATTTTCCAAGTTACATTTTTAGATACTTTAATGCTGCAAAGGTGTGTAATGTATTGTTTTATAGAACTATGTATAGAAAACTTTTTAGTAATTAAAGAAGAAAAAAATATGATTTTTTTTTAAGTATTTCTCAATCAAATTTTCAGCCAAAAAGAAATAAAGCTTTCCATAGCCAAAGACAGAAGTGTCTATTCCCATCAAGCACACATGATTACAGCTGCAGAGATTTTCATGTGCAAATGTTATTCAATGTAGCCTGTTATCTATAAGCGACAGTGGGCCTCATGCAGAGAGCAGCGAATTTTAAAATTGGCGAATTTAATAAAAAGGAGCTTTTTTGGAGAGTTTTAATCTCCATATGCAGAAAAGTGCGAATTCTGCTATGTTTAACATGGATGCGTCTGGCGAGTTTAAATTGGCGAGATGCGCGCTTCAGAAATGTGTTAAAACAAATTCGCGCCTTTTTTTTCCCCTTTGCAATGGCCGCGAGCGGCAGTTTTTTTTGGCGAGGCAAAACGGAGACAATCGCGCCATTTTATTGGCGCGAACAGCCGCTAGATGCCGTTCGCGCCTCTCTGCATACGGATATTTTTTAAACTGGCGAGATTGCGGTTCTCGCCAGCCGCGAGGCGAGTTTTACAAATAGAAAAGAAAAATTGGCGCGTTTTTCGGAAATCTCCATTTTCTGCTGTTTTCTGCGCGATTATCTCCAAAAAATGGCGAATTTCGAAAATTCGCAGCTCTCTGCATAGGCCCCAGTGTGAAATGAACAGAATACAAATTGGTTTTAAAGTACAGTATGTGTTTTTAACTCAAAGAGTTTACTGCAGATCCAGAATAATTAAAGTATTCAGGAAAAAATAGGGGTCAAGTTCAGCATAAATTAGAGAAAATTACTGTTCTTAACAGTGATGAAGATCCAAATACATAAAGTAAAATACAATATGTATTCGTTTATGTTGAACTTGATGAATCCCCATTAAGAGTAAGTGGTCTTGCAAAGAGACTGGGATAAGCCCTGGAGTAAATTCACTACTGATATTAATTGACAAATGACTTTCAAGAAGAAATGTATTCAAATTAATTAGTGAGGTGGGAGGCAGTTAAAAATGCAGAACTATTTATTATTTCAGAGCGTAACTGCACCAGTCATAAACTGTGGACAGCTTCAGCTCTGGAGATATCTTTGGGTCATTCAGTGAGACTTAAATGGGCACAATCAACCCTTCCTCCTTCAGTGAGCCAACTACTAGCGGCAATGTCCTTAATCAAGTGCTCAAGTATCATATTGGCTTTCCAGCAAAGCAATTCCCATGCATCATGTGTAGTGCTGGCACGGATAATCCATGTCTTAAAGTAAGATATCTTCAAAACAGAGAGGGCCCATCAAAGATAAATCTCCGATTTGATAATTTCTACAAGTAAAATAAAATCAATTACACAGATTTGCTGCTTTAACCTGTCAGTCAGCACAACCGAGCCATGTGAAGTCCACAATGTGAAGAGTGCCATGAAGTCCCCAAATGCCTGCAACTGAAAGCAGTGAATGTGGCGGCTTTGTCCAGATTAGGATCGCACTTTCCCAACTTTGGCGGTGGCATTTAAGTGGAAACAAAAAACCACTGAATCTGCCTGAACCTCCCCCATGACCTTATTAACCCCTGGTCTTAAAGATCCACTAAATCCACTTCGGAAGGCAACAATATAAATGAAGGATAACTCTGACCCCTCACCTCCATAATCCTGAGCATGGACATACTTCAATATTACAAAATGTTTAATCATAACAGCAAATCCTTACATTTTCCTTCTCTAAACCTTAGCTTTTCACATCTGAGAAACCCAACTATACAACGCGTGCTCCAGAGCAAGGATGGCCAATTCCAGTCCTCAAGGGTCACCAACAGGCCAGGTATTGGGGACATCCCTGCTTTAGCCCAGGTGGCGAAATCAGTGGCTAAGTCATTCTGACTGATCCAGTGATTGAGCCATGTGTGCTGAAGCAGGAATATCCTTAAAACCTGTCCTGCCCTGAAGTGTAAGTCAACCAAACGTATTGTGCAGTGTGATGGTACCTCTGACCCAGGGCCCCGCTGTGCCCGGCGACCACCATACTTGGAAGGTTGGGAAGTAGTGAGGATTCACGACAGCGTGGCACCTTTTTAGTTTGACAAATGTTTTCAAATCCTACCCTATTATTTATCCTCTGACCCAATCAAGAGAGGCGTTTACAGGTGACACAAGCCAATATAAAGAATGAGGCATGAATCTCAATCCATCTTTCCTGGCAAATATATTTAGATAAATATGTTGTACTCTAGTTGCAACCTGACTGGTTGGTTTAAACTCTCAAAATCCCTAATAACAAGCTTCGGAATGCATTTTATTTTTGTTACTGCCATTGATGTATCTATTCTATGAAGTAGACTGTGGCTGCCAAGCAAAAACATTAATAAAAACCTCCAAGCAAAAAGAGACCACAAAAAAAAAGGACGGGGTGTGTGCCGAGCAAGCGCGTTGCAAGTGAAACTTCTCGGCACATGAGTGAACGACGCTGGCCGCTTCTACGCATGTGCAGCTTGGCGTTTCTGCACATGCGTGAACGGCGCTGGCCACTTCTGCGTATACGCAGAGGGAGCTGGCCGCTTCTGCGCATGCACAGGGGACCCTGGCTGCTTCTGCACAGGCGCCGGTGGAGCTGGGCATTTCTGTGAACGGCGCGGGCCATTTCTGCATATACGCAGGAGGAGCTGGCCGCTTCTACGCATGCGCAGCTCGGCGTTTCTGCGCATGCGTGAACGGCGCTGGCCACTTCTGTGTATACGCAGGGGGAGCTGGCCGCTTCTGCGCATGCACAGGCGACGCTGGCTGCTTCTGCGCATGTGCAGGTGGAGCTGGGCATTTATCTCAAACAAAAAACTGTCTTTGAGTGGGATTTCTGAGCCTCCAGACTTAGTTATAGAAGCTGTTATACAGCAGCCACAATGGATGCGCAGAATAGAGGTGATTTATTATTAGCACTTGCTCAAGTTCACTCTGAGTTAATTATGTTTCCCTTCACGGTATCCAGACCCACGTATGCAAATATGTAAACCTTGGACGTTCTAATTAGCCATCCATGTCTCCCATACTTGCCTCCAACTAATAGGCAATACGTTGGAGTCTTGTGAAAGGCTATCTGTAAAGTGTCACTTTTAGTGGTGTGTTGATAGTGCCATTAGGTTTGTTATAAAGTCATGATTTTCGAACACTTGGCCAAAATAATTCACCAACATAATTTCCATCTACCCCATCACTTGAATCCTAACAATTGACACTGAACTGCAATTGTTGTCAGCATCTGCTAAATCTACTTCCATGTTTTAGATGCCATCAATTGTAACTCTCATCTTCTTGTTATTGCTAAGTATTCGGTATACATTGAAAGGTATATAAAGTAATGGAGTTGAGTAAAAAAATAAATGGTGACATTAAAGTGTTGTTTTTTTTTAATATCCTTATCAAGTTACATTAACAATTTAGCTTAAAACCAAACTCAGTCCAACTATTTGATTCACAGTAAATTGTGACATTCAGTACATCACTAAAAATATTATCTAATGATGGATGTAGCTTTCTGTATAATGGTCATCAAGGTTCACTTTTTAATGACCCATCAATTAATTTAGCACAGTTTACTAACATTTCCCAAGTCAGCATTAAAAAGCCATCTAAATGGCACCAGGTCAGAGTTTCTGAGTGAAGCCGTCAACAAGGATTAATAAACTGTGACAGCTGCCCAAAAGCTTTCATCCTCTTTATTTAAACATTAGATTGCAAGTCAAAGTGCAGTGAATCTTTGTTGAAACTAGCCCAGCTAATATAGCAGGAGTCAGCGCTAAGAAGACATGACAGTAGCCATTGTTAACACAAATCTAGTCTGAGAGGCTGTATTTAAGGCACTGATCTACTATCAGAATTTGAACAAATGCAGTGCTTCTGTAGAATACAGGAAATAGACTATATTAATAATACTAATTATTATTATTATTATTAGAAGAAGAACAAGCTACTTCATATAAGGTTTCCAGCAACTTAAACATGTTGCTGCTGACGGAATAGAGAAGAGGTTGTAAACAGAAATGATATAACCCTTACCCCTTCCACACAATCCCACAATGATTCATACCCCTCTTTGTACAGAGCAGTGGGGGAGCTGCCACCTCTTTCAGCCAACATAATATTAAGGGAATAGCAATGTATGCCTGTATACCAGCTCCTATCTCTCAGCTATGTAGCATTTTCACAAATCTTATTCATGAGGGGAAAAAAAAAGGCTAGCTGTCTTCTTTGCTTAATACAATTTTTAGGCGTGATTTATTTTATAGTGATCCCTCCACATATTACCAGTCATGAACTCGCGAATGGAAATTCTATAAATCCTAGCTACCATATATCTGAGTCATGAATCTTCCCAGTCTTTAAAACTAGCACTGTTCCCATTTCTTGCCCTCCCTATCAGCATGTTCCTGTTGTGTGAATCCATTATTCATTTGAAGATTTAAAACATATGCACTTGCCCCCTTTTCAATGCTCCCGGTCTGACACAGGGTTCCCTCGGCAGCTGGAATGCTGTTGGTAACGCATCGGTTACTTTTACTGAGACACCAGAGCTCTCTACACACTTCCTAGGAAAGAAGGCAGAAGCAAGTTGATCAGAATTACAATTAAACAAAAAATGACAAATGTTCCTGAAATTGTAAAGAAAATATATATATATACACAGCATAATATAGGAGTAGATAAAACATACTAAGCCATATTTACTAAGTGGTGCTATTCCACAACACCTGCACCCATTCAACTTAATGAGTCATATGGTGTTTTCCGGTGCTGGAAGGCGGTTAAATAGCACTGCTTAGTAAATATGGCCTACTATCCCACCTAATCCCGAGTCCCACTTAGATGACCCCCCCCCCTCCTATCTATTTACAAATTGTCTCTGTGTCTCTCACACCCGGATCATATACTTCATTGTACTGTACACCTTTTCAGTAGTGTTCTTTTTTAAGGAAATATCGATACAAACACATTATTGTGAGTCCTCTCAATTTACAATTTTCTAAGAACCCGTTTACATCCCTGCCTTGATCACAGCATCTTTGGAAACGTTGCTGCGTTCTTATCTACGTTAGTTACCAGCTTCTAACTAGCTATTGTGTACTCAAGAAAATGGGTTGTTGCCTTAAATAGGCTGCCAGGCCTGAAATTGCAAACCTATTAAATACAGCTAACATTATGAAAACATTGTAAAATATTATATACACACTTACTACAATCTATGTTAAGTGGCGTTTTAAGAAACCAAAGATTTACTTGCAAATGTCTATTTGTAATACTAGTCTGCAGCTTAACCACTGTATGAGGTGACAATGGAATAAAGAAAGCAGGTTAGGGGACCCGTAGAACAGGGGTTCTCAACTCCAGCCCTCAAGACCCTCCAACAGGTCAGGTTTTAAGAATAGTCCAGCTTCAGCACATGTGTCTCAATCTTTGACTGAGCCACTGATTGAGCCTCCAGCGCTAAAGCTTGGCTATCCTTAAAACCTGACATGTTGGAGGGTCTTGAGGATTGAGGTTGAGCACCACTGCTGTGGAAGACATGCAAAACCACTCATGGGTCTTCTATCTTTGTTGTAAATTGTATGGTGGATGTTTTTAGCCCCAATTTTACTACCAGTAACGAGGGTTGGGCGATATACCGATATTTAGTAATATCGTGATAACAGAATCTCCCGAAATGCCGATATGGGAGATTAACAGTTGTCGTGATATTACGGGATGCCGGTGGTCAGAGGTGCAGCTTTGAAGCTGTTGCTGTGCTTTCTCTCTCTCTCTGCCTCTCTCTTTGAGTCCAATTCCCTTACTGCTTCTGAATGCTGACACCGAGGGAGGGCGATGAGCTTCAGGCAGCATGGGAAGAGAGAGTATGTGAGAGAAGCAGGCTGCAGCCGTGAAAGTTAGGAACTCCTCTCCTCACTTTCCTTTTGTTAAGCCCTCCATCACCCCCCTCCCCTTGGAAGACTTAACCTTTCCCCACCACCCCCCTGGGACACTTAACCCCTTACCCACCCTCCCCCATGGGACCATTAACCCCTCCCTCTCTCCCCCATGGGACCTAAATCCCACTCCTCTCTCCCCCCTGTGGCAATTAACCCCCTCCTCTCTCCCTTAACCCCCCTGCCTTGCCTACACTTCACCAGTTCCCACCTACACTGCGTCCTTCCCCCTCACCCCATCACTCACACCCTTTATGAAAATGTTTAAAAAAATAATTTAAACAGATTTAACGACAATTAAAAAATCTAAAAAAATCTGTTTAAGTCTGTGGATATGGACAAAAATTAGCTGTATAAATAATCCTCTCACTTTGATTCCTGGCTCGCTTTCTTTCTCTCCAAAGAGTCCCCTGTTCTTCTCCTTAGGGACTTCAACTGCCATATGACCCCTCTCTCCCTTGGGCTTCCCGCTTTCTCTCTCTAACCTCTTCTTTTGGCCTTAACAGTGGACTGCAGCTAGCACCCACAAGGATGGCCACTACCTAGACCTGGTTTTCACTGAAAATTTTTCTCTCTCGGATTTCTCCATTTGCCCTTTTCCTCTCTCTGGCCATCACCTCGTCTCATTTTCTCTCTCTCACTTCTTCACTTCTCCACCTCCATCTATCCCTCATCTCTGCAGAGACCTGTGCTCTATTAACCTACCAGCATTTGATTCCACTTTACTCTCCTCCCTCTCCTCTCTCAGACCCTGACAACCTGGTCAGGAACTACAACTCTGCCCTATCCTCCTCTCTTGATCTACATGCCCCGCTTTCTCTGACATTCTCGCCTTTTGAACCCCAGACCCTGGCTAAATTCACACATGCGCATGCTGCGTTCCTGCACTTGTTCCTCTGAATGACTCTGGAGGAAATCTCACACTCTCGCAGACTTCCTTCACTACAAATTTATGCTATCCTGTTTCAACTCTGCCGTCTCTCAAGCTAAACAAACCTACTTTTCTTCACTAATACATGCATAAGTCTAATCCACGCCGACTCTTTTCTGTCTTTGAGTCCCTACTCAGACCACCCTCTGCTGCCTGTTCTTCTGACTCCATCTCACCTCAGGACTTTGCCGACTATTTCAAGGAAAAGGTGGAATCCATACGTTAGTCCATCCCATCTGTATCCTCCTTCCATCCAACACCTCTTCCTAACCCTCCTCCTGCATTCCTAGACTCTTTATCCGCTGTCACAGAGGAGGATGTGTCGTTGCTGATCTCCTCTTCTCCCTCTACCACCTGCCCTCTTGACCCCATTCCCTCGTCTCTTAAAACTTCTTGCTCCTACTATAATTCCTACCCTCACACACTTAACACCTCCCTCTACTCGGCTACCTTTCCCTCTTCCTTCAAACATGCAACAGTTATACCATTACTCAAAAACAGCAGGCTTGACCCTACCTGTCTTTCTAACTATCGGCCTGTCTCCTCCTGTTTTTTGCCTCTAAATTCCTTGAACGTCTTGTATTCTCTTGCTTGCTCCATTTTCTTAACACCTATTCTCTCCTAGACCCTCTACAATCTGACTTCTGCACTGCTCAATTCACTGAAACAACCCTCACTAAAAAAACTAAATGACCTCCATGCTGCCAAAGACAGAGGTCATTACACTCTGCTCATATTACTTGACCTCTCTGCAGCATTTGATACTGTGGGCCACCTCTTCTCCTTCACATTCTCCATACTCTTGGTATTCGTAACAAAGCTCTATCCTGGATCTCCTCTTACCTCTCCCATCGTACTTTCAGTGTCTCTTTTGCTAAGACGTCCTCCTCCTCTATCGATCTCTCTGTGTGCGTACCCCAGAGCTCTGTCCTGGGACCCCTTCTCTTTTCACACTCTCTAGGTGACTAATCACATCTCTTTGGTTCAAATATCACCTCTCTGCTGATGACACACAAATTTACTTTTATACCCCGGGCCTTACACCTGCTGTACAGACTAAATTTTCTGTATGTCTCTCGGCTATAACATCCTGGATGGCCCTCCGCCGACATAGACTTAACATGGCAAAATTAGAGCTCCTCATACTTCCTCCACATTACTGTTGGAAGTACTAACATTCACCCAGTAGCCCAAGCACGCTGCCTAGAGGTCACACTCGACTCCTCTCTCACATTCTCTTCTCACATTCAAAAGGTAGCAAAAAGCTGTTGTTTTTTCCTCCACAATATTACCAAGATACGCCCTTTCCTCTTTTGCCCAACTGCAAAAACTCTGACGCAGACCCTCATTCTCTCTCGTCTACTGTAACCTTAGGTGTATACTTTTTATATAAGCTGTGGAATCTCCAAGTTTAAATACATTCCGAAAGGATTCCTCAGTTGAATACTCCACCTCCATGTAAAAAACACTGCAAGTATGTATTTGTTTCAATCCCCTCTACTAGGAGGCTGTAACCATCATAATAATTTTAACGGACTGCTTTATAAGGCTGCGCTTATACTGACGGTGACGCGACCGATGACGTCACCCGTCGCCATTGCGATAGTTGTAATGTAATTTTAGGCGACGTCGCTGGCTACAAGGCCATTGACATCAGAAAGGGGGAGGGACGGAGAAGCTCTCTGATTGGCCGCAAGGGGAGACCGTTGCCGAAAAATTCAAATAACAGTTACTACCAGATTTTTGGTAGCGCCGTCGCCTGCAATATAAGCGCCGCCGACGGCGACAATGCATTTGTTTTGACGCGGCGTCGCCGGCACTATAAGCACAGCCTAAGGTTTTGCTAATTGTACTTCTTGACATGTTATTGTTTTTTTGTCTCTTGTTATATTATAATATACATAGTTTTCATCCTTCTTTTTACTCTGATTAGAAAGTTTTGTGTACTGTAAATAAAACAGATTAAGTACTGTAAGACAGGGGGGGCGCAAACCTTTTTCCCTGCGCCCCCCTGCCGGCGGTCCCCTCACCTCCGTGCCCCCCCCTCACCCCCGCTCCGGCGTCATGACGTCATAGCAACGTGACGTCACATGACCTCGCAGCGTCATTTGATGCCGCATTGTCATGGTGACGCATGTGCGAAGCCGCCGGAGCCAAGGTAAGTTAGGTTTACAGAGGCCCTGCAGCTACCCCGGCACTTCATTTAAGTGCCTTCGGGAAGCGCTCGGGCCTCTGTAAACCCCGCACTCCCCCCCCCCCCCCCCCCGCACCCAGTCTCGCGCCCCTGCGCACCGCTGCTGTAAGATATGGTGGAAGATGCGAGTCAAACAAAACATTTGCTCCAAAAAATACTGACAGTCTTCTAAAATTACATCAACTCTCCTCATTTGTGACCCATTGAGATGTTTTAGAAAATCAATTACTGAATACGTGGTTGGTAGGCTGCAGGTACCGGCTTTGCCGTCGGGCCATATATACCAATTATCAATAAAGGTGGATGCGGAGTTCCAGATTTATGGTTGGACCCTAGGAGACACAGAGGGTGTGTTTTTGTCCACTTAAGGAATCCCAGTTAAAGGGAAATAAACTCCAACCTGTGCTGTTTTGGCAAATGTTGTGCCAGTGGGCCTATGGCTGGCTGGCTGGCAGTCTTATCAATTGATGTTACATTGTTTAATAAAGCTGTGACCCTTTCTACACCCACTACAACAGTGTCAAACTGTTTTATTTAAGGTTGTGAGAAGGTGTGTTCTGGCATAGCAACGTTTAGTAAATATGCGATAACTGAGTCTAACTCCAGACAAAGATAAGCCAAAAACTCTTACATATAATAATCCGATTGTCTCAGATTGTGTCTCACTGCTTTGCGGAGATTATAATATATATGTCATATTCCTTTCATACAGAACACCTACAAGCTCATATTGAACCCCCAAAATAACCACAACATATATATAAGCATATAAGTTTCACAGAGGAGTGCTACTGAGCATGGCAATATATATATTTAAAACCAGAGACATAACATACAACACAGACAAAGCTCAGTGCACATCCAGTAAAACTTATACACGGTACAGTGCCTAAATATACATGTATAGATAACTAATAAATAAAATAGTCTTTTAGTTTAACATTTTGGCCACTCATGGTAAAAGAGTTAAACATGAATGGTTTGTGCCAACTTAAACCTAAGTCTATTACCAGGGAGCACAAGTACTTTTACTACCCGTCTTCCTATATCCTTATAGGAACCAGTGTCGAACTGTTTTATTTAAGGTTTTAAGAGGGTGTTTTCCCTTGGTAGGGTTTGAGGTTGGCATCCTAAGCCTTCAATGTGAATTAGCGAAACCTTGAGAACGAGGCTTGCTGGAATGAGCAACCAAAGTCAATGCAGGGGCAGTCTATGGAAAGTCTTTCAGCTCAGATAAAAGACATTCTATACATTCACATGCAGGTGTGCAGTGTAAGTAAACTAACTGTAAATTATGCAACTAATCTTAGTTCAGTTTTACTTAACGCCTTTATAGATGCATTTTTAACTAAACAGCAACATTCATTATTTTTACAGTTAGGTAGATTACTAAAATGTGAGAATAATAACAGGCACAGAACATACAGTGCATTATTGTGTAGTATAAATCAAATGGAAGCATCAAATTGCTTCCTGAAATTTACACTATGACTCTTTCAACATCCAGTCATGAGGCTAAAACGACTTTGAACAAAAAAAAATGTCTGCCAGGTGTTTAAAAAACTGTCTTGACAAGACTGACAGCAATTATGCACAAATATCGCAACATGGAGGGATAAAATATGGAATATAATTATACATTCGGTTAAAAAGAATTACAGCAAAAATAATTTGCAAAATGCTAACGTTACATGAAAGTGACAGAATCAATAAGTAATGAATAAGACGGTAACCTTCCCATTGACCAATTACAAACAAATGAAAAAGAAAGTCTATGAAGGAGTAATTATAATGCCTATAGCTCTTGTGCCCTGAAGGAAATGCTAAACCTGGCGTAGCCTTTGTTCTATGGTAGAAAATCTCTGAAGCTGCCTGTACTCTCATTATCCTATCAGTAACATCTCTAAACAGCTGTTACCAATAGAACAGCCTAAAGCCATCTCAGAAAGCTGTCCCACAAAGGTCAGTCATGCTACCTATTTCTTTTAGACACAAAATGATCAAGCAACATCACAGCTGACCCAACTGTAGTTTCTTTAAGAGTTAGAACTACTGTATGTGTGTGCATATGTAAAGCATGATAGCTCAATTGTTTGGTATAACTGGCACACAGAGATGGTTTTAAATAGATCGGTTTTCCTATTGCCGTGCAGGTGACCTGCCTGTTTATTCTGTATGTAATAAAACCCCGTGAGTACTTAGTAGCATGTACCAAATTTGCAATAAAGTACAATGGACATGAAGCAAAAGGTGCTCATTTGCATGTCATTTCCCAGAATCCCGGGCTGCAGTTGAGGCACTCTATGCTAAGAGATAATGGCGAAAAGCAGGGTTGCAGACCTGTCTGAGACTAGGGTTGCCAGGTGGCTTCTCCAAAAATACTGCACTCAATGGTGAAAGGTGCGTCAGGTCACTATGTCCAGGGAGGAAAATACCAGACACATACATGTCCAGTACTACAGTACCTCTCATTTTTTACTGGACAATGTCCAAATACGGGACAGTCCAGTTCAATACTGGACACCTGGCAACCCTATCTGAGACATGTGAATGTACTCACAAGTGGTATTTGTATTGGCAATAAAGTAAAAGCACGCAGGTATGTATCATGCTGTCTAACATTCATCATGTTTGTTGTAGAGTTCCCAATATGTTTAATTCAGGTTCAAACCTTAACAGCAAAGAAATCAACAACAATTCCCAAATATAAATGCACAAAACAAACTGATTTAGTTGGGTGCTAGTTATTAACGGGTTAAACAAGGTTAGGGAACTACAGTGAAATATCAATAGCAGCCATATTTAAGAGTGACAACACAGAAATACCTTACAATTTTTTTCTCTTTGAAAGAGGAAACTGCTTGAGGAAATGACAGCAAAAGTAAGCAACAGGAATGAAAGAGGCGTTTAAGTGTTACAATATCAGGACAGAATCTCAGTGGGGGAAGAGCATTTATGGAAATCAGGTTGGGTTGGACTTGCTAAAAAAATTCCATGTACTCCCAGGAAATGTTTCTGTATGTAGATAAACTAAACAATCTGTTACCTTCAATAGTATACTAATATCTATACATGTACATATTACAACACATTGCATAATATATATCTGTAAAACAAATATACTATATATATTCACTGCGCTTCTCCGTGTAAGGAGCATGCTGCTGGTGAAAAGATTGGCCATACATATGTGAAAAAACAGAAAGTGAATCCCTGCGCTTCTCCCATTGGGCTAACAATAAATGGGGAAATAAATATATACGTAGTGAAACCTAAGTCTATAAGACATAGGAGGCATTTAGTTACATCCTTTGATCAAATAATGACAAACCTGCAAACCAACGTCAAGGTCAGTCTCAGTAGCAGGTCCCTATGCTAAATGCATACAAATGTTCTGTGAAATATACCCTGAAGGGGTTAATAAACTAAGCATAAGTTTATGTAACTTATTGCCGTTAAAAACTGGTATGTACCAGAGAAGATACTAACATGTATGTAAGTAAAGTGAAAAGGGAATTTACAGGGACCTTACTTGGAGATTATATACCTTGAAAAGGGAGGGACTAACCTCCCACAAGCTGCTCAATAAGCAGTTCCAGGTGGATTGGCTAAATACATGTATTTGTCATTATTTGATCAAAAGACGTAATCAAAAATCTCCTTGGTCTTACAGACTTATGTTTCACTATGTATATTTATTTCTCCATTTATTGTTAGCCCAATGGGTGAAGCACAGGGATTCACTTTCTGTTTTTATTACTTTATTATTTACTATTATCTACTATATATTTGTGAAAGCACTGTATGTTTGTCTGCATGGCCTGTGTCCCTAGCGGCAATCTCATTGGTCCCTTGGGCCGCCCGCCCCCGCATACCTCTCATTGGCCTGAGGCGGAGTGACGGGCCAAAACACACACACACAGCGCTCATCGTGACCCCGCGCACCTCCTCCTCTCCCCGGGTCTCCCGCGCTTTTTCCTCCCCTCTCCCTCCCCCCCGGCGCCGCTACAGTCAGCCGGGGGAGCGGAGCGAGCGCCCGGGACACAGCGGGGGACTCTCACCTCCCCACGGCTCTCAGCACCCATAGGCCACTCCCTCACCCGGCGCTCTTCCTCACCCCCTCCCCCCCCCCCACACACACACAGAGCACGCGGCTCTCCCCTCACCCGGCGCTCTCCCTCACCCCCCCCCCACACACACACACACAGAGCACGTGGCTCTCACCTCACCCGGCGCTCTCCCTCACCCCCCCCCCCCCCCACAAACAGAGCACGCGGCTCTCCCTCACCCGGCGCTCTCCCTCACCCCCCCCCCCCCCCACACACACAGAGCACGCGGCTCTCCCTCACTCGGCGCTCTCCCTCACCCCCCCCCCCACACAGAGCACGCGGCTCTCCCCTCACACAGGCCGCTACCCGTCCCCGCGGGCGCACCTCCGCCTCTCCTCCGGCTGTCTCCGCCTCTCCCCGCGAGAGGCCCAGCACCTCCTCACCGGAGCGTCTCAGCCTCGCCGTGGAGGAGCCCGAGGTGGAGGAGGAGGGCGGCCGGGACCCAAAGGAAGAGGAGGCCGTGTGCAAGGTGAGGAAACGCAGGGGAATGGGTTATTTAACGCGTCCCTGACTCACCCTGCCCTTTGCCCCCCCCTGCCCTCCCTCCCCCTGCCCTTTGCCCCCCCTGCCCTTTGCCCCCCTGCCCTCCCTCCCCCTGCCATTTGCCCCCCCTGCCCTCCCTCCCCCCCCTGCCCTTTGCCCCTTGCCCCCCCTGCCCTCCCTCCCCCTGCTCTTTACCCCCCCTCCCGATGCCCTTTGCCCCCTGCCCTCTCTCCCAATGCCCTTTGCCCCCTGCCCTCCCTCCCAATGCCCTTTGCACCCTGCCCTCCCTCCCAATGCCCTTTGCCCCCTGCCCTCCCTCCCTCTGCCCTTGCCCCCCCTCCCCCTGGCCTTGCCCCCTGCCCTCCTTCCCCCTGCCCTCCCTCCCCCTGCCCTCCCTCCCCCTGCCCTTTGCCCCCTGCCCTCCCTCCCCCTGCCCTTTGCCCACTGCCCTCCCTCCCCCTGCCCTCCCTCCCCCTGCCCTTGCCCCCTGCCCGCCCTCCCTCCCCCTGCCCTTTTCCCCCTGCCCTTTGCCCCCCCACCCGCCCCTCCCTGCCCTTTGCCCCCCCACCCACCCCTCGCTGCCCTCTGCCCCCCCCACCCGCTCCTCCCTGCCCTTTGTCCCCCCCCCGTCCCTCCCTGCCCTTTGTCCCCCCCCACCCCTCCCTGCCCTTTGTCCCCCCCCACCCCTCCCTGCCCTTTGTCCCCCCCACCCCTCCCTGCCCTTTGCTCGCCCCTCCCTGCCCTTTGCCCTCCCGCCCCTCCCTGCCCTTTGCCCCCCTGCCCTTTGCCCCCCCGCCCTTCCACGCCCCTCCCCCCCCCTCCGCCCTTCCACGCCCCTCCCCCCCCCGCCCTTCCAAGCCCACCCCCCCCCCCGCCCTTCCACTCCATACCCCCTGCCCTTCCACGCCCGGGCAACGCCGGGCATACCAGCTAGTAATATATATCTGCACAGCAACTGTAATGCAACAGTTGTAGCCATTAGCAACCTATATGGCCATATAAAAAACGGAAAAAGTGACAGTCTTTGTATGTTTATTTGGACATTATAAAAGTTATGGTGGGGGGATGGAGATAGAGAGGAGGTAGGAGAGAGGAGAGAGGAGGAGGGGAGAAGGGGGAAGAGGTCAGGACGGGAGAAGCAGGAGGAGGAGGAGGAAAAGGGAGGGGAGGAGAGTGGGGAATAAGAACATCGGGGGAAAAAGAGGGGTGAGAAAAAGAGAGATGGGAAAGGGGGAAGGAGAAAGGGGGAACTACATGTCGGCCTCTGTTCGGCACACAGATCGGGGACCTTCGGAGACTGGGGAAGGAGGAGGCTGGGGACTGTGTTCCCATTGGTGATGGAGCAGGAAGGTGAGGACGCGTAAACCGGACAGACAGCAGTACAGTTAAAAATTTAGACAAATCATCTTACCGTCATTTTTTATTACGGCGATATTACAATCATACCGGTGTATAGCCCAACCCTATTATCGCCCACATTTATTAAACGTTGTCATGCCAGAACACTCCTTCTGGCAGCGGAAGACGCATTATAGCTCATTCAAGTGAATATACTATAAGGTGTGTTCGGGCACGAGAAGGTGTGTTCTGGCATAGCAACGTTTAGCAAATATGCGATAACCGAGTCTAACTCCAGACAAAGATAAGCCAAAAACTCTTACATATGATAATCTGATTGTCTCAGATTGTGTCTCACTGCTTTGCGGAGATTATAATATATATGTTATATTCCTTTCAATCACGTTAAAAGAGTTAAACAAGAATTTGTGCCAACTTAAACCTAGGTCTATAACCAGGGAACACAAGTACTTTTACTACCCTTCTTCCGATACCCTTATAGTGCTTGCAGGGAATCTGCCTTTACATTTCCTTCTTACTCTAATACTCTTCAGCCTTGACTAAAAAGTCAGATACGTCAGTCGTTTTCAATTTCAGAGAAATAATATTTTTCATGGGAGCACTTAAATATGGCCGCCATCATAGGGGCACTCTTGATTGATGATGTTCACTGCGAAACATTGACCGGGGCTCTGAGGCTGACACAATGGTGATGGGTCAATAGCAACTGCATTTTCGTAAGGTAATTGCTGTTTAACCAAACACAGCCAGAACCAATGCTACGCTGGAATCAGTACGAGCCTCTTTAATATCATATAACTTCTGCTGTGCTTTTTGGAGTTAAGCTAAATGGGAGAAACTTAGGAAGTTGTTATAGTGAATGCTTCATTTTTATTCCAAATCCAATATATGTCACAAAGTAGGAATAGAGCTTTTAAAAAAAATAATAATAATAATAATAATATTGTAATAATAATAATAACCTTTTCCTCCTTGTGAGGAAACTTCATAGAATTCACAGAAAACAATTACACAAAAAAAAAATCGGTCAGTCTCCCATTTTACTTGCAAAGCATTTGTTATGAAAACCTGATCCTGAGACCTTCATTATTCCAAAGCAATCTAAAATCATATTACCAATTAAGGAGGGAACATTCCTATCTAACTGTTCTGGAACATCTGGAAAATATAAAAGAGGTGGGATACGATATTGCTTTTTATAGATAGTAGGAATCCACCCAAGAAGTTGGTCTTTAGTATCAATTTATCAACATACCCCTTGAATAACAACACTTTATTAACCTTTGTGAAATACAACATTATTTAGTGATAACATAGCAAAATGCATTAATATTTACGCTTCATGGTCATTGAATAATCTGACAAATTAAGCCATTAAATGTCAATATTAATTAAGCAGGTGACATCAGGGTTTGAGCAGTGGGTGGTTATAGAAGATTACAGTGCCAGCCAAGGTTCATTTGTTGCCAATTATATCTCAGTTTTTTTTCCAATAGAATGATGCTATTATCCTCACTTCTACATCAAATAAATGTCCAGTATCGAATAAATAGATTTCAGCAACTTACTCCCGTCACACCCTCTAACACCCAATACTCTTAGTGGGCTACAGAGTAAATGTATAAATAACACATTCTCTTCTATTGATACTGTCAAAAATGGTAGGTTAATCACATTGGGGAAACTTGAAGCAGATCTGTTGTTAGGCCATTTAGATCAGGGGGGGGGGGGCAACTCCAGTCCTCAAGGGCCACTAATAGGTCAGGTTTTCAGGATATCCCTGCTTCAGCACAGGTGGCTCAATCATAACAACTGAGCCACGTGTGCTGAAGCAGGGATATCCTGAAAATCTGACCTGTTTGTGGCACTTGGGGACTACAGTTGCCCACTCCTGCTTTAGATTCATGATCCTGCAGACGTGGTCCAGTATAAAAGAATATATAATAATCGGGGCCTAAACATAGAATTTGAACATATCCCCTTGATATATGCGTGTGCCCTTTTAACTTTCCCCATCGCTGGGGGTATTTAATAACCAAATCACAACTGATGTAGGTATGGTAAAATGTGGACAGAAGTGCTTATTGCATATATAATTCTTCAAAATAAATATTTGTAACACAAATGTGACTGCTGAATTAAACTTGCTATGTATACTCCTAATAGCCACAAATATCTGTCCATCAGTTAAATGGCTGCATGATAGGAAGTTCTATTTAAAAGAATACTTGGTATTTTTGAGCTCTAAATGACCACACAATAAGCATTTAATACAAATTACCAACAATACAGCTGAGAAAGATGCACGTGAATCATTTCATGTAAGTAAATCTTTGCACTAGCATTTTTCAGTCCTTGATCAGCTTTTATGGATTTGGATTTCTCAGAGTTGAGAGCCTGCACAATCAGCATAAAGATGACAACTTCTTACCCCATATTTACATTGGCGCGATGTTGCTCCATACTGAAAGCGGCATTGTTCATCGGCGTCATACACCTGACCGGGTGCCACAACAGGGTAAACAAAGTCACGCTTTGGAGGTTCGTTATCAAGGCAAGTACCACGTCCTGAACTGTTAGATATAAAAGAGCAAAAGAATTAGGAGAGTGGCACAATCAACTAGAGTACGAGCTACACCTGATCAGCTCTTAACCATCCATATCTCCGGCTGAAAAGTTCGGCTGGCTTCTGCAGCAGAGAAGATAAACATGCAAACATACATGTGTACTAGTATCATATGTCATCAACACGTTTCCCATCTTCAGAATAGTGTGTTTAAAACCCTTTGCAGCCAAGAGACCCAACATCACATAGCAGGTCTTCCAGCAGCAAAAGGCATTAAGACTCACCCAAAAGCATTCTGGGATTTGTAATTCTGTGCTCTCTGTTAAAAGAAAAACAGGGTTACACTCCCCAATCCTACTTAGGAAAAGGAGTTAAAACAAACTGAATTGAAAAAGGAAAGTTGGATACAGTATCATCATCTAATCATTTCCTAGGCCGCATATGTATACCCAGTAATCATGACATTGTGAACCAGAGGAAGCAGATAAAGCCAAAGAAAGAAAGGACAGAATAAAGACAACTAAAGGGCAAAGTAACACTGTAACATAAAGGGAAAAATCACTCAACAAAAAAAGATACCTGACTAATTACCTTTCCAGGTAAATGTTATATGTAAATCACTCATGATTTAAAATCCACAATGGCAACCATTTTTACAGTTCTCGGACAAACAGAAACCTACATTATTCCAAATGAAGTATGTGACCATGATGAGAAAGGGGAGATTGGTGCCTTTCTTGTAACTTTTCCTTTTTAAGAACTGAATTTAGGGAAAGAGAATGCTGTCTTCCCTGCGTTCGTGAAGATTTAAGCTCTATTCATACAAATGAAGTTGAAGTGGGCCATGTATAAAGACTTTAAGAAATGAATAGCGACATATGTTGGTACAGATGTAGCAGACCTTATTGCCCCGGTTAATGTGGCATAACGCATGCATTAATAGTGTTTTCAATGGTGCATACATTAGTGCGGCATTAAAAATGGCGTTAGTGTTAAGGAAACACTTTATGTTAATTGGTACAATAAGGCCCGATGCACCTTTGTCATTATTCATGTTCTTCCACTCCAAGCATGTCTTAATAAGTATCTGTATGAAGTGCATCATGTTAAATTATATGTACAGAAATATCTTGCAAGTGTTAATGAAACCCAATTAAAAAGTCCATGAATTATGAAGATATATTACTTTTCCTTCTTCTTCTATTATCGTCTTATCTTACCATAAAAACAAATGCACAGTCCAGCAATTACATACATTACTGACCGATTAACTGTTAAGAGAGTGACTGGCATAGCCTATGTGCCGATGTGGCAAGACTTACTGTATTCAGGTGCTGCAGGCCCGACCGGTCACGCGACTGCGGTGGTCACAGCACCAAAAGATTAACTCTGTGGGGGGTCCATCATGTCAGACAGTGTCCTCGGCGCTGCAGACTTTTACTTGTTCGTCCGCACTGCCAAGGTCAGTAAGTCTTGCTACATCTGTATGGATGCACTAAGAAATGTCTGCATCAACTTGCATTTGTTGCTTAGGCCAAGAAAACCCTTTAGGACAATAATTATGTATTTATGATGCAGAAAAGAGGCAAGTGCTTGTAGTTTAATATCATATATAATTTACATATGTGTGCTACAGACATTATCCAAACTCTACCTACAATTCTATTCTCTAACATCATTTTTTTCCTTTATGAATGCACTGCACGTAACATTTGGTTTCCTACGTTGGCGCATGGAGACGCACTGACTTTCTACTCTTCTGTGCGTCTGTTTTATGGCAAAATCACTTGTAGTGACGCTTTCTAGCTAGCCCCTGAAATCTAAAGCCTCGGACAAGGTGGCGCTAAGCAGGCGCGCTCATGCTGGCCGCGATGAAACACATTGCGGCAACGTATGTGGCCAGCGTGAGCGAGCGAGGCGCTTAGGTGCTTGCAGAGCAAGCAAATTTGAATTTGCCGCTTGCTTGCGCCGCCGCGCATGAGCGCCTGCACACTCAGCGCCACCCTGGCCACAGCCTAACTAAGCAGTGGGAAGACAGCATCACACCATATTGGGGCTCAAGAGTACTGAACCACTCTTTCTCAGGAGATTCCCTCCTATTACTAGAGGTAATAATCCTCAAGAGATTATTCTAAATAGGTTCCAATTGGAGAGAGAGAAAATATATACTGTACGTATGTTTTCAGGAACAAAATGTAAAAACAAATCATAATACAACAATCATGAAGTTTGAATAACCAAACTGAATGTCAGAGCATTAATACTGTTTAGTCTCCGAAAGATCTTAACATTTTAAATAATGTTCTCAGTTTTCACTATAGTGTCTCTTTAAGGTAAACCAGTAATGGGTTTTTTTTTAACTCTGGTGGAGAAATCAGAGAATGAAAGCCAAAAGTCAGGCAGAGATTGTTTGTTTTGGAAGTTAAATGTGATTGCTCATTTTTATGCAGTTAGTGTGCATAAAATAGGCCTGATGATTTTCATTCCAGTTCAATCTATGCAGTATGATAAATTATAAAAGCTTTACCATGACAATACGACCTATAAAAATAGTTTTTTGGTAATTTTACCATACAAAGTATAAGGATTTAAAAAATAAAAATAAGGTTCTGTATATTTTTGCATTGAAAAAGATGGACACATATTTCAGGAGAAGTGTGGATTATTCTTTCCCAGAACTGTAATCTTACTGACATTTTAAAATAAATGACAACACAACTAATTCAGAAACACAAAGCAGAACAAACTACCTGCAGCCACCACTAAGGAACAAAAGATGTACGGTAGATACTACGTACAATCTATCAACATTTTCTATAGGCATTTGAATCTTGATGACACGTCATATGCAACCGGTTCCTCTATATATCGTGCTGCTATCTACATCTGGCCTGTTACACTTTCATTGAGTTGAAAGCCAATATGCAATATTATTACATTCCTCCCAGTCTCTCACTCTCACTTATCGCTTAGCTCAGGGGAGTGCAAACTTTTGCTGCTGCGCCCCAGTCTTCCCTGCCTAGAGGCTCGTGCCCCCCCCTACCTTAGAACTGCGTCAAATGACGCTGTGGGGCCATGTGACGTCACGTGACCCGCAGCGTAATTTGCCGCATGTGACATCACATGACCCCGTGGCGTCATTTGATGCCACGTTGCCATGGCGATGCGTCACAGAGCGTCTGAATCTTGGTAAGTATAGAGTTGTAGAAGCCTCACACGATCCCCCGGCATTTAATTTAAATGCCTTGGGGAAGAGCGCGGGGCCTCTGCAACCGCCCGCGCCCCCCTCGGGTTGCACCCCCCAGTTTGCGCACCTCTGCGTAGCTCTTTCGGGTAGATTCGCATAATGCTGTTAAATACTGAATATTGGGTTAACATATCATTAAGTGCCAACAGGTATCTTCAAAGCTCATTAACGATTCGTTGAGTGCCGTGTTAAAATAATGATGGCCTGTCGTTAACTTTAATGGACGTTTGTGCTAATGATATGTAAAAGAGGTAGGGACCACGTCAGAGCATATTGTCAGCAGTCCGTTAAAGTTGTACATACACACAGCCCCCTCTATATATTCACACACACACACACCAGAGCTTCCCCCTCTCTATATACACAAACACACTCTGCAGTCCCCCCCCCCTCTACACCCACAAAACACACTGCAGCCCTCCTCCACCCTCTACTCATAAAACACACACAGCAGCCCCCTGTAAACCCACAAAACTGCACACACACACACACACACACACACACTAAAACACTCTGCAACCCTCCTCCACCCTCTACACCCACTGACACACACTGCAGCCCCCCTCTACACCCCAAAAAAACACTACAGACACACACACCAACAAAACACTCTGCACCCCACCCCTCCTCCACCCACAAAACACACGCTGCAGACACACACACACAAACCAACAAACAGACTCTGCCACCTCTACATCCACAAAACACACACCAGTGGCCCCTCTCTACACCCACTGCAGCCCTCTGTAAACACACACAATGCACACACACACAACAATCTGCACCCCTCATCACCCACAAAACACACAGTGCAGCCCGCCCCCCTCTACACCCACCAACAAAACAGACTGCTGCCCCCTCTACACCAGAACACACACCAACAGAAGACACACACACACACACACCAATTAAACACTCTGCTTGCCCCCTTTACACCCACAATACACACACACACCTTTCCCCTCACTCTCCTATGCGGAGCTCTCTGCAGACAGGGTGGGGGAGGAGTCAGTTGCTTGCTTGTGCCTACTGTCCAATCACTCCCCTGTCTGAGAGCTGATCTATGTTATATTATAGGCTAAAGCATTAAAATTCCGGGCATTATTGAAAACCCTGCTCTCTGATTGGTTAAAATTCCAGGCATTATCCAATCAGTAATGCCTGGAATTTTAGCAGCTTGCAAAGTGCAGTTTACAATCTGTTTATTTCCAGCCAATCAGTTTTCAGAACAGCTGAGACAGGGCAGGGGATTGGTTAAAATGAAGTAACCGCTCTGAGACAGGGCAGGGGATTGGTCAGGAAGTATCAGCCACGGTTTGACTCCTCCCCCTCCAGAGCTGACTGAGATTTTCTGAGCAGATTCAGTTGAATTGGGGGTCTGCAAATAATTAAGTGGCTGTCTGCAGTGTGTTTGTGGCTGCAGTTTGTGTGTGTGTCACTAGCAGTGTGTGTGTGTGTGTGAGCTGTTGTGTTGTATATCTGTGTCGAGGTTCTGTGTGTATAGAGCTCCAGTTTGTGTGTGTGTGTGTGCTTGTGTCTGTGTCAGCAGCAGTGTTTACGGGTGTAGCATGTGTGTAGCAGCAGTTTGTGTGTGTGTGTGTAGAGGTGCTGTGTTGTGTATAGAGGTGCAGTGTTGTGTGTGTGGGGTGTGTGTAGAGGTGCTGTGTTGTGCTGTGTTGTGTGTAGAGGTGGGGGGAGAGTGCAAAGTTTAGTAAGTGGCTGCATTTTTTATTGTGGCTGCAGTGTGTGTGTGTGTGTGTGTGTGTGTGTTGTGCTGTTGTATGTGTAGCACCAGTTTGTGTGTGTAGAGCTGATGTGTGTGTGTATAGAGCTCCAGTGTGTGTATGTGTGTCAGTGTCAGCAGCAGTGTTTATGGGTGTAGCATGTGTGTATAGCAGCAGAGTTACACTGTGCACTGTGTTGTGTGTGTAGAGTTTCTGTGTTGTGAGTGTAGAGGAGGTGCTGTGTTGTGTGTCTAGAGCTCCAGTGTGTGTGTGTGTGTAGAGCTGCTGTGTGTGTAGAGGTGGTGTGTGTGTGTGTGTGTGTGTGTGTGGCAGCGTGTGTGTGTGTGTGTACACAGAGGGGGCGGCAGTGTGTGTGTGGATATAGATATCTGCAGTGTAAGCGTATATAGAAGTGGTTTTATGTATTTACCATTTTATTTTAATAAAAAATCTATTTAACTATACAAAAGTGTCTATTATTTATGAAATAAGCCTACATTTAGCCTATAATAGTAATAATCCCCTCAGAACAGGGAAGTACTGGACAATAATGCCCTGGCTGGGTTAACGTCACTCGGCTTCACCTCGGGCCTTCAACTTTTCCAGGCAGGGCATTATTGGCCTGTTCTTCGGGGATTATTACTTGAATATGACAGATGATATATTGACACTGTGTGATACTGTATGTTTATCTCTATCTGTTTGAATTCATACACACTGATATGTATACAAAAACAGAAAACCTATGGTCAAGTGTGTATGTATATGTATATTACTTCACCGTGATGTATATATATATATATATATATATATATATATATATAAATATTTATATCTACATATATCATATATATCTACATATATCTACATCACGGTGAAGTAATTCATGGGCCTAAACATCTATTGAAACAGTTTAGGAAAAAATATATTAGAAAAAAAATTAATGATCACAGCTGCATTACTGAGCAGTTTTTAGAAAATCCCAACATCAACCATTTTTTTCAAACCCTCAGAAAACCAGAAACCGCTAAATTATTCAAAATTAAATATGTCATCATGATGAGAACAGAAGATTTCTACCAATCTTGTAGCGTTACCTTTTTTAGAACTGAATTAAGTGAAAGAAGATTGTGGAAAGTACAAGTCAATTTAGATTTGTTTAAATTAGAAAAGAGGCGTCGATGAGGGGATATGATAACTACATACAAATATATTCGAAGACAATACAAGGAGCTTTCAAAATAACTATTCATCCCACGGGCAGTACAAATGACAGAGGGTGGTCCCTTAAGGTTGGAGGAAAGGGGATTTCACCAGCAACAAAGGAAAGGGTTCTTTACAGTAAGGGCAGTTAATATGTGGAATTCATTACCCATGGAGACTGTGATGGCAGATACAATAGATATCTTCAAAAAAAGGTTGGACATCTTTTTAGAAAGGAAAGGTATACAGGGATATACCAAATAAGTATACATGGGAAGGATGTTTGATCCAGGGAGTAATTGCCAATATTTGGAGTAAGGAAGGAATTTATTTTTCCCGTTATGAGACATCATTGGATGATGTTTCACTGGGGTTTTTGTTTGTCTTCCTCTGGATCAATATACGGTAATCACAAATATAGGATAAAGTATCTGTCGTCTAAATTAAGCACAGATTGAACTTGATGGACGTGTCTTTTTTTCAACTACATCTACTATGTAACAATGTAACGTTGAATGTGTTATTTTATGTCATCTGTCTTATTTTACAGGTGGTGGTTCCAATTTTTTAAATCTTTTTTCCTTGTGGAGAAAAAAGTTAAATAATCATAATTATAGTAGTAATAATAATAAAGGAAAGAAAAAGGAGACCAAGATTAGACTTCGTACTTTAATTAATTAAACCAACCTTAGAAAATATGTAAAGTCATGATAGCTTCTCAAACATTAGCAGGATCACCAGGAAATGGATAGAAATATTACAGTGGAACAATGAAAAGTGATTAGTTTAGAATACATCTGAAAGAATACATTTTTGTAGCTTGGTTCTGCTGCTCCAGATCAGTAATTTATCTGCATCTTGACAGCACAGTAATTAGCAGTGAATTTCCAGATCTCAACATGCCAGGGAACAGAACTCATTCCTAGGAATGATTGCTCCCCTAGGGTCATAAAATGAGTGAATTTGAACTGTTGTGTTAGCACTTGTAGTCGGAATTATGGCCGGAATTGGTTGAGATCTTCAATAAGGAAACTCAAACTGAATTCCGTTCCATAATAGCTCATCATTATCTCTTCCCAAACCAAATAATAAACAAAAAAAGAGCAGGAAAAAGCAAATGCACAGTGAATTGTATTCAATAAATCACATATGGGAAAAGTCAACATCTATATGTATCAAGCACTAGACAGTCAAACCAATTAGTGAATATAACAATTGTTTAAACAATCGTCATTATTAAATGTACATGGAAGCATGACTTCGATTGTGCATCGTCCTGCTGGTGTGTTATTAAAAACTGGTAAATGGCAACGGGGAGCAACAACATTGTGTCACACCAGCTCTACCATTTTGAAAGTTTTATCATTTAAGATTTGTTTACTAGCTTTCCAAATGTAAGTGCCAACGCAGCACACAGCACATACCCCAGAATGCACCCATATGCTATATTCATTGGCAGACTTACTAAAGGCTGAACACGAAGGGAAGAATGCTGAAGTGCTTCCACAGGTTGCAGTGGTCAGGTCTTGGAGTTCCTCATGTGCCACGTACATTTTTTCTTATAGCCAAAAAGTAACCAAGTAGGTGCAATGGCTGATTTAAAGATATATTGAATGTTTGGGATGGAAAAACTGACGTTTCCCTCTATACAACTAAATGATTGGTTGGAAGTGTGGAGTGATGCTCATTACTGCTTTTGCAATGAAGAATGTTAAATATGATGGAGATTCCAAGTGAGTAATCTAATTTCGTAACATAATGAAGTATGAGTGAGTAGTTCACTTTTGTTAAAACAAATTAAAAAAAACGGATCCTAAAAATCTTAAATCTTGTCAACTATGCTTTTGGCATAATAGTCTTTTTTTTCTCACAAAGGTAGGACAGGTTTACTGAACTGTATGTGCAGTTTTGTTTGTGCTACTGCCATGAAAGTGAACCTTTCTTCACATGAAAAAATAAAATTACGAGTAACCTTCAGTTTCTGATAAACAGTAAATACAAGTATTCAACAGATATTCCCTATATTTTCTTACAGTAAATTAAAAGTACCACTTGTGGTGCATTAGCATGTCTCGGCATGTATCGCTATAACCGATAATGGGGAAAGACAGGGTTGCAGACCTGTATGGTAAATGTAAATGCACCACAAGTGGTATTTTTATTTACTGTACACTATACGGTGGATGGGGTTTTGCCACTTTTTTTTTTACTCACCATAACTTTTTTAATGTCTATATTTTCTTGGACGATACCACATTTCCAACAGTAAAATCAATTTTTTTCAAAAATACTTACTCTAGAAAGCTGGTAATGTAGTCCCTGCTGCAGACCGACCAGGAAAATGGGTTTGTGTTAGATGTAATGTGAGCTGCCATTAGTTTGGCAGCTTCGTGACCTTTGGTCCCACAAGAGTTTCCAATTCCATCGTGGTTCATACCAAAGCTGTGGGAAATGGGAGACGAAGAGAAAAAGTGAAAAGGTAAGTGAACACGTACTTTGGCTTTATACAATTTGTACAAAAAGGTTTTATATATTTCAGGAAGAGAGATGTTATCAGGTTACATATAACCAGCTGATCTGTTGACAGCACAAAGTCAGAGCATCATATCAACCTCCACATCACACCCGTAACTCTTACCACCTCTTTAATTTGTTGCAATGGCAATCCTTTTCCCAATCTAAGACTAATGGGGCCTGCACTGAGTAAACCCCCAAATCTTTACTTCAAGTTATGAGGAACCTTTTAAATGTGTGTACCAATATACAAGATTACATGAGCAGTTCATTCTGTTTGTAGCTTTTTTTAACACGAAGATAGAAAAGAAAGAAGCAGGGGAGTCTCCAGAGCTGAACTCCAAGACTTCTGTATTCATAAATGTATCATTACAATGAGCTGCTTAATTATTTAACAGACTACATGACAGAGTTGGTTTATATGTTTTTAGGAGAAACATAACCTAAAAAAGGTGACAAAATCTCTGAAAATGCAGAACAGTAGTAACAAAATCACTACTTCATTGGGTATTAATAGAGCATTCATACCAGTGAGCATTCACCAGAGATGCAGTAACGGTGGCCCTCTAAAGAGTCACCACATCATCTTTACCCTCACTGGACCTAACCATTAAGTCAGCGTGAATAGTTTTAATGCCAGGAAAATACACACACACACAGCTCCAAAGACCTGCGGATAGTTATCTCCTCATCCCTTGCACCTCCACTGGGTGTCAGGTTGCTTTTCAGCTGTCTTCACTTCACCTCAGTTTCCTAGGATTAACACCAGAGTTGCAGCCAAGACAGCAGCTGAAGGTCAGCCAAAGTGTGCCCGCTGTTTGTTGTCCTTCACTGATGTTCCTGCTGTCCTAATACGGGACATATAATGAAGAATTTCTACATCATACTCTGATTACCCTGCGCTTACTGCTCTCTCTTTGCTTATTCAAAATCCTATGTATTTTTTCCCAACCTCCATCTCTTTTCTCGAGCCAATAATAAACCAGTTTCACATACTTCCTTCAATACTGCAATTATCATTCTACTGCCGACCATGAGCTCCAGCACCTTATTACTTTAACTCTCTACCACTATAGAAACACTAAGATTTCCATTACTTCTCCTTCCTTCTACTGCTCTGCGACAACATCTCCCCAAGTTCTGGCCCCACTAACATACTCATCCTCTCATCTTCCACCACCAAACCTATTAAATCTTCTTCTCCCGACCCCACAAAACCCTCCAAACTCATCCACATCCTAAAGGAGCCTTCTCTTGATCCAGCCTCTCCCTCCAGCTACTGTACGAAATTACTTCTGCATCTTGCCTCCAAAATACTAGAATAGCTCTTATACAATGACATGCTAGATTTTCTGTCTGCTAACTCACTCCTCGTAACACACGTTAATCTGGATTCCACCCTAACCACTCCACTGAGACTGTTCTATCGAAAGTAGCAGTTAAATCGAAGGGGCACTTCTCACTATTCATCGCTGGTACCGCCTGCTCTCAACTCCCACTTTCTGTAGTTGTCCCACGGGGCACTGTATTTGAACTAATTCACTCTATTGGTTTCTTTTGATGATTCCAAAATCTATTTGTCCTCTCCAGACCACTTTCTCTCTGTAGAACCATATAACTAATTGTCTCTGTGCTATCTCATCCTGGGTGTCTCACCAATACTTCAAACTCATTATGTCCAAGACAAAACATCTTCTCACTCCCCAATTCCATCCCCTAATGACTCCTCCAAACGGCAGTACCCTGACCCTGACGTGTACAATAGTAGTCAACTTAAATTCCTTCCTCTCCTTCATTCCACTCATAAAGCTCCTAACCAAATCATGCCACTTCCACCTTTGCAATATTTCCATAATCTGTCCCTTTTTCACCCCAGAGGCCACCAAAATTCTAATGCACCCCACATAATATTTTGCCATTACTAATGTAATCTCCTATGTTGTCTCTCTTTCTTGTCTGTCCCTCCTCTAGTCTATTGTAAATGCAAACAGTCCAGCTGAAATCCTCAATCTTCTACCTCATGTCTCTACCATAACACAAATCATCTGCAATAAAGCTATGAGTATCCCAGCTGATTACTGCATAGCCAGCAGCTTTCAGAAGCACACCAAACATTTTCTCCCCCTCCCCTATTGCTTATAAATAGGGATTCCAGTGTTTATTTATTTTTTGTAAAATTGGTGTTTGTTTTTTTTCCGGTGTTCTCCTTTTAATAAAAAAAATCTGGTTTTACCAGTGTTAACAACAAAAAAGTGTCACATATTTGAACATCCATGTGTTTGTCTGTGTCTCCTACCAGTATCTGGGCTGCTACACGAAGTGGCATTCATAGGAAATTATTCTTAATTTCCTGTTTTTATATGTTTTAACCACAAATATATGCTGATCAACCGGTGGTGGTTTTCTGGTGTTAAGCTAAACCTGGATTACCTACATATAAAATGAAAGTTTATTGGAGCAGGGCTGTCCTCAGCTCACCTAGTGTATGTTAATGTTTATATTTTATTGTTATCTTATGTTGGCACGTTATAAATAAATAATAATAATGTGTATGGGGCAGAAAATAAGAAGTTCAGCTCGGGGGATCGCTGCTTTAAAACAGACCTATGCGCTACTTAGTCAAGCGCAACCCTCACTTTGCCACCTAATAACATCTAAAGATCATCGACCAATATCTAAATATTTATTTTCCGTTTAAGTAAAAAACTTTTTCCTTTTTATTGTACAGTACAGGTATATGCATCATGATTTTCCTGAATACTATGCATATACAGTACATATGTGCACGTACTGATGTATGTGTATGTATACATACATACATACATACATACATACATACATACATACATAATGTTTTTCCTGAATAGTTCAAACTTCCCAACCAACTTAGAAAATGTTCTCTTTAAGGAGACAATCCAAGCAGGTGATTTTTTTTTATAACAAAGGATTGAAGAAGGGCACCTCCAGAGCTGAACCCCATTCATTTCAGCTCCGGCGACCTCCTGGTTCCGGAGATATGTACCTCAGGAGGAGGTGCCAGTAGCCGCTCCGCTAGAAGGTTTCACGCAATGGCCACTTTTCAAAGCTTCTGCGCCCTGCGGACTAATAGGAAGCTGTGACGTCAACAGGTTCGGCTTCCTATTGGCCTACTGTATGTCACACTGGAGCTTTAAACTTGCAGGAGATACTGGCATCCCCTCGGAGGTAAATATCTCTGGAAGCAGCGAGTGCCCGGAACTGAAATAAATGGGGTTCAGCTCCAGAGACCGAGGAAACAAAGCAGAAGGAGACTGCTGCCAGCGCTCAAGGGCCAACAAGCATAGAATGTCTTATTCTTAAGTCATAATGACACACGTTTGCAGCATATAGATAAACACTCTTATCAAGCGTATTAAGCGGACCAAGTGGCGCAGGCTGGGGGGAGGGGTGATGTGGGGTGACGCTAAGAGTCGCCGACTATCCTAAAGAAGAACAGCCTGGCTAACGCTGTCACCCACAGCCCACTCTGCCAATGAAGATACCTGCTGTCACGCTGCTTGATCCGGTGTAGCCACAGAGAGATGAAGGTGAATCACCGGAGTGAATGCCTGCAATGTAGTGTGTCCTGGAATCCACGTGCTACCAGCAGGCGTACCGGAACAGCCAAACGAAGAAGCGGTGCACTGAGGTAAGTAGAGAACCACACGCAGCTCTAACAAAAACCGACTATTTTATTGAAAAAAAGGGAACAAACCTCACTAAGCTAGGAACCCCTTGCGGGATGAAACGCGTCAGGGGTTCCTAGCTTCGTGAGGTTTGTTCCCTTTTTTTCAATAAAATAGTCGTTTTTTGTTAGAGCTGCGTGTGGTCCTCTACGTACCTCAGTGCACCGCTTCTTCGTTTGGCAGCTCCAGAGACCCCCTGCATCAATCCTGTTTTAAAAAAAATGCCTGCTTGGATTGCTCCTTTAAAAAAATGTGCATCGGTTATTATTAGTTATGTTTATACCAATGTCTGCCTCTATATGTCAGGAGATACTTTAAAATGAACTAGACCAGGGGTGCGCAAACATTTTTGTCTGCGCCCCACTGCCTGCTCTCACTCCCTGTTCGCACCCCTTTTACCTTTTCTCCTGCGTTTTCTGATGTCACAACGTCATGTGACCCACTGACATCATTTGACGCCACGTTGCCATGGCGTCCCATTGCCAGAAGCCACCGGAGACAAGCTAAGTGACATACAGAGGCCTCGCGTGCACCCCCGGTATTTAATTTAAATGCTTTAGCGAAGAGCGCGAGGCCTCTGTAAGCGACGGCCCCCTCCCCCCTAGAAAATGTTGTGCGTACCCCTGAATTAGACTTTATCTCAACGATCTCAATGTATCTTTCTTTCTATAGGGGAAGTCCCCCCTCAGACAAATGTAACTGTTTTTTTCTTGGTAACTGTAGTTATACCTTTAGGGTTTTTTTTTAATTTTAAGTTCACATACTTTTAAATATTTTTTTTTTAACTTGTAACATTGCCGTGATAAACAGAATCTCCGGAGGGTTTTTACAATCTTTGTGTAATGTATTTTAGTAAGCACACTGATCGCCTGTGCTCAATGCCGCAAACCAAATTTTCTTTTTGCTTTCTTGCTTTGCAAAGTAATCATGATGCCACCGGTGGTCGTACAGATAAACATAAGCCTCAATTTAACGGGAAGGTTTCCTCTTGGGCCATTGTAATATGAGTTAGGTGTATTTTCTTTGACAGATTTAGTATCACAATAAAAATAATGAAAACCATTGAATTTACAATTATATGTAGATACACTGCAACTATGGTCACTGAAGCATTGAAAATATGTTTTAACATTCTGTAATAATTAGGCACATTGCTTGCCAATATTCATTTAATTAATTTCATTATTCATAGATGGGGTGACCTAGTAATTAGATCATATAAGAAGGAGAGCCTAGTGAAATAAAAGAGGAACATAAGGTAAAAAACTAAAACAGTGGACAGTGCTTTGTCTCCCTTAGGAATTAAGATTTGCAGTTTGATTATTTGCCTTTTGCAGACAAAACATCACTACTTGAGTCATAACATCCTGCCACTTTGTTGCACCGAGAAGACAAGCAGCTATAGATGTTTTAGAAGCCATGCAGATTATATCTGTATGCCCACATCAGTAATTCTTGCAGTAAACATATAATTAGCAAGAGGTATACCACATCCTCTTGTGAGATCCAGACTGTCCAGCCATGGTTAACTTTAAAAGCAACAAAATTGGGAACGGTTATACGTTTATCAGTATGTGTGACGCAGGCTAGATGGCATTCACCAATTACAGGTGCGACTGACATTCCGAGGAAACCAGACCCTCCTGAGACATTTCCACCAGCGGGTAAAATTAACCATCCTCCTTTCAACAACACTAACCATCTATTTAAGTCCAGAGACGTTACCACCCCAATCCTGTGATACAGCCCAGAAAAAAAACACCCTTTACTTAATTAAATAATTTACTTTATTTTTACCCTATGGCAACGATAAAAAAAACCATTAAAAAATACATATTTTAGCGGTCACCTTAAAATGAGATCTGTATGATCCGAAAATGTAAATCTGAATATCATGTGCATAGGAGGGCTGATTTACACCTACATCAGTGGTTTCTGATCCTCGGGGTACTGGTACCGCAGAACACATTTTTAAGAATCACCAGTGAATTAACATACATACAAATTCACGTGATTTACAGTGGTTGATTATTCATAAAATACAATCTGATCATAGTTTCTGCGAAAACAATTCATTTACATAATTGACTCCCAAACGTTTGCTTGGCCGTCAGCCAAGTGGCACGATTCAGGAATCCTTTCCTACTTAACATCTCTGCAGTGACACTGACACTGCAATTTACATTTCTACTTCCCCCTACTAGGAGAAAGTAATTCTGCCTTTTGAGTGGCAAAATGAACAGGTGTAATTGCAGTGTTTATCAACCTAGGGGCCACAAGAGATGTAAAAAGGGGTCTCGGAGTGGTAAGAAGGAGAGACACACTAGGAGATACAGAAATAGGTTTAAAAAAAAAAAGGATTGAGTGAATAAGATTGAGAAAGGGCGTAAGAGATTAACTGAGAGTGACATCAATTTCTATGTAAGTACGCTTTTTATGGTCGGATGCAGTGGAAGGAATTAGGGGGAGAGTTAACACATAATTGCAAATATAGCGGTGTTGTAAAGAAGGTAGCATTGCGCCATTACTATTTCAGTAAGTAGCCCCCGATGTAGAGTTTAGCGCAACAGAGTCACAAACAATTGCTCTTTAAATATTGTAATGAGATCTTAGATTAGCGCCATTGGATGTGCATACTTTCTACGTCTTACGCAATTATACATATTTGAGTAAACAAATTGCGTTTGTACAGAATAATTATGTTAGCGCTTCAGGAAATTAGTACATGCCCCTATAACGTATAACTTTTTGTCTTCAACAAATCTGCATAGCAGAAGCCAGCTCTGCAACATTATGAAGGAAAAACCAAGCAATCAGCACGCTGAATAGAAAAGAAAGCGCAAATGTAACAGAAAGAAAGTCAAAGTGCTCACTGAGTACATTCTGCAGCATAAAGATACGTTCTTTGAAAAGGCTCTCATGAAAACCTCCGGGCCGGAGAAAACGACAATATGTAAGGCTGCCTGCAGAAACATCAATGCTACAGTTCCAACTCTGCACACTGTGAAAGAGCTGAAGATGGTACGGCTACAGGTGGATTTTGACGGAAAAGCTGCTGAGTTCACACACATGGAGAAAAGTGTCATGAACACCTTCAACATGCACAAATACATGGATTAGGATCCATCGACACCAAGGCTCAAGAGGAAGGTAGACCAAATCTTTTACTCATGTTAAACATAGAGTACAATTTCAATATTTACACATCTTCATTACTTCAATTGGTAGCAAATATGCACACTCACTTACTCTAGATGGTACACCATGCATTGCTACAGTAATGTTTATCCCACACTGCCACATCCTAACTTTTGCAATGGAAGGTTTGTCATCTGTATTACACTACATCTCATAAAATCATATTCTCAAAATCAAACACAGGCTTGCTTTGGGTGTACTATATCACTTTTATCAGCAAGGGACAGGTACAAATTACATCAGTTCATCAGTTCTACAATCACATATAACAAATATTAACATCTACATCATTTTTCTTTCTCGATTTGCAGAGACAACGTCTGAACCGGATGCTTCAACTTCTCAGATGGCTCAAGAACAGATGGTCATCCTGGGAACAATACAAGAAGAACAAGATGGGGTCAGCACAGAAAACACAACCTGCCCCATCACCACAACATCAACATACAAAGGACATTGTAAATATTCATACTACAACTACGCACTCCTCTACATTCATAGCTAATACCACGCTGACTAACATAAACATGGTGGATCTACAGAGGAACAATCATTGTACCTCTATCAGCAACAATTGTACAAAATCTCGGAACTAATGAATGCTGAGCAAGATATAGGCAATAAGCTCTTATCCTGTTTTAGGTAGAGAGGGAAGTGGAAACCATGCACTATGTTCACTGGGCACTATAAATATTTATTGGCAGTTGTGTAGATGCACCGATTCTATGAAAGGGTCCTTAGAAAACTTTACTCAGATGATGAGCTACTCAGGAAGTTCTGTTGAAAGAAAATACCTTCCCGAGTAGCTCATCATTGTCCCAGCTAGACCATTGTACCCAGACTGAGTTCTGCCCATTGCCTGAAAAGTTACAAAGAAAGGTACAATGTTCTAGGGACCTTCCGTCAGAGTATTCTATTAAAAAATGGTAAAAGAAGCCCATAGTTTGTTATACTTTCATTTGTCTTCCCATGCGATTAGCATGATTCCTTTTTTCTTATTATACCTTCAAGAATTGTACTTCTTACAGGGCCCTTTACAGACACCTAATTAGGAAGTAATTGACACATGTTGTTGCGGCCTCTCTTAAAGGACCCATGTGTTTATTTTAGATGGAGAAAACTGAAAGCATAGCTTGGGGTTTTTTTTCCCCTCTGGCAAAGTGTTAAAAATGTCCCTTTTATATATATTTTGTTAGTATAGTTTATAGAACACCAAGTTTTTAAGTTGTTTACCGCTACATTCTAACGTGAATGCATTCTGATGTTGCTATGTTTTCAGCTAGTATAATTTACAGAGAGTCGTGTTGAAATCAATGTTTTATTATGGTTCTGCGGATATTTTATAGTTACATTTGTAATTAAAATTGTGCCTTGTGCAAAAACAAGTTATTTGTACGATGTTTCGCAAGCTCTACAGTATGCTTTATTTTTATTTTGTGAAATAAAATGTAGTCAGACAAATAAGTATTTTGTGAAAGTACAAAGTGAATCATTTGAGTTTTGTAAAGCAAGTTTGCACAAGTGTAGAAAAAGTGAAAAGAATTGCACTTACAAGTAAAGAATTGGTGAATGACAATCTGTTGTACGTCTTCCTTCATTGTATCGCCAACTTCTGCTTCTGCTTCCAGAACCTCCGGCTCATAATTGTCTATCCCAACAGGCATTCCACTACTCACAGCTGTGTTGAGGAAAATGTAGTGCATTGCTACAATTTCACATACTATAGCTAGATCATAGAAGGCTCCACCAGACTTGTCCATCAACTTTTCAGAAGGCCAAAGGTGGAAGCCTGGGCCTGATTGTAGCGTAGGGTGTGACTGGATTGGGTAAAGATGTTAAGAGCTAAGGCCTCTGGGAGTAAGCACTATCACCCATAAAGAAATCGTGAAAACAGAAGCTTAATTATGGGGCAAATAATAGAAAATGAATAGTAAGGTGTAATATTTGAAAAGTGTACTTGCCAAGAAGCTACTCCATTTGTAGTTGTCTTGTCTTGCCTTCAATAGGTGAGAAATGGAAGAGTGGAGATATATAGAGTCAAGAGTGCAAGCATGGTATTTAGCACCCAGATTAGTGATAAGAAGTGAAGCATCACAAATAAATCTGGATATGAATGAAGTTTCCTGTTTCTGTACATGGCTTCATTCCTCTGTGAAGGTATTAGTGCTGTGTGGGTGCTGTCCACTGATCCTGCAACATTTTGGAAGTGCGCTAACTGATCATTTTTGTTTGGTGTCATTATTAGACTGTTGATCTTGAGGGAACTTAATGAATCTTTTAATGCTAGAGAGCAATACGTTCAATACCTGCATCAGAATAACATTTAAAAAAAAAAGCAAACCAAGATAGTACTGCAATAACAGCTACTATCCCCTGCAAATGACCCAGTAACACAGAAATCCAGGACAGACAGTCGTTTGGTCATAGGAACTATAGCTGTTCTAATATGTTTTTACGCTCAACATTAGCCTCAATGATCTGATGTCCAAAATGTTGATAATGATGTGCTGTGTTGGGTGGTACCTCTGTATTACCTAATCAATCATGCCAAATATATTGGATCTATAAATCCTCTTCTTTTGTGGGGTCTAGGTGTAGTTTTCTGAAGAACAAGCAGTGCCAGGTATCACCTGCTTATGGAAAATGCAGCAATTGCAGCTGTGGCTTTGCCAAAAAAGTGGTGGAAAAAGGGGTTATTATAGTATAGCAAAGTTGGCCCCTGTTGCCACATAATTAAGAAGTATTCTTAAAGGAAGAAACGCCATTAATCCAACTCTAAATTGGCAACTAATATAAGACACAGGCAATTTAATGTCTGAACGCCCTTCAAGAACATTAAATCAATTAGGCATAGACATGCCTTCGCTCCACTCATCAAGTCGATAGATTACTGTGCCCCATGCAAACAGTGTTTTGCGCCAATTTCTGGCCAACTCCATGGGCCTCATGCTATAAGCAGCAATACGCCCCTTATCGCCAAAAAAGCCTACAGCGATTCAGTAAGCGACAATAAAAGCAAAAATCGCTGTTTTTTTGCCAAGAAAAAAATTAATCGCCAAACACGCGGCGATAAGCAACATATCGCCACTTATCGCCAGCTTCTCAAACTTGCTCAATTCTAGTAGCTCCGATCAGATTATCGCGGCTGATCGCCACTCTAGAATGAAGATCTCCTCTCCAAATCGTCGCTCCACAAAAAGTTGGCAAGAAGGTGATGAGAAGCTGCCGAGAAGCGGCGACAAGGCACTTAGAAAAAAAAAATGCATTTTTCCTGCATCCGATTGATGCCGAGAGACCCCGGAGCTGATATCCATTAAAATCAGCATCGGAGGCCCACGGCATGAATCAAATGCATGAAAAATGCATTTACAAGCAACTTCTTTAGCTTAGCGGCTAACCGCGACGGCAATGAAGGTGTTAACCACCAGTGCCATGCTTATGGTGGGTAGTGGGGGTGGGTGAAGGTGGTATTTGGCCCTTGGTGGGTGTTTAGGCCTTGCAGATGGACTTAACCCCTTCATGACCATAGCAGTTAATACACATCCGGTAGTCCTAAACACCCATCCTTAAAGCGAATACCCCCTTCACCCACCACCGCTACCCACAATACAAAAAATACACACAACAGCCCTACCAGCCACCTCCTAGGCCACCAAAAACCATTACAATATTTATAAACAACAATACACAACCCACCCACCCCCTGTACCCCCATATAAAACCATTATTTTTTTTTTAGACACAGGATTAATACCACAAGCCGGCGGGGGTCCCCGGGTGGTCCCCGCGGGTGTCCGTGGGCCCTTGGGTGGTCCCTGCAAGTGTCCGGGGCCCCACAGGTGTTCCAGGGTGGTCCCGCCGGCATCCGGGGGTCCTCGGGTGGTCTCTGTGGGCGTCCGCGGGTCCCCGCTAGCCTGCGGTACCATTCCGGTATTTACATCCTACATTTCAATAAATAAACCTCCCCCTACCCCCTTCCCTCCCACCCCCCACCAAACACATACAGTACAGTAATGTGCAAAATAATTATTATCCCGATATGGATAATAGATTATTTGCCCATTATTAAACACAACATTAGCCAGGCAGCATAAATAAAGTAAATAAAAACCGTTCTACTTACCCCTGCCAACATGAAGGGCGTCCTTATCAGCATACTGCATGGCCATGTCCTCCGTTGCCAGAAAGAATACATAAAAAATACAATCTAATGGCCCCTAGATCCTTAATCACCTTAGCAGTTAATAACCACTATAGTAATTAAGGGGTTAACCCACCCTCCCCCGCTACCCACCCGGGAGGCCTAACCACCCACGCCAGACCCACTATACCCTCCCTGTACCCATTGAGTGGCATAACATGGGCATGATAAGCTACTATAGCAGTCAATGGTCACCCTAATACAAAAGCATGAATGTCCAAAATACAAAATAATAAAACAGATACAACAAGCACCTAAACACCCAGAAACAAACATTAAAAGCACTAGCCAACCAAGCAATTAACTAAATAAAACCACTAGCCAATCAATTAACTAAATAAAACCACTAGCTAATCAATTAAAGACATAAAACTACTGGCCAATCAATTAAAGAAATAAAACCACTAGCCAATCAATTAACAAAATAAAACCACTAGGCATTCAATAAAATAATTAAAACCACTGTGCAATCAATTACATAAATCATACCACTAGCCAAAAATACATTTAATACCTAAAAGCAGTAACCAACACAACAATTAATTAACACAATCACTAGGCAACACCAATTAAAACCAGTAGCCAACAAAATACATCATTAAATAAAATCGCTAATCTGTAAAAATAAAAAAATAAGCCATCACAATTCAAATCAATTTAATCTAAACAATAAAAAGAAATAGAAAATATAACAGTCAACAGAAGAAATGCATTTGCCAAAAAATGGATTGGCTTCCACTATATTCATCTGTACCCTAACAGGCACAGATTAATACATTAGCAGTCAATGGGCAATGAAAAATATTTAAAATAAAAGAAAAATCCAATCAAAAAACCTGTAAAAATAAAAGTACATACATTCAATATTTATCTTACCTTTAGAAGCGTTGGCCCTCCGAATCCCGGTGAATCAGGAAGCTCTCGTACGGTGACGTCACGAAATACAATCCGACGCCATCCACCGTGAAGATCCGGAACAGGTAACCAAATTCTTCTTTCTTTAATCTTTCATCATTTTCTTTTTTAGACACAGGATTAATGTGTGTCACGTGACCGGGACATTTCAATGCATAGGAGATACCAGTACCCCATAACGGCGCCTGTATCTTGGGAAGCAGGGGGTCCCCGGACCTGAAATCAACGCGGTTCTGCTCCGGAGACCCCCTGCTCAACTGCACTAGTAAGAAATTTTAAATTAAAATATTTTTATTTCGGCCGAGATTTGCGCAGAGAGGCGTCTCTCTCTCTCTGCAGCAGAATCAACTCGCCGGGTGAGCCCTTTTCAGGGGGGCGATCATCTCGGCGCCGGCTACTCGCCATTTGTTGAAATGTTGCTATCACTGGTATTCGGGGCTTTCTGCACACCGTGATAGCATTGCTGTCAAAAATGGCGATTTAAAAACCCTGGCGATTTTTCCTATCGGATTTTACTGCAGGAGGGCCTATAGCTGGGTTTTATTTTTACAAGGCACCGCGCAATGAGTTTCCACTACGACCCCACTGTTGTTAGCCAACTCTAAGTCGCCCTGCAAGACAGGGGAGCGCAAACTTTTTTCCCTGCTCCCCCCTACCAGCATTTCCCCTCTCTCTGCGCCGCCTCCCCTCCAACCCCCGTTACCTTTGCTTCGGCGGCGGCGTCATGACGTCACGTTGCCATGGCGACGGAGCCAAGGTGAGTGAGGTTTACAGTGGCCTTCGCCGTTCCCCCGGCACTTAATTTAAGTGCCTTCGGGAAGCGTCCTGGTCCTCTGTAAACCCTGCGCCCCCCGCAGACAATCTCGCGCCCCCCAGGTTGCGCACTGCTACTCTAAGAGCACAATAAAAACAGATAAAGGAGGGGTGTCTCAGCACATCCCACTACTGTGATCCACCACAAGGACCTCTTATTCATTTATAATTATCAAGCACTTACAATTGATTTACAGCATAGTGAATCAAAGCTTATTTTTTGTGTCTGCGATTGTTCTGCTGTTCTCACAAATGACTGTCCAAGTAGATCAAGAAATAAATAAAATGTATGATATTTAAAATGACATTGTAGTCAACCCACATGATTACCGGGAAAAAAAAAAGATCCACACAAAATGAAAATATATGTTTAGATTAGTACAAAGCGATAAATCCCACAGAGTACATTTTTTTTGGGGTGGGGGAATGATAAATGTATCAATATTTTATAAAAGTAATGCTATCAGCATAAAGAATCAGCATGGCTGTAGGGCAAACAGTTTATGCCAAATCAGCCAAACCTGTTTCTATGAGGAAGTCATTAAAAGTTTGGATTGGGGGGAGAGTTAAAGGTGGATAGAGTTATTTTACCTTGAAAGCTTTTGATTCTATTCCATACCCTAAAATGGGAAGGTAACTGTCAGATGTACGCCCCAAGGTTAACATTTGTAAATCAGAACAAGAGTGGCTGGCACAAAGCAAGTGGAGTTTATGAAACATGTTCATTAAGGTTTAATATTAAAGTAGCTAATACCTGCATTGTGCAATATTTTTGGCACATTATATGAAATTGGGAGTGTTGTTTCTGAACTGTGCTATTATAAGCTCAGAGGACCTGTCTGTTCAAAAGTGTTAGGTTTTTATCAGCCAGTAAAAAACAAACAAAATGGCTGTTGTGGTCACCCAATGGAAAGGCATAATTATGCAGATTTCTATTTGCCACATCGTTTTTACCAGCCGACAGTTAAGCACTAGGTACGGTTGCTGGGTGTCCAGTATTGAGCCGGACTGTCCTGTATTTGGACACTGTCCAGAAAAAAATTAGAGGTAATACTGGACATGTAGGTGTCCAGTATTGCCTCTCTGGACATAGTGACGTGACCGGCTTGGAGGGCACGCGGAATTTTCCAGAGCAGAGAGAAATTAGGCCTGTTGCTAGGGGGCATGTGTCTCGATCGTATGTCTCAAGCATGTGTGTGTCTCAAGCACGTCGCTACTTTCCCCATGGTGTGCAGTATTTTGGAGAAGCCATCTGGAAACCCTCGCTCTGGGAGATCCAAAGGTAAATGTCTCAAGAAACAGGGGGACCAGGGGCTGAAAATTATCTTCTGTTGGACCCCAGGCTCAGATAATTTTACAAAATAACAGGGAGATCTTACTGGAATCAGCTCCAATGGTTTCATTCAAGGTGAAGAAAACAAAAGAAGGGTTTAGAATAAATGCTTAATATTGCAAACAACAACAACAACCTATAAAATAGAGCAACATCATTTAGGTATCTGACTCTCCTTGAAAAACAATACAGTATGTGGTGAATGGTCTATGGAATTTGTCATCATGAAACAACTGTTAAAATGGTAGATAAGTACCTGTATGTCAAGTACTTGCACTTTTGGCAAATCCAAGAGGGCTTTAATGCAGTGTATTTTCCTTTTACTTTAATAGCACTTTGACCAGTCGAAGGCAGGACATACAAACTTCAACAAAGAAAATACAAAAGTATCTGCATGTTGTCAGAGCACATTGCATAAAACCTACAGGGGTTGATTCTACAAGGATATTTGAGATTCTGTTAAAGACCAGAACATGGAGACTTGAATTGCACTTAAGGAAAGTGTCAGTCCTTTAGGAATTTAGAAGGCATTTTATTGCATCAAGAGTCTTTAAAGCAATATTTCATCTTAGCCAAAATAATTTAGTCTGAGATTAACACTGCCGAATTTGTGTATACATGTGTTTTCTTTCTCCTGGCTTTTCTAGAGAAAAGCCATTCTCTCCAACGGAGCACTGCAGTGACACCACATGAAAGAACTTAAATCCACAGCATATTTAGGAGAAGTATCCGTATGTGAAACTTTGAACATTGTGCAAAAGAAAAAAGTGTTTAACAGCTGTAAAGAGCTGTGTATGAGATTAGTGTTAAAATGCAGCTGCTGTTTTTGACATGACATAAGCAAAAAGCATAGTGTATACTTTATATTAATGCATGATTCTCCATTCTATATATTTTTATCATTTATTCAATAATGCTTAAGAAGCCATGAAGATGTTGGGAAATAAAAGCCAAATAAAATAGTTTGGCCCACGACTGGGCAGTGTGCAGTGAAATGGGGAAATGATATGGCTACGTGTATTGGCCACTATCACCTTTTATCCATTCATTTAGGAATCTCTCATTACATGTTATATAATGTATAGGAGTACATGCTTTGGAAAAAGTCTTGTTGCTGAAAAACCTGGTGTGACCGGTGGCACTTGAGGAGAAGTTTGAGATCCAGTGATGTAGGCAACAGATTGGGAGACGTTAACCCAACCCAGGTGGTAAAAAAAAAGAAAGAAACAAGGGGTTCAAGTTGTACTACAATTTAAAAAAATGAAGTTACGTGAACTTTGATATTAGATATAGTAGCTCTCTACAATAGTGCTAGTCAGGTGGTTTAGCTCACACTTCTAGACCTGGGGCCCAAAGTAGCAGAGGTTGTGGGTTCTAATTCTGTTGTGTTTGAGACCAGTTCAGTCATTAGGTGCCTTGGGCTTGCCAACTCAGTATAGTTCTTATACACAGTATTTTAGGAAGTATTGGGCGGAACTCATTTAAATATACTGTGCATAGCCATTAGCATATCTCCCAGCCAGGTACCTCAGGTGTGATCCTTTTTCAGCACAGGCATATCTCCCTAATTTATTTGGAGGGAGATTTGAGGAGATACTAATATAATGGAATGTCTCCTCTTTTTGGGCGGAATGGATTTAATGGCGAATTCGGACATATCTGCTCTGATTTTTTTTTAGTGCCCTATCCGCAGACGGATTTTGGTGCGTGGATCAGATTTGGGCAAAAAAAAAAAATCCAGGAAAAGTGAGGAACAGGGTTCGGACCAGTCCGCCCATCTCTAGGTTTGGCGACAAAGTGGAGAAGTACTGTACAGTGGGGCACACTGTACCAATAGAAAATACATTGAATTAAGAAAAAATTAGCATAGGTTGAACTTTATAGACATATTTTTTTTTTTCAACATCATCTCCTATGTAACTATGTAAGAAAGGTGTTTTTCTCTGATTGGATCAATCAGAGCATGCAAAATAAAAAAAGAGAACAGGAACATGACACTACGGAGTGAATTTGCTATGAGTCATTTGAAGCAGGAAATGGATGGGGTGAAAGTAGAAGGTGCAAATTGTTGGGGTGAAAAGTAAGGAGGTTTAAATATTTCCCCTTCATCTAGTTAACAAATGCTGCTTAAAGCAGTACTGGTAACTTTTTTTCTTTTAACATACAGTACAGCTGAACATTTAACTTGCTTTAAAAAAGTAATCCAATATGTCTTTCAAATAAAGAGGGGGTCTCCGGAGTTGAACCCCAGCCCCTGCTTCCTACAGGCACAGATACAGACCTCCGCACGGGGTGCCAGTATCTCGATAACGTGTAAAGCTCCCGCGTCAGGTGGGCCAACAGGAAGCCGAAAAAAACACGGTGTGGTGCTCTAACAAACAAGGCAGATGACACTAATAATAGCTTCATAAATTAACAAATGTCCTCTATGGAGTACCCCTCCGTTAGCTTTATATAAATGCAGATGAAAGTCCCAATATATGATGTAATAACTGGAAAAAATGCCACTAAGCACTGCGGTGAGGATTCAACACACTCTGGTGTCCAGACTAGCATATGTCAAAAGGGTATCACAAATGGTAAATAGGATGAATAACCACGGACTACAGGAAGCAGAACCTGATGATGTTACAGCTTTCTATTGACCCGCAGGGTGTGGGAGCTTCCAAACACCGCCATTACGTGAATTAACATGCAACCGTTATACCTTTACTCAAAAACAGCAGGCTTGACCCTATCTGTCCTTCTAACTATCGACCTGTCTCCCTCCTGCCTCTTGTATTCTATCGGTTGCTACACTTTCTCAACACATATTCTCTTCTAGACTCTCTACAATCTGGCTTCCGCACTGCTCACTCAACTGAAACAGCCCTCACTAAAATAACTGACGACCTCCATGCTGCCAAAGACAGAGGTCATTACACTCTGCTCATATTACTCAACCTCTCTGCAGCATTCGACACCGTGGACCACCCTCTTCTCCTTCACATTCTCCATACTCTTGGTATTCGGAATAAAGCTCTATTCTGGATCTCCTCTTACCTCTCCCATCGTACTTTCAGTGTCTCTATTGCTAACACCTCCTCCTCTATTGATCTCTCTGTGGGGGTACCCCAGGGCTCTGTCCTGGGACCCCTTCTCTTTTCTCTTTACACACTCTCTCTTGGTGACCTAATCGCATCTTTTGGGTTTAAATATCACCTCTATGCTGACGACACACAAATTTACTTTTCAACACCTGACCTTACACCTGCTATACAGACCAAAGTTTCTGAATGCCTCTCTGGAATATAATCCTGGATGGCCATCCACCGACTGAAACTTAACATGGCAAAAACAGAGCTCCTAATACTTCCTCCCAAACCTGGCCCTACTACCTCCTTCCACATTACTATTGGAAATACGATCATTCACCCAGTAGCCCAAGCACGCTGCCTAGGGGTTAAACTTGATTCCTCTCTCACATTCTCCTCTCATATTCAAAAAGTTTCTAAAACTTGTCGCTTTTTCCTCCGCAATATCACAAAGATACGCCCTTTCCTCTGTTACTCGACTGCTAAAACTCTGACTCAGGCCCTCATTCTCTCACGTCTCGTTTACTGCAACCTCCTGCTGTCCGACCTTCCTGCCTCTCACCTGTCTCCTCTACAATCTATCCTAAACACTGCTGCCAGAATCACTCTACTCTTTCCTAAATCTGTCTCCGCATCTCCCCTCCTGAAATCCCTCTCCTGGCTTCCAATCAAATCCCGTATCTCACACTCAATTCTCCTCCTCACTTTTAAAGCTTTACATTCTTCTGCCCCTCCTTACATCTCAGCCCTAATTTCTCGCTATGCACCATCCCGACTCTTGCGTTCTTCTCAAGGATGTCTTCTTTCTAACCCCTTTGTATCTAAAGCTCTCTCACGCCTTAAAACTTTCTCACTTTCTGCCCCGCACCTCTGAAATGGCCTTCCCCTCAATACCCAACTAGCACCCTCTCTATCCACCTTTAAGACCCACCTTAAGACACATCTGCTTAAAGAAGCATATGAATAGCACTGGGTAATCCTGGACACATGATACATAAAGCTTGGCCCCCTGCAGGCGCACTTACTAGAATTCCCTCCTGCTGTCTCTGTACGTTCTCCCTACCTACCAATTAGATTGTAAGCTCCTCGGAGCAGGGATTCCTCTTCCTTAATGTTACTTTTATGTCTGAAGCACTTATTCCCATGATCTGTTATTTATATTATTTGTTATTTATATGATATGTATTACTACTGTGAAGCGCTATGTACATTTATGGCGCTATATAAATAAAGACATACAATACAACCCTGCTAGCCGAGCGAAGTGGCTATTGGCACCACCTACGGAGGGAGGTAAGTATCTCTGGAAGCAAGGGCCCCCCCCAGAGCTTAAATGAATGGGGTTTAGCTCCAGAGACCCCTTGCTTCAATCCCCTTAAAAATTCTCAAAAAAAACAAAACACATGCTTGGATTGCCTCTTTAAAAAGGGAGTGAGAATGATCTACAGGGCAAAACGCTACTTTAACAGCAAAGAGTTAACGCTTCTCGGGCTTATGGTGACACTTTGGGGTTTTTCATTAAGATGCCTGCCATCATTAGAATGTTTTAGTGTCAAACTAATGAATTTAGAATCCTGCTAATGCTGCCCTGTGAAATACGTTTTCCACGCAATGCAAGACACGATTCTCATTTAATGCAAACTCAACCACATCACAGAAACCAGAACTGTTTTTCTAAGTCTCACATTTATGACATTTCAGCCTCCTTAGGCAATAAATCATAATGGCTGAAACCCCAAAGAAGTATTTTCTTCACATTTACAGAAGTAGTGTGTTTGTATAACAGAGGCAGACACGAGACATAATAATCAAATTCACCACGTAAGTAGATATAGAGGCACAAAGTAATTATTCTCACAAGCAAGGGAATGTATGACTGAGCCTTTGTAAGGTGAAAACAGGACACGAGCTGCACATGTTCATAAATGTAATCGGATGTTTTTATGTGGTAATTGTATATTACTGCTGCATAAGAAATAACCGTCATGATTGTGACCGTCAGTAACACTGTAATGATAGCTTTAAAAAAAACGCTACTAATTTGTCTAACTGGGATTTTTATGGGTGGATTATTGTATTACACAGGAATGTTATACTTTCATATTTTATATTTCACTATAATCCCGGGCTGTGCATATACCCCTTTGTTCCTCCAGACATAGAATTAAAGATAACTTTACTTATGTAACAAAAATATCATGTTTCGCCTATAATGTCTTATAATATCCTATGATTATCCAGAGGGAAAAAATGCAAAACATTTCAACCTACATAATATGCATTCAAAATAAAAAGATAGGACACGCTCAAAAAATATGAGGAAGTGAGAGATGTGTAAAAAAAACAAAATATATTGAGTTAGTGTACGTACGACAGAGGTGCCAAGTGAGCGTCTAACTCCATATAGTAACAGAAAGAGATGGTCCAAGCCTCAGGTTTAGGGTTGAGACAAGAGCATGGCGATCCAAAACGTTGCCACGGTTTGTTATTTTGTTTCCGGATGTCTGTAATGTCGTTGAAATAAACGGTAAGACTTTTGGGCTGTTCGCTACATTGGAGCTGTGAACCATCTATTTCTGTTAACATACACAATCTACAGATACAGCCACAATAAATATGTGCTTGGTAATAATTAGCGAAGTAATCATGAATAATGTTTCTTTATTTGAGTAAAAATCCTGGGGGGAGGGGGTTCTGTGTGTGTGATATGTCCGCTGTATGTGAAATCCATCAAGGTAGGAACCTAGTTTCACACATTAGTCTTAGTTTTCTTAACTGGTAGATAACAATGAAGAATTACAAGGCAGTCTTTGAGGTTTGGTTGAAATGCTCTGCATACTTAGGGTTGCCAAGTGGCTTCTCCAAAATACTAGACGCAAATGCACGAGACACACACACAAACACACACTCGAGACACACGCTTGAGAAACACACACTTGAGACAAACACACTCACACACCTCCCTCTCTGCTCCATGCTGTTTACTCCTCTCCTTAACCCCACCCCCAGACTCGACACCTCCTCCTGATTGGCTGCATTACCCAGCAGCAACTAAACAGGATGGAGGAAGCTGCCCAGCCACAGCCCTGCTCGGGGAAATCCCACGCCCCCCCCCCAGCCGGTCAGGTCACTATGTCCAGAAAGGTAATACCGGACACATACATGTCCAGTATTACCTCTAATTTTTAATGGATAGTGTCCAAATACAGGACAGTCTGGTTCAATACTGGACACCTGGCAACACTATGCAAACTACATAGAAAAACATTTAATTGAGAAAGTGCATTTTGTAATTTATGCAGTTTGCATGTTAAACTAACCAATTTGCATAGTCAATTCAGTGTAAAATGTCATCAACTGTCCTAGAGCTATAGAAAATGCTTTAAGTGACTGAATAAAGGCTTCTAAACACCAATATAGGCATCAATGATTAATATTGTTTGCACATCAATATTTATACAATAGCAATAAGTCTTTAATAGAACAACCTAGCAGTACTAGCTATTGTTCAATTTAATTTATTATGGAGAAAAATAATTTTCTCTGACATACAGATATCAGTCACGAATAACTCACTGTTAGTATATGTTTCCATCTCCTACATCACCTACTGTACTAAGGTGCGGCTGCTATGAGTTGTGTTCTTCATACAGCATTGTTAATGCCTGTAGATGTGACAACCATAAGGCCAATTGTGTGAATAGCTAATTGCCTGGTATGATGATCAAATCCTGTACATTGAGTGTGAACAGTTTAGTTACTAATGAACTGTCAGGTTGAATTATTAACATGGAAAAAAATCGTAGAAATGTTGGTAACTGCTCACCGAATATCCGGAATCAACCAAGCGCAACGTTAGTAAAATATATTATTTATTCATGAAAAAAACGAAAAAGCATACAGGAGGTGTACAGCTCTAACGTGTTTCGTCTCTAAGGAGATTTTATCAAAGAATTATTAACATGTCCTTAGTTTTATTAATCTGAGATCTGTCATATATGTGCATGATACTAAGCCAAATTTGTGCACATTTTTGTCCTCCTTCATTAATCTAATATATTCAATGAGCAGCACTACTAATTTGTATGCATTGTACTGCGCATTCTACATTAAATATATCACTTAAAACTGCTAAGAAAAATATTAAACCCCCCTCCGGCCACCCCCCCCCCCCAACTATCGCTGCGTGCTCCAGTTTTCACTGGGCACCCAATGGACCCTATAACATTAACAACTCCCACCTTGGAGAAAACTGCTTTCTAATTCCTCTGCACTGCCTTAGCCATATGAGCACATTTGTGGTAATCTGTTCAGTGCTCAGACATTCCGCATAAATGTTCACAATCTCATAGTGTCCCATTTTATCTTCCACCCACAGAGGAGTCCTTCAGGGCTTTCTTACGCTGCGTTGTTGAGACATTTGTGCCAGATTATTCACTGGAACAATGTCCCAAAGTCTTTTATGTACGAGGAAAGGGGACCCGCATATCACAGCCTGCACTGCCAAGTGTGCTTGGACTTCAGGAGTACTTTTCAACTGTGCACTTTTCAACAATCTAACATGTTGTAGCACTAGCTACTGTAGGTCAAATTATGCAATGGAGATGAGCAGATTAGTTCAGAGGAACACTAGACAAATAGTTTTAACTACCACTGACAACAAATGAAATGCCAACACAAATAATATTTATTTTCCCATATGAAATGTATAGTGCTAGTAAAAAAAAAAAAAAATCTTTTTTTCCCCCTTTTTTATTTTTTTAAGTCACATCACCTGGTAGTAATTGTCAAAATACATAGATGATAGTGCTGGTCAAAATGACCATGAAAAAACAAATGAGGCTGCTGTGTCACTTAATAAGTTGTAGAAAAATATAAATGTATACTTGCCCTAACCTTGCCCATTTTTTATATTGATCACATATCTCATTGCGGAGGAACATGTCATAATATTTTTAGGATAATTCATTGCCATCTATTGTGGGTGATATATTCACAGAGCCAATATCAATTAATTTTAACCTTTTGAGTACCCTGCTGATTTACTGGGTACGTCATGAGGGTTGGCGCGTTAGTATCCCTTATGAGGTACCAGGTATGTCATGCACTCTCCTCCCCATTCCGTAGGGCTCTAAATCAGCCTGGGCCGGCTGCACCAGCTCACCAGCACTTGCTGAAAATGCAAATAAGCTAAAACAACTGAAAGTGATCTGAGTTTAAAAACTCTGATCTCCCCCTTCCAACTCTGTTCTCCTCTGCCCTGCAACTCTGTTCTCCTCTGCCCTGCAACTCTGTTCTCCTCTGCCCTGCAACTCTGTTCTCCTCTGCCCTGCAACTCTGTTCTCCTCTGCCCTGCAACTCTGTTCTCCTCTGCCCTGCAACTCTGTTCTCCTCTGCCCTGCAACTCTGTTCTCCTCTGCCCTGCAACTCTGTTCTCCTCTGCCCTGCAACTCTGTTCTCCTCTGCCCTGCAACTCTGTTCTCCTCTGCCCTGCAACTCTGTTCTCCTCTGCCCTGCAACTCTGTTCTCCTCTGCTCTGCAACTTCGTTCTCCTCTGCCCTGCAACTTCGTTCTCCTCTGCCCTGCAACTCCTCTCTGCTCTCTGTGGCTTGACTTTGCCTTGCCAATGATGAAGTGTAACTCTTGCATTTAGCACTCAAATATAATGTAGGTGTGAAGAGCCTTACAAAATCTCACTGCTTTGGGGACTGAACTGGCCAAAACAGTATGCAAACCTATACATATCTGGTATAGTTGTAACATTCAGGGCAGTAACATTTAGTATTTCTTTCCATGATTACACTTGGCTGGTATGAGAAATTGTGATGCAAAGTCTGAAGTTAGTGGCTTTGATATTTTAGTCACAAATTGACATGGTTTTCAAAAAAGATTCCCAGACAGAAATGTTTGTGGGGAAGGACATGCTTTTCATGTTTACATTCCTTGGGGAGTGTACTTTCAGAAAAGATATCGTTTTGTGGTGGTATTTTCATGCTAGGGGCAGTTTTGCCTTGTAAATAATGACGTGACCTTTTATCATTCAGCCCTGAAAAATGCAGGTGTAAACAGTCTTGCTAATGTGCAATTTGCATGGCATTACACAAGGGGTGGGCAAGTCTTCAACTGAGCCACCTGCGCTGAAGCAGGGATATCCTGAAAATCTGACATGGTGGTGGCCTTTGAGAACTGGAGTTGGCTACCTACCCCTGCATTACACCTATACTTATCTGGCATCAGTGTACTCATGGAACCAGGGGCAATAACATCTAGTATTATTGAAAGGATGGTGTTGTTAGAGAAATCTGGGACAATATGAAACAAATACAGCTAAACCCCGTTATAACGCAGTCCTCGGGGTCCACCCCGAGACCACTGCGTTAGTAACGGGGTCGCGCTAATTTTTTTTTCAAAAAATGGCCGCCGCTCGCCTGATCGGGAGGGAGTTAATTAAATAAATAAATTAAAAAAAAGTTTTTAAAAAATGGCGGCGATTCATCCCTCCTCCCTCTCCCTCTCAGCCCCCTCCCTCCCTCTCAACTCCCCCCCCACCCCCTCCCCCCCACCCCCGAGGTATGCCCCCGTAGGGCAGTGCCCCTCTCTGGGTGCAGGAGGGTGGGTTACATGTCAGCCGCACGTTGAACTCACGGTCACAAGTACAACGCTGCAGAGGCTGCAAAATGGAGACGGAGCCCCCAGAAGGAAAGCTGGGACCGGAGCCAGATGCTGCTAGAAGCAAAGCATTCTGGGAGTGGACGGGGCTGCCTCTGTCCAGCCTCATCTGCCCCTCACAGGGAGGGGGGATCCCCCATAGAGACCTGCCCCCCTCACTCCCAGCCAGGGCACAGGGGTGACCCCAAAACAGAGACCTGCCCCCCTCCCTCTCCCTCCCAGCCCCCCTCCCTCTCAGCTCCCCTCCCTCTTCCTCCCAGCCTCCTGGTTTTGCGGTGCGTGGCAACGTGTGTCTGTGTCCTCCCAGCCAGATCTGCTGCTGCTGCTGCTGCAAGAGGGGGGGGGGGTTGGGCTGCTGACATGTGAGTTCTGCTGACATGTGAGGGGGGGGGGTGGGCTGCTGACATGTGAGGGGGGGTGGGCTGCTGACATGTGAGGGGGGGGTGGGCTGCTGACATGTGAGGGGGGGGGGCTGCTGACATGTGAGGGGGGGGCTGCTGACATGTGAGGGAGGGGGGGTGGGCTGCTGACATGTGAGGGGGGGAGCTGCTGACATGTGAGGGGGGGTGGGCTGCTGACATGTGAGGGGGGGGGTGGGCTGCTGACATGTGAGGGGGGGTGGCCTGCTGACATGTGAGTGTATTGTGAGGGCTGTGTGCAGTGTGTGTGTGCAGTGTGTGTCAGTGTGAGCAGTGTGTGTCAGTGTGAGCAGTGTGAGCAATGAGCAGTGTGTGCAGTGTGTGGCAGTGTGAGCGCAGTGTGCAGTGTGAGCAATGAGCAGTGTGTGCAGTGTGAGCAATGAGCAGTGTGTGTGTAGTGTGCAGTGTGAGCAATGTGCAGTGTGTGTCAGTGTGAGCAGTGTGTGCAGTGTGCAGTGTGTGTCTAGTGTGAGCAATGAGCAGTGTGTCAGTGTGTGCAGTGTGAGCAATGAGCAGTGTGTCAGTGTGTGCAGTGTGAGCAATGAGCAGTGTGTGCAGTGTGAGCAATGAGCAGTGTGTGTGCAGTGTGAGCAATGAGCAGTGTGTCAGTGTGTGCAGTGTGAGCAATGAGCAGTGTGTGTGCAGTGTGCAGTGTGTGTCAGTGTGAGCAGTGTGTGTGCAGTGTGAGCAATGAGCAGTGTGTCAGTGTGTGCAGTGTGAGCAATGAGCAGTGTGTGCAGTGTGAGCAATGAGCAGTGTGTGTGCAGTGTGAGCAATGAGCAGTGTGTCAGTGTGTGCAGTGTGAGCAATGAGCAGTGTGTCAGTGTGTGCAGTGTGAGCAATGAGCAGTGTGTGTGCAGTGTGAAGTGTGTGTCAGTGTGAGCAGTGTGTGTGCAGTGTGAGCAATGAGCAGTGTATGTGCAGTGTGCAGTGTGTGCGCAGTGTGTCAGTGTGTGCAGTGTGAGCAATGAGCAGTGTGTGTGCAGTGTGCAGTGTGTGTGCAGTGTGTGTGCAGTGTGTCAGTGTGTGCAATGAGCAGTGTGTGTGCAGTGTGCAGTGTGTGTGCAGTGTGAGCAATGAGCAGTGTGTGTGCAGTGAGTGTGTGCAGTGTGTGCAGTGTGCAAAAAAAAATTAAAAAAAATTTAAAATGTTTTTTTTTTTTAAACGGGAGCCACGGGAAAACCGCGTTATAACCGAATCGCGGTATAGCGAGGCGCGTTATAACGGGGTTTAGCTGTAGTTAGATTTGTTTTATTTATTTTTTCATATTTGTGACATTATGTTTAGTTCACATGATATGCAATCATTCAAGATAGACCTTTGTGAAAAGTTACGCTTCTGCTGAAAAAAAAGACGATATGTAGCTTTCATGGGTACTATATATAGAGAGTATCTCACAGGAAAATTTACGCCAGTGTCATTAACTAAACTTGTTAATTTTTTCCATCTGGCACACAAACTAAATGCAATTCCTTGGGAATTGATGGAATTTCGGTTTGTTTCCATAATGCTGCGATCTCGCACCTGGATGCTGTTGCAAAATGAGCAACCAGTTTGTTACCTGCTTCGGATAGACCCGGTGTTGGGCTATTTAGGAGAAACAGCCACGGGTCCAGTGGGATTGTGAGGTTAAAGATCCCCTGAAGCCAATCTCTAATCGTCTCCCATATAGGGATAATACGCGGGCCGGAACCCAGCATATGTAACAGGTCGGCGGGTTCGCCACACTGTCTATGGCACAGCGGGAAGTTTCCTGGTATAAATCTGGATAACTTTAGTGGGACGAGATACCTCCTCATGAAAACTTTATATGCGTTGTTCTCCCTTAATGTCGTGCATATCAAACTCTTAGCTAACGCTGTGACTATTTTTGTCCATTTTTCCTCATCTAAAACCTCGCCCAGATTTGTTTCCCACTGAGCCATGTAGCTTCATTTATGGTTCACTTCCGGACCTGAACCGATCACTTGTCTGTTCATCTGCAATGTGAGTCCGCTAGTGTCAGTCTCCATGAGACAGAGCTTTTCATATGTAGTTAACTGAGGTCGGGGGGAAAAGTTATTATAAAATGCTCTAATCTGGAGGTACCTAAAGAACTCAGGGTGGGGGATATCTATATCTGATCTAATTTGGTCAAATGGGTTGAGTCCTCTATTTCCCTCCAGATCTCTAAGTCTATAAAATCCTTTTTGTTTCCAAATTAAAAAGTCACTACTATTCACGCCTGGAGCAAAGTCTGGGTTACCCCACAAGGGGGTCATCAATTAGCCTTTGGGGGTCATCAATGAGCCTTTTGTGGTCAAAGCACATTTAAATTTAGAGGCCTCCCAGATTGATAACTAGTTAGCCATTGAGGATAGCCGGATGTTGGCCATTCTGTGTGTTGATTTGGGTAGCCAGATTAGGTTGTTTAACTCCAATGTGGAGCAAACTTCTCTCTCCAATGCCACCCATCTTTTCAAATCTGGGTTTGTCAGCCATTGGGAAATTTGACATAATTGTGCCACTTTATAATAGGACAACAGACAAGGTACCGCTAGACCCCCGGCTAATGGCATCTTTTTTTTTTTTTTAATCCCTTTGCTCTCGGTTTTTTACCTTCCCATATAAATTTGGAAATTGCAGACTGATGCGAAAGTATATCCTTCAGTCTCAGTGGCACCGGTAACATCTGAAACAGGTATAAGATACACGGGAGGAGATTCATTTTAATATTATATATCCTGCCCAACCATGAAATCTTGTGGGCCGACCATTTCCGAATGTCTTCTCTTAAGGTTTGGATAAGTTTGAGGTAATTTGCTTGATAAACGCTCTTATATTCCTTAGCTATATATACACCCCTAAATATGTCACATCCTTGCGTTGCCAATTAAAATTGAAATTGACCTCGATCAAGTTTTCAGTATCTTTTGGGAGGTTTACTTTTACAACTTCAGTTTTGGATTAGTTAATCTTAAAACCTGAAATTTTATTAAATTTCCCTAACAAGTAGAAAAGGTTCGGTAGAGAGGTAAGAGGTTTTGAAATAGTTAAAAACACGCCATCCGCATATAATGACACTTTATGCGTTTGTGTGTTAATTTCTACTCCCGATATATCCGGGTTGTTCCGAATTTGAGCTGCCAATGGCTCCATACATAAAGTGAACAAAAGGGGTGGCAGGGGGCATCCCTGTCTTGTGCCGCTTTTAATTTAGCTTTAGCTGCCGGACCAGATATAAAGACAGGCTAGCGTTACTCACTGGTTCTCCGAAACCGAAAGCTCCAAGTGTGGCTTTTATGTATGGCAAGTCAATCCTGTCGTAAGCTTTTTCTGCGTCTAGACTTAACATCATTATCTATATCTTTTTTGTATTGGCTATTTCTAACAGATCAATGATTCATCGTGTGTTGTCTGCAGCCTGGCGATCCTTAATAAATCCAACTTGATCTGGATATATTAGTCTAGGCAGGATGTGACTTAATCTATTGGCCAACAGTTTAGCGTAAATGTTGATGTCTGTATTTATCAGGGAAATTGGTCTATAGCTTTTACAATCTAGTGGATCTTTTCCTGGTTTGTATATTACGGAGATGGACGCTTGGAGCATCTGTTCCGGGAACGAGGCCCATACATATATTTCCTAATTTATGAAACAAGTTCCAAATACAATATTTTACATGTCTGAGTGCTTTCACTTTTTAAAAAACTCCATGACGTACTCTCTGAAAGAAAGAAGAGAGAGGGAAAGTATGACAGACTTTGAACCACCTCAAGAGTAAGTTACAGAAGGGAAGTATTTTCCAGGGTAAAATAAATTCTTGAACACGAGGTCATGAACTAAGGCTACAGGGGGTAGAATTTGAGAAAATGTGAGAGAGGACCATTTAACACTGGAAGTGGTATAAAGGCAGATATAGCACTAGTACGTAAAAATGCTTGGGATAGGCACACTAAATGCCAAAATAAAAAAAAATAGAATAGAGTCTAATTACACTAATATCTTACACTAATATCTTAATGACGGGTGTCACATTGATGTTCCCTTGATTGTTGTATCACCACCAATGACGATACCAGCAGTTTTTATACCGTAAAAGTGCCCTGACAACTCATTTAAACAGCTTCTGGACAGGAATAGGGTGTGCGCCAATCGTCCAGCTAATAATAATAGTCAACCACAGAGCCAATACATAGTGGTTAGAGAAGAACGACAAGCTTCCGATAAATGCAATTTTCAAGCATGTTTCATACATATACACATGTATTGTCAAGCTTTGTCTGCCAGGTCACATAGATTGTAGGTTGTAATACTTTTTAGGAGACCAACATAAGGGTTCATTAGAAAATGAAATGATAGTGCACAGAGCTTTTGAAATTGTATAGGTTTCTTCTTTAAGGGCAGGGCTGCTGACAGGGGGGGAGGGTGAGAGCCAGGAAAATTGTCCCAGGACCAGGGGCTGCGGAGGCCCATCCGGCTGCGGTTGCCCATCCGGCTGTGCGGCCCCATCCGGCTGGCACTGGCAGTTGGGCCCCAGCTTTCCCCCCACTGTAAGCCCTGCCCCTGAGCCGGAAGTTGAGCGGGCTGGTCGGCACAGCTGACCTCAGCGGAGGCCTCCAGGTAATGAGAGGTGTGTGTGATATGGTGGTGGGGGGGTTATTATGTGAGCGGGGGGGAGAGGGGTATTATGTGTGTGGGGGTAGGAGGGTTATGTGTATGGGAGGAGAGAAGGCGAGGGTGTGGGAGAGAGGTGTGGAGCATGAGGGAGAGAAGGATGGAGGCATGATGGGGAGTCATGGGGGAATTAGGGGGAGGGGGTGGGGGCATGAGAGAAAGGGGGTGGGGCATTATGGGAGGAGGAGTGGGGACGTTAGGGGGAGAGGGGTGGTGACATTAGGAGGAGAGTGGTGGGGGATTGAGGGTGTGAGAGAAGGGAGAGAGAGGGGGGCATGGGAGAGAGAGGTAGGGGTATGAGTGAGAGATGGGGGCATGAGAGAAGTGGGAGAAAGAGGTGGGAGAAAGAGGGGGTGTGAGCTGGGGGCGTGGGACAGAGATGGGTGTGTGGGAGAGCTGGGGGCGTGGGAGAGAGGTGGGGCATGGGAAAGAGGAGTGAGAGAGGGAGGGGAGCAATAGCGGTGTGAGAGATAGAGGGGGGGGTCTCCAAGGTCTCCGACACTGGCAGTAGGTGGGATGGGAGCCCAATGGAAACTGCAGTCCTGGGCCCCAGGAAAGCTGTCTGCGGCCCTGTTCAAGGTTACTGTGTTCAAATGTGCATGCAGTACACTTGAAGACGAAACATATGAGGTATTAAATACTATAATTTCATTGATAAAGAACCCTAATGCTGGTCCCCTAAAAAGTATCATAGCCTACAATGGATCTACATTTTTTCCAATCTGAATGCTATAACTCTCAACTACATATGGGAAGTCACACAAATCTAGTAAGTAGGAAATTGTTTGTACTGTACTGAAGGATAGTATAGGCCAGGGGTGCACAAACTTTTCAGTCCTTGTCTGCACCCCCCCCCCTCCTTATCTGCTCTCAGGCTCCGCGCGTCATATGATGTCACAACATCATGTGATGCGTTGTCATTTGACCCCGCAGCGTCATTTGACGCCACGTTGTCATGGTGACATGTCACCAAAGAGCCGACTGAGAACAGGTAAGGAAAGTTGCAGAAGTTTCACGCCTCCCCCGGCATTTAATTTACATGCCTTGTGGAAGAGCGCCGGGCCTCTGCAACCGCCGCGCCCCCCTAGAAAATCCCGCACTCCCCCTGAGGGGCGCGCCCTTCAGTTTACGCACCCCTGGTATAGGCGTTAAATAACCTCTCAGCCAAAAAGGGGAAATCTTCTAAAATATGCAAGTTGTAATATTACCATGGAAGTAAATATTAATAATGGTGATCAAGTAGGATCACTGATTTTAAGGTAAGTAGGTAAAATGGAACACTACAAACTCTATAATTCTAGTCAACCAAGATGCAATTATTGGTCCTCAGTCTTTGATATAAATCTAAATTACCTGTATATACTAAGATCAAATGGCCAACATCACATCATGTCATCAAAGTGTCCTAAACATACATTTAGCATTAAACATTTGTTTGGCACCAAAGAATATACCATCACCACCAGTAACAATCGGATGAGAAATCAGCAGTAAACAGATTATGCATCAGCAATAGTTAGTACTTGAGACATTAACTTAGGGAATCATAACACTGCTACTCATCAAGAAGAAAGGGCGCCAATGAATCACACAAGAGCGGTCTGCATTTCACTGCACTTTTATCACCGGCCCATGTGAATCTTGACAAATTAAATGGGGCAGAATTAGGTGAATCTTTGATGGAGAAGGATTTAGGAGTGCTTGTAGACAGAGGTCGAGGCAGGCTGAAATCAAAGGTTAGTTGAGGTATGTGAGCTAGGTCTGGTAACGTGAAGACAATAGGAAAGTGCGTGGCATGAACTCAGCATTAACTGAACCTTTGCTCAGCAACTTCCTGCTAACAGGGCTGTCCTTTTAAAGGAAGTTGCCAGGAGCACAAATGGACGATCCAGCCACAGAGGGCGAGCAAGAGCAAAATCCTGAACTAAAATGTGAAAACCCAGAAAGGATTTTGCCAAACCTCATACAGTAGCTGCAAAGGCAAGCAAGATCATATCTTGTATTAAATGGGGAATGCATGGAAGGGAAATAAACATCATTAAGCTACTGTATAAAGCATTAGTAAGACCACACCTTGAATATGGAGTACCGTTTTGGGCACCTTTCCATAAAAATGATATTATGGAACTAGAAAAGGTGTAGAGAAGAGCCACAAAATTGATAAAGGGGATGGAAAATCTGATTTATGCGGAAAGGCTAGCTAATATAGATTTGTTAGAAAAGAGGGGTCTAAGGCTGCACTTATAGTGCCTTGTGATGGTGACGCGACGTCGCTCTGAAACAAATACATTGACTCCGTCGCAAGCGCTTATAGTAAGCGCGACGGAGCGACCAAAAATTTTGAAGCCGGGTAAATTTGATTTTTTAGAGACAGTCGCCACATGTGACTGTCTCTAAACCAATCAAATTGTGCGGCCCGCCCCTTTTAGTAACGTCACTGGCCTTGTCGCCAGCGATGTCGCTTCAAATCAAATTATAACTTTTGCTGGTGGCGACGGCAATGGGTGACGTCATCGGTCGCGTTGCCGTCGTCAGCACTATAAGCGCGGCCTTAGAGGCGATATGATAACTACAGTATATGCAAATATATTCAGGGTCAATAGAAGGAGTTTTCAAAAGAACTATTCATCCCACGGGCAGCACAAACGACACAGCGTCATCCCTTAAGGTTGGAGGAAAGGAGATTTCACCAGCAACAAAGGAAAGTGTTCTTTACAGTAAGGGCAGTTATAATGTGTACATCATTATCCATGGAGAATATATAGAAATTTTCAAAAAAATTCTTTTTAAAAAGGAAAGGTATACAGGGATATACCAAACAAGTAAACATGGGAAGGATATTGATCCAGAGAGTAATCTGATTGCCATTATTGGAGTCAGGAAGGAATTTATATTCCCCTTATAAGATATTATTAGATGATATTTCACTGGGTTTTTTTTGTTTGCCTTCCTCTGCATCAAAATACTGTAAATACAAATATAGGAGACGTATCTGTCGTCTAAATTTAGCATAGCTTGAACTTGATGGACATAGGTCTGTTTTCAACCTCATCTACTATGTAACTCTGTAACTATGACGTTTGTGAGAGAGATTTTCTTATGAAGTGGGGAGCTCAGTGTCCCACAGAGCGACAAATAATACGGGGCAGTAATCCTAAACTATTTATATATGTACAGTATTTGGTTGAAATTTTATAGATGCCACACTCCCATGGCCACAAAGGGTTAACAGCAGTGTTATACTCAGTAGAAATGATCAAGGTGTATCTTCTTAATGGCCGCCTTTCTGGTATAAGGTACAGTCAACTGTGCAGGACCACTTTTCCAATTGGATTAACAAATCTCCCAGAAAGCAATAGAGAAAACCAAAATAGTGCCCTTGGTGAGATTCTGCGTTCCCCACATCATTAGAAAATCTACTTCAAGAACGAAGAGGATGGTTCATCTGGGCTTAGAGCAGCAAATCGGTTTTATATTTCTTAATATTATATTTACATGTCACATTTCAATGAAGCACTTTATAAGTAGGATCATTGGTAACAGACACTCCTTTTTAGTAGGCACTAGAAGTGTGTGAATGGCATGTTGCACTTTTCACTTACAAACTATTTGCATTTGCACAAAGAGCACCCGGTGGTTGTTCTTTGTGTTCACGTTTGTGAGAGAGGACAGGAAATTCCTCTATGCCAAACTCCCAATAACTACAATACCAATGGAGAAGCAATGTTCTAAAACACTATATTCTGCTTTTCAAAGGACATTCGCGCAGGTGCACTGGGGTTCCAGGTGATGGGATGGAGACCTGTGCACAAACCTTGCTGCTGAAAAACAGATCCCTGCAGCTGTATCAACATTAAAATAAAAACGAATATTATTTTATCAAATGGACTTGCTTGTCACTAATAATTAAAAACGAGGGAAGGAAATTGCGAGTAACAGTTTGCCTTTCATAGGCGGGTTGCGGCAGCTCAGCAACAGATAGGTAAAGGAAATACTTTGGACATTTGTAATCCAGACACTGCATTTAAAAAGCAAAAATAATAATTAGGCAGCTAGTGATTGATGCCGTAAATGTAATCAACTCTACCTAAAAGCACTCTGCATTACACATGTGCCGTGTCATTCGTTTACAGTAGTTGCAAGGACCCTTAAAGCACAATTTCAGGTTTCAAAATGACAACGATTATGACCATGCAGCCACAGAAAGCAATGCCGTGTATGACTACACACATAAAGCCATCAAAAGCTTCTTGGACGCAAAACAAAAGCCCATAAATACTTTGCATGCTCCCCTCCAACAATTATAACAACTGAAATCAACAGGAGCCGCACTTTTCACAAAGTCGCCTCCCAACAAGACATTATTCCCTTTTTTTTTTAATGTTTTTTATTGCAGAAACCTGGACCCTACAACAATGACAGCTGCTGTCTTCTGCTGCCCAACTTGCTGCATCTGAAGTCCTCTTATAGCCCGAAGAGATGGCATTATTGTGTGCACAAAATATCTTTGGGTTATTACTGTAGCTCAGAGAACAGCAGGGGATGACACCAAACAAAGGAAACATGCCTGATTAGTCATGCGCCTGCGTGTTAACGCTAACTCATGCGTTCTCTTAAGAGGTTTCAGAAATGATTGAAATTATTATTTTATTAAACTATTTTAAAATGAACCATTGCGTGATATATATACACGTCAACAGAAAATAAAAACAGTATCATTAAAAAAAATATGCTAGGAGACAAATAAGAGGTGCAATTCCCTAATATATGAAAACTAAGTAGAATTAAGGAGGCTGGCCGTGGAATACACAGCAATGAATACGCTTGAAATGGGAATACTTCCCTGGAACAATGTAAAACAGATTGCATAATAACATATTTTGATTTTTTTTCCCAACTCACTTGTGACCAATCTCATGTGCAATGGTAAATGCAGAGCCCAAGCCAATGTCTTCATTAATACTGCAGCTCCTCTCCGGCTCACACATTCCAGCCACCGAGGCCAAGCCTGAATAAACAGAAGGAGACACAAAGGGTCAGGCCAAGGTGTTTCAGTCTTATAAATGCCTGAATTCTTTTTAATAACCTCCACATATAGAATGAGCAGTTGGCAAAAGGTTAACTTTCTAGTCATTTACAAAATCACTGGGGGGAATTTCACTTTGCAGGCTAGACATTAATATTTTTTGAACTGCAGTCAGTGCTGGAAAATGTCTAGACTAAGGGTTAGATTTATAAATGTTACTTCTGGTAACTTGGGACCACCTAGTAACTTGAGCCAGGAGAGGGAATTCAACAAAGTATTTCTACTTTAACATTCTTGAGGCAGCAGAAAGCAAAAAGTGTCCACATTATTTTTCTAAAGAGATCTGTTTAAGTTTAGTGGGTTCAGAAAAAAAAAAAAAAAAAAACACACAAGCAAGTTTTTATTTGCCTAAAAAAAGGCCCAAGTGGTAGAAAATGAAGAGAGAAAAAAATGAATTTTTCAATGAAGGAAACGCTGCAACCTTCAATTCGACTGGATATATTTAACTAAAAATATTACATTTATCATTGGAATTCAGGTCTTTTTCAACGCAGCTCAGAGCATAACAGCTAAAACATTTATTAAACATTCATGAAGTGGGTACTATGAGACGTGACAATCGTATAACAATTAGCCAGTCACACTGGATTACACAGCCAAAATATTATCATTATAATAGAAACAAAAGATTTCTTTTAGGTAGTGAGTCCTGTTTCTGAAGAGCACCCTCCAGCTAAGCAATAAGTAAATAAATAATACACAATCCTGGAGGATTTAACATAGTGGTTAGTGATTGGAGAAAGAACACTAGGGCCGCGCTTATAGTGCCGGCGACGTCGCCCCAAAACAAATGCATTGTCGCCGTGTGCTCCTTTAGTAAGCGCGACGGCGACAAAGCGACGGGGCGATACGATTCTTGGAAGCCGGGAATATTTGATTTTTCTGGGGCTGTCGCCTCCTGTGACAGCCCCTGAACCAATCAATGGCCTGGTCGCCCGCGCCGCCGCCGCAAAGCGATATACAACTTTCGGTGGCGGTAACGGCGACGTCACGCATTGCGGTCGCGGGCACTATATGTGCGGCCTAAAGGGGGAATAATAAATACATTGATGATGGTTAATAAATGTTACCCCAAAGAGGCCTACAAACCCCCCTCCAAGCTTCTATTAAATGCAAGCTTCAAATAAATGTAATACATAAAGGATACAGATAGATTGACTAGGTTTGTATGCCAGGTCACATAGATTCAATGTAGGTTGGTGTAATGCCTTCTAGGGGACCAGCATTAGGGTCCTTTGTAGATGGCAATTATAATGTGCATAGCTTTTGAAACATCATAGGCTTCTTCTTACAGTACACTGGAAGAAGAAACCTATGAGGTTTCAAGAGCTCTGTAAATGATAATGTAATCAATGAAAAGACCTAGTGCTGGTCCCCTGGAAGGCATCCTAATCTCCAATCAATCTGCAGGACCAATACGGCTTTGAACTACATAATAGAAACAAAGAGCGCTGTACCAGAGAAGATGAAAAACTTCACTGCAAAGTGAAGCAGAAGATTGCAGCCAATGTACACTCAATCTGGGTTTCATGCAGCTGTGCCATTTCTATCCTTCACAATCTATTTCACTTTCAAAAGCAATACACTGATGTTTGTCATTATTTGTCATGGGCCTTAAATATGGGTCAGCAGCCCTCTCAGTCAGACAGACTAATAAGATACAGTTCCCCTGCTTCTAGATGGTCTGCCATTCCTGTGACGGACGTGATGGGAGAAAGAAGAAACTAAGTACCACTTCTTTAACCTATCTGTTAATTTATATAGGATCAAATGGTCATATCTGGAAGGAATTCAATCCCAAAAGGAACGTATGGCACTGTATGATGGTAAAGAGTAACTCTGTACACCTCTGATACCACACACCCCCGTACAGAGCTCATTCTCTTTCCCCCCCCCCAAAAGAAGTTGTATGTGTGTACTTTTATTTGGCTTTGGAACATTTACATTAGAAAAGAGGCGTCTAAGAGGGGATATGATAACTATATACAATTATATTCGGGGACAATACAAGGAGCTTTCAAAAGAACTATTCATCCCACGGGCAGTACAAAGGACTCGGGGCCATCCCTTAAGTTTGGAGGAAAGGAGATTTCACCAGCAACAAAGGAAAGGGTTCTTTACAGTAAGGGCAGTTAAAATGTGGAATTCATTACCCATGGAGACTGTGATGGCAGATACAATAGATTTGTTAAAAAAAAGGTTGGACATCTTTTTAGATGGGAAAGGTATACAGGGATATACCAAATAAGTATACATGGGAAGGATGTTGATCCAGGGAGTAATCCGATTGCCAATTCTTGGAGTCAGGAAGGAATGAATTTTTCCCTTTATTGGGGATTTTTGTTTGCCTTCCTCTGGATCAATAAGTAAGTATAGATATAGGATAAAGTATCTGTTGCCTAAATTTAGCATAGGTTGAACATACTTCTTTTTTCAACCTCATCTACTATGTAACTATGTAACTAAGTAACAATTCTAGGTTTTATTTAAACTACACTTTATACAGTATGAGTTATGGTGGGTAAAAAAGTGACAAAAACCTTCCATAGTATACGTGTAAACCAAATAAGAATATCACTTGTGAGCACATTAACATACCTCAGACAGGTCTGCAACCAATGGCAGATTTTCCATTAGGCCCGGGCCTAGGGTGGCAAAATATGAGGACGGCATAAATTTCTGTCCCCATACACAGAGGTCACGGTCTCTGGCCTATCGGGCCTAATGGGAAGTTCCTTACTTGCTGCCGCCACGCAGTGTCAAATGAGGCTTCGACGGCACACGACTCGTTGTCATGGCGCCCCATCAAATGACGTTGTGTTGCCATGGCAACGAGACGCCACATGACGTCTCATTGGTGACATGACACTGCAATTTCGAAGACGACAGAGGGCGGCAGCAAGGAGGAGGCGACACCCGGTAAATGCCATGGGGCGGCGGGTCTAGAAATCCGTCACTGTCTGCAACCCTGCTTTTCCCCATTATCTCTTAGCGTACAGCACTTCCACTACAGCCAGGGATTCTGGGAAATGACATGCAAATTTTCACAGTGTCACCTTTTGCTTCTTATCCATTTTAACATGGACTTATAGGGGTCCATATTAAAATGAATAAGAAGCAAAAGTTGACACTGTGTGGTCATTTGCATGTCATTTCCCAGAATCCCTGGCTGCAGTGGAAGCATTGTATGTCAAGAGATAATGGTGAAAAGCAGGGTTGCAGACCTGTCTGAGACGTGAATTTGCTCACAAGTGGTATGTTTATTTGCTGTAGGTATTATTTATAAGTATCTGCAAGAAAATCGTTTTATGTGAAGCTTGTACTGCGTGGAGGCAAAACATGAGGATGCAGTTTAATTCATCCAGCAGAGTAAAAAAAAAAAAACTGTCCCACTTCCTCATTTACATGCTGATTTTATACAATAAATGGGACAACTGTATCTTGCTGAAAATACATACAATACCAGTTACTGCTTCTTAGTTCTTGGAAAAATATACACTTGGAATAGAGCATACCCAGAGGAGAGTGAAGCTTTTTCATCAAAAAGAAATGTCTGAATGACCCACTACAGAATAATCTGATGCCATGTTTGTACAGAATTCATAATGAACTCTTTAGATGTCAGTGCATGAACAGACGGGCATGTATTATGTTCTGTACACCCTTTCCTGTTAAAGGGACCTGTGATTCATTACAATCTGGCAGATTAACCCAACAGGATGATTCAAGGAATGTGCTTCTAAAACACAATGTAATATACAGTAATGCCAATGATTAAAACAGTATTAAAAGTTTACACTGCATTCTGTATAAACATTGTTGACAGCATTTTGATATTCTTAAGGGGGTGTCTTTTTTTAAGCTCAGTGGTGCTTTGAAACAAAACTTTAAGAAGTTACATTGAAATCATGTTAAGTCTCACTCACTATAGCTATAGCACAGTAACTTTGAATACCTAAATAATTATCCAGTGCAATTAAGCCTGCCTGGTTAGGTCCAATTGAGCAGGTCTCATTCCCCCAAATACATTATAGAATATGTACATGTCAGAAACAATCATCTTTTTCAATAATTTAACACTGACAAAAGCCCTATTTTACTGGACCACGAAGTCTCAATTATGATTCCTGGGTTTCCATTCTTTATTTCAGTGGAAACAGTTTTCAAAAATTGTCATCAATTTCTCCTTGTTGAGAAAAAAATAGCATAACGTTATTATCAATCTGTAATTCTTTACATGTTCTATTTTTATGCTCAATGTCAGAAATTCTACATTTACCAAAGGAAGGCGTTCTGGGCGGCGCCTCCGGCAGAACATGTTAAAATACCATTTCTGCATTTTAGAGCCATTCCCTGAAAATGTTTAAGACATTGGCGGTTATTTGCTAAAGTCTCTGAGCTGCAGACCTTGGACAAACCCGGTTCACAACAATTGCCCCAGATTCAACACAGAAAGTAAGCTCCTTGCCGTCAGAATTCCTTTTTGATGATAAATATGCTGTTTCTTTGCACTGGTTTTGCCTTAGTGTTGCAGTTGGAAGACTAGCAAATAGACACCATTATCGTAATGTTGCACTACCGGCTCACAATGAAACTCCTCTAAGCCCCTTCAAAGATTATTAGAGGAAGGAGCCTCCTGTTTATTTGCCCTGTGGATTGTTGCAGAAAGGACAAGTATCACACAAAATCAACATGACTTCTCTAAGAAGTGGCGGCTTTGCTGGTGATATTAGTAGAATGATCAGAATCATTATAAAATGAAACATGGTGATCTGGAAGGGGAGGAAATTAGATGCTACAGTACATGTACAAACAAAAAAAGCTGTAAATACAAAAATAAATAGGCTTTGTATCGGTCATGCTCACATTTGTATAATATTAGTCTTGTGTTCATACGGAAGACATTTCTGACTAATTTACAGCTATTGCAACAATATATTATGACATTATTTATACACCTGAAAAAGGAATTCATGTACCAAAGAGCATTCAAGGAACTAGAAGTCAAATACATATTCCACTAACATCATTGGAGTACCTGAGAACTATTTTTTATTAGTTTAATCCTAGACAACGAATATGGAATTCACATGATCATGGTCTTTGTCTTTCAAGCACTATCCTGGAGACGGACTGAATGGAAATAAGCAATCAGCTTCCTACTGCTTGGTAAGATTGAATCATCTCTTAGGGCTATTTTTTTGTGTATCAGTGATTACAGCTGCAAGAAGAGGAACGCCCTATAGCAGCTCGCACAAATTTAAACTTTTAATGACCTACCAATACAGTGGTCACCTCCAAAAGCTATATTAACCCCTTTGTTGAGAAAGCGGCCTGCAATGCTCTGCTGGTCTCTCTTGCAGGGAAAGTGTTAAAATACTTCTTGTACATTATTAGTGCCTAGCAGTGCCTCCAACTGCACATCATAACATTCCATCCTGCACACTTACCCAGAGTTCCACAAGGCTTGTTTTTGTATGTACAGATGTCATACCTGTTGGAGAGATAAAGGGACAACAGAATACTATTAAGATCGTTATTGCCAGATAGGTCTGCAACAGGTGCCCTATGACCACCTTTGTTCAGTTTATAGGGTTTTGTAGTGCTTTACTTTATTACTATTTAAAATATCACTTACAAGGGGGCTTGCCTTTATATTGCATCATTTCTAGAAACCAAAGTCATTATCCCTAATCCTTTACGATTAATCCCTTCACTACTGTAATACGCTGCTCCGTGACTGATGTGATCCTCCGTAGCCTTTTTCCCATCATGCCATTAAACGACTTACATTGAATATGGCAACATCTCCGCAATAAGAACAATTTCACAGCTAAAGAAGCCTACAATTTGTGTCCCATAACTACAGTACTCCCCTGCAACAGATATGGGCAGCATTACATTGCTCTCTTACTGATAATCACTTCATTGCAATGCAAGCCGTTGGATTGACTTAATATTATGTTTTTTTGTAAGTGTGTTGCATATTTGGTCCCAGTTTTGTATTGCAGTTCCAATGGTCAAACCACAAATCAGTTTAATTATGTGCCAGCAGCTGGAGTGTCGGCATTTTCAGAAAGCCAGTGCAAACCACAGGCTGCAGAATGCTTCCAGGCACTGGCCCCCGGCCAGCGGGACACCTGCCAGTGAGGGGAAAAAAGGTTAAAGTGGATCTCAGTAATGACCAGCTCCTTTAAACAATCTCCGCAGCCAGCATTAACCGCTTCACCTCTGGTACAAATGTCCATGCATATATTATGAGAAGCAAGCTTTTTTTTTGGACTTTTTTCTAAACCACTTTTTTCCTGCAAAGGTCAAATTCTTCAAGTCTCACAGAAAACTGCATTAAAAAAATATGACCTAAACATTTTTGTAGCTGTTGTTGTTATGGTCAGTATTTCCAAATCAAATATCTCGCTGTTAAAGCATACTGCTCACTAGTGCTAACGTTTATACTTCCTTTTACTCATGTAATAACTGGCCACCCCACTTATACGCTTGGCATAAAATACACCTATGCTTCTTGTATCTCTCCAAAGGTTCCTTCCTTTTATTAAATATAGCCCCTAGTCACAAAGCTACTAATGCTAAAACAGCTTAGAATTAAATAGACATTTAGGTGAATATTTACTAATTGGTGCTGTGCCAAGAACACTGGGGAGGCACCTTACAGCCCATTCCCTGGGGAAACTCCTTACAGCCCATTACAAACACCTTACAGCCCATTCCCTTGGGAAACACCTTACAGCCCATTCCCTGGGGAAACACCTTACAGTCCATTCCCCAGGGAGAAACCTTACAGCCATTCCCTGGGGAGACACCTTACAGCCCATTCCCCAGGGAGAAACCTTACAGCCATTCCCTGGGGAGACACCTTACAGCCCATTCCCTGGGGAAACACCTTACAGCCCATTCCCTGGGGAGGCACCTTACAGCCCATTCCCTGGGGAAACACCTTACAGCCCACTCCCTGGGGAGACACCTTACAGCCCATTCCCCAGGGAGAAACCTTACAGCCACTCCCTGGGGAGACACCTTACAGCCCACTCCCCGGGGAGACACCTTACAGCCCATTCCCTGGGGAGACACCTTACAGCCCATTCCCTGGGGAGACACCTTACAGCCCATTCCCCGGGGAGACACCTTACAGCCCATTCCCTGGGGAGACACCTTACAGCCCATTCCCTGGGGAGGCACCTTACAGCCCATTCCCTGGGGAGGCACCTTACAGCCCATTCCCAGGGAGACACCTTACAGCCCATTCCCAGGGAGACACCTTACAGCCCATTCCCTGGGGAGACACCTTACAGCCCATTCCCTGGTGAGAAACCTTACAGCCAATTCACGGGGGGGAGGGGGGGACCTTACAGACCATTCCCCGGGGAGAAACCATCCAGCCCATTCCCCAGGGAGACACCTTACAGCCCATTCCCGGGGGAGAAGCCTTACATCCCATTCCCCGGGGAGAAACCTTACAGTCCATTCCCACGGAGACACCTTACAGCCCATTCCCTGGGGAGACACCTTACAGCCCATTCCCTGGGGAGACACCTTACAGCCCATTCCCAGGGAGACACCTTACAGCCCATTCCCTGGGGAGACACCTTACAGCCCATTCCCTGGGGAGACACCTTACAGCCCATTCCCTGGGGAGACACCTTACAGCCCATTCCCTGGGGAGACACCTTACAGCCCATTCCCCGGGGAGACACCTTACAGCCCATTCCCTGGGGAGGCACCTTACAGCCCATTCCCGGGGAGACACCTTACAGCCCATTCCCGGGGAGACACCTTACAGCCCATTCCCCAGGGAGACACCTTACAGCCCATTCCCGGGGAGACACCTTACAGCCCATTCCCCAAGGAGACACCTTACAGCCCATTCCCCGGGGAGACACCGTACAGCCCATTCCCTGGGGAGACACCTTACAGCCCATTCCCTGGGGAGACACCTTACAGCCCATTCCCTGGGGAGACACCTTACAGCCCATTCCCTGGGGAGACACCTTACAGCCCATTCACTGGGGAAACTCCTTACAGCCCATTCCCTGGGGAAACTCCTTACAGCCCATTCCCTGGGGAGACACCTTACAGCCCATTCCCCGGGGAGACACCTTACAGCCCATTCCCTGGGGAGACACCTTACAGCCCACTCCCCGGGGAGAAACCTTACAGCCCATTCCCCAGGGAGACACCTTACAGCCCATTCCCCAGGGAGACACCTTACAGCCCATTCCCTGGGGAGGCACCTTACAGCCCATTCCCGGGGAGACACCTTACAGCCCATTCCCGGGGAGACACCTTACAGCCCATTCCCTGGGGAGACACCTTACAGCCCACTCCCTGGGGAGACACCTTACAGCCCATTCCCTGGGGAGACACCTTACAGCCCATTCCCTGGGGAGACACCTTACAGCTCATTCCCCGGGGAGACACCTTACAGCCCATTCCCTGGGGAGACACCTTACAGCCCATTCCCTGGGGAGGCACCTTACAGCCCACTCCCTGGGGAGACATCTTACAGCCCATTCCCGGGGAGACACCTTACAGCCCATTCCCTGGGGAGGCACCTTACAGCCCATTCCCGGGGCGACACCTTACAGCCCATTCCCCAAGGAGACACCTTACAGCCCATTCCCCAGGGAGACACCTTACAGCCCATTCCCTGGGGAGACACCTTACAGCCCATTCCCTGGGGAGACACCTTACAGCCCATTCCCTGGGAGACACCTTACAGCCCATTCCCTGGGGAGGCACCTTACAGCCCATTCCCGGGGGAGAAGCCTTACATCCCATTCCCCAGGGAGGCACCTTACAGCCCATTCCCGGGGAGACACCTTACAGCCCATTCCCGGGGAGACACCTTACAGCCCATTCCCGGGGAGACACCTTACAGCCCATTCCCTGGGGAGACACCTTACAGCCCATTCCCTGGGGAGACACCTTACAGCCCATTCCCTAGGGAGACACCTTACAGCCCATTCCCCGGGGAGACACCTTACAGCCCATTCCCTGGGGAGACACCTTACAGCCCATTCACTAGGGAGACACCTTACAGCCCATTCCCTGGGGAGACACCTTACAGCCCATTCCCTAGGGAGACACCTTACAGCCCATTCCCTGGGGAGACACCTTACAGCCCATTCCCTAGGGAGACACCTTACAGCCCATTCCCTGGGGAGACACCTTACAGCCCATTCCCTGGGGAGACACCTTACAGCCCATTCCCAGGGAGACACCTTACAGCCCATTCCCTGGGGAGACACCTTACAGCCCATTCCCCGGGGAGACACCTTACAGCCCATTCCCTAGGGAGGCACCTTACAGCCCATTCCCGGGGAGACACCTTACAGACCATTCCCGGGGAGACACCTTACAGCCCATTCCCTGGGGAGACACCTTACAGCCCATTCCCGGGGAGACACCTTACAGACCATTCCCGGGGAGACACCTTACAGCCATTCCCCAAGGAGACACCTTACAGCCCATTCCCCGGGGAGACACCTTACAGCCCATTCCCGGGGAGACACCTTACAGCCCATTCCCCAAGGAGACACCTTACAGCCCATTCCCCGGGGAGACACCTTACAGCCCATTCCCCGGGGAGACACCTTACAGCCCATTCCCTGGGGAGACACCTTACAGCCCATTCCCTGGGGAAACTCCTTACAGCCATTCCCTGGGGAGGCACCTTACAGCCCATTCCCTGGGGAGACACCTTACAGCCCATTCCCTGGGGAGACACCTTACAGCCCATTCCCTGGGGAAACTCCTTACAGCCCTTTCACTGGGTAGACACCTTACAGCTCATTCACTGGGGGGGGGGATCTTAAAGACTATTCCCCGGGGAGAAACCTTCCAGCCCATTCCCCGGGAAGACGCCTTACAGCCCATTCCCCAGTGAGATACTTTACATCCCATTCCCCAGGGAGACATCTTACAGCACATTCAATGCATGCTGCTTTAAACACCGCTTTCAAACATAGCCTGGGATGAGATGCAAAGCCAATAAACCCACTCACAGACATACTGTTTCGACCTTGTGGGTCTCATCAGTGTGAGGTTGGTTGTATTGGCTTTGCAATTTGAGACATAAGTAGATCTTCACCACACATTATCTAAGTTATGGTGGGTGAAAAGGTGACTAAAAACCCTCCACCGTATAGCATATAAAAATATTACTTGTGAACACATTCAAATGTCTTAGGCAGGTCTGCAACCCTGCCTTTCACCATTATCACCTAACACACAGTGCTTCCACTGCAGCAAGGGATTCTGGGAAATGACATGCAAATGAGCATACTGTGTCACCTTTTTGCCTGAAATCCATTTTTACCTTGCGGTTACCGAGGCCCCGTGCTCTCCCCCATGACAATTAAACTGATTGCAGGGGAAGAGAACAGGGCCTTTGTATGGCCGCGGTCCCAGTGTGCACTGTAGCATGCACGTCCGCAAGGGGGGGTGGGGAGGGGGGGCGACACGTGACAGCGCTTCACCGCGATCTGGGAGAAGATGCAGGATTGTGACGGGGGCGTGGCTGGGGTTTCCAGGGGCGTGGCCATGACCTCATGCGGCTGGTTCACCCTCATTGGCTGAAGCGCCAGCGGGGGCGTGGCCACCACTCCGTTGCAAATTGTAAATACAATTTGAATGTCTTTGGAAAAACTTGTCGTACTGCACATTCCGCATAAAGGTACATACTTGGCCCAGCCCCATTGAGGGATGGTGCTTGTTCGCACAGTGCACGCCGTGGTATGCGCAGTAGAATGGACTGGGACCGCGGCCTAACTCTTACCTTCTCCAGCGGCATCTCCCTCTGCATGATCCCGTCATCATGGCTCTGTGATGTTCAATGGTGACATATTGCCATGACAACGAGACGTCAAGTGAAATCACGACGCCTCATGCCGTCCCGTTGTCATAGAAACACCATTTGACATCACGGAGCCATGATGACTGGACTATGCAGAGGGAGATGCCGGGAGGAGATGGCGCCAGATGATGCCACCGGAGAAGGTAAGAGCAGAGGCCCCGCACATGTCCCTGCACCGAGCCCCGCAAATATACCTGCCGGCTCTGGTTAGATGGGACAATGGCGTGAATGAAGCCGACATGAAAAAACAGACTAATAGCTATTGTGGGCCATATTTAATAAGCAGTCTTCTGCCATGAGGCACCTTCTGGCACTGTTAGAAACCTTACATAAAAGTCAGTGAGCTAAAAGGCGTCTTCCAGTGCTGGATAACTGCACAATATCGTTGCTGTACTTTGCCTAGTGGAGGGGTTTTGACACTTTTACACCCTCCGTAACCTAACTGTGTCTGGTTTACTCCCATCAAAAACTATTCTGACCTAAGAAAGCTCTGTCATCCCTTGATTTTTTTTTTCTATCAGTTTGTAACAAATTCTGTTCTGTTCCAGCAGTAAAGGTGTTAAACATAATAAATATTATGTCACTGGCCATGTGGTGGTCAGGCAAGCCATAACCCTCCTTATTTTAATAGCACAGTATGTTTTTACATGCAATACAATACTTTCAACAATACAGAAAGCTAACAGCCTTTTTTTCCTGCCTAAAATCCACTGTCTGCTTGGTTCAACAGAAAGCGGTGTACCACAACAGCACTCCTACCTCACAATAAAATACTCTATTTTATTTGCCGGCCTCCTAAAAAAAACTCAAAACCAAGAAGGAGCCGTTTTAGCCAAGAGACGGAAAAGTATAATATAATGTATGTTATAACAAAAATAACTTTTTCTATTATTAGTTTTGTTTCAATTTAAAGACTGCCACAAATATCCAAATGTCTGGCTTATGAATAGGGTTTTGTAGCAGCAGTCTTGCCAACTGTGGGTAAGGCACAGGAATTGTTAGCTTATAGCAGAAGACCTTTGAAATGTATTTTAACAAAAGAAAATTGCTAACGAGAAATGCCAGCAAATCCTTTGCCAACATTTATATTTAATCTTTAAAATGAAAACATTTCGGGAATGCACTTTTACCAAGAAAAAAACCACTGGCACTGGATACCCAGAGAAACTCCTGGTGGCCCCTGCAATCACGTGGATTACCAGAGAAGGCAAATCTCCCGCAATGACCAGTAGACTTCCGTAGCCTTCCGTAGACTCGGAAGACTGGTTGAATCAGTGAGAATCACTCTGCTCTGGGTCTATCAATGTATAAATGCTTCTATCTGAGTGAGAATATTGATGTGCTTATGTATGCATGCAAAAGTATGTATGATTATGTATGTATTGTATGTATGCACGAATAAATAAATGCATGAGAATGACTGCAAGCCTTATTATAAAGTTTATGTTTATTGTGGCTGAATAGCGGGGACCTTTCCATCTATTTTCCCCTGTGGACACTTGCTACCCCATCCTGACACTTCTACCATGCAGAATAACTGCCTGCTTTGTCTTGTTGAGTTAAAAGTAAGAACTATTAGGAGGCGCATGCGCGACGGGATCGGAGATGGAGGCTTGATCTGAGTGCTCCGTTTCCCGCCGGCGATATTTAGCACGATACAGTGATAAAAACCCAATAAAACTCAAAATAAAATATCACCCCTGACTCAGCTAACAGCGCTGGACACAAAAGGATGGCAGCGACTCGCAAAAAGCCTAAGCAGAGGGTAGATGTGCGCACCTACTTCACCGGCGCAAAAAAGCCCAGAGAGACGGCTAATATGGCGGCATCTGAATCTGACTCCGCACCGGAGTTAGAGATGACTACGGAGGAGCCCACGGGTTCCCTCAAACAGGAGATTGCACAGTTACTCTCCGACTTAAAGACCTTCTTCCGAGGGGAGGTGGACCAGCTGAGAAAGGACATACTGGGCATCGGTAACCGCACGAGCGCACTGGAGGAGAGGGTGGAGGAGACCTCCAAGTGCCAAGGAGAGATGGGAGCCCAAATTGCTAGGCTGGAACGGAGGGTGGCCGAGCTGGAGGAACGCCACGAAGACAGCGAAAACCGGGACAGGCGGAACAACCTTCGGGTCAGGGGCATACCGGAGGAAATCCTAGACCCTGAGCGGCTGATTAACAGGTGGATGACATCTATAATGCCAGGGAAATCTGAGGCCGAATTAGTTATGGACCGGTGTCACCGCGCACTGCGAGGCCGCCCATTGCCCAATAACCCTCCCAGAGATATCATACTCCGCCTGCATCATTTCACCACTAAGGAGGAAATCTGCCGTCTGACCAGGGCTACCCCACTGGTGCCATTCGAGGGGATAGAAATGGCCATCTTTCAGGACATTTCCCCAGTCACACTGGCGCGAAGGAGGGCCTTCCAACCCATCACAAAACTCCTCCGAGACAAGGAGATCAGATACAGGTGGGCCTTCCCCTTCGCGCTGGTCGTAGTGCAGAACGGCCGGACCCAGGCACTGAAATATCTAGCTGATGGGCCAGAGTTCCTGAAGAGGTTGGGGCTCCCGGACACGCTGCAGCTGCCAGTGGCACCAGAGACATACCCTCCCCGTCCCGCTGAGTGGAAGAAGGTGGGAGCAGCAAGCGGACAGCGGAGAGACAAAGCAGGTCCGGCCTGCCCCCCTGTTGGCCATTGAAGGTGGGGGTGAGGAGGGGAGGGCCACGTTGAATGGCTTCCCTCTGCCGCCTCCGGTTCCCCTTCCCCCCCCCCCCCTGCCCCTCGGCTCCGTCCCCCCCCCCGTCCCGCCTGCGGGGCACCCGATGACCCGATCAGCTTAACAAAAGCTGGACCCGCCACAGGACAAAAGAGGGAAAAAAATTAAAAATCCGAACAGATAAGCATTTCCACTCACCAAGATGGCGGACCAGCAACACACGAGGGTCAGGGTGATGAAGAAGCGCGAAGGAGCAATGGAGGAGCGGTTTTGGCGCGAAGTCTGGGAGCTCTGCTCGGCTCCACCTGCAGGACACGCCTTCCCTCTCTGCTGCTCACGGGCGGATATGAGGACGCTGCCGCGATGACGTCAGGAGGCGGACCCGCCCGGTCCATGGACGACCCGGAAGTGACAGCCGCGGAAGCGGATGAGTCCCACGGACAGCCATGGAAGGCGACGGAGGAGGCTCCTAGGGGGTACGCGCACTCCCCCGCGAAGAAGCTGGAGAATGGGACAAGACCCCTGAAGGGACATAACAACGTGGCTGGCTGAGGTCTTATGGCCGGGTTTAAGCTCGGCAGCTCTTTAGATAAGAGGGGGGGCCGGGGGGCTGCCGGATTCTTGCCGGTGCACGGAGTGCGCTCCGGTCGGGGGGGGGAGGGGGCTCGGGGAGCTGTTCTGAAAGTTTAAAAAAATGTTATATATGGTTAAATATATAAATAGAATGTTAGATATTGAAACTGGAAAGAGAGACAGGGTCAACTGCAGTTTAGGCTGACACCTTTACACAGTCAAGGGGGTAGCAAGTGAGTGTCACTTTAGGCAGTATAGGGCAGTTAACTATACAGCTGCGTTAACAAGGGATTACTCAATGGTTAAGTATGGGTTAAGTTTTGGCTAACACTATAGTTAGCTTACTGATTATGCAGATACTGTTGCATCGCCGGCGGGGGGGCAGATGGAGGCCCTTGTCCCCGCCTGTTGGCATGTGCCTTTCTGACGGGGCTGCGGTCCTACACCGCGGCTCAGTCAAAGACCTGGGAAGGCGTGGGGAGAACTACCCCCCACGAGCCTGGAAAGGAGGGAGGGAGAGTCCAAGGCGTGACTGCTATTCCCAGGCAGAAAACCATAGGTCGTTTAGGATCAATTTGGTTTTATGTGTGAATGTTGTGTGGTTCTGTGTTTTTTGTTTCCCCCCCCCGTTGTCTCCCCCCCCCACCTTCAGACCTCCCCAGAGGAAAAGCAAAGGCAAAGACAAGATGGATTCAACTCAGCCGTCACCGGCGGTACCCGCACACACGAGGCCCGGGTAGGTTATTTCCTTCTGCTACAGACCTAGATTTCATATACACACACCCATGGCACTGACGTTTATATCACAAAATGTTAAGGGCTTTAATTCGCCACAAAAGCGTAGAATAGCCTTCGCAGAATTTAAACGCCGGAAAGCGGATGTTCTCTTCCTTCAAGAGACACACTATAGTTCAAGTAAAAATCCAGGGTTCATAGACAAAAACTTCAGACGATTTTACCTAGCTTCAGCTAAAGAAAAGAAAAAAGGGGTCGCTATACTATTTCACAACCGAGTCCCGTTTGA